>NC_139320.1:9223201-9693201 GCF_056507025.1 Lutjanus erythropterus
TTAAAACTAGAACTAGAACCATGAGAAGAAGACAACTCACTTGACAATTCCATATCCCAGACTGGCAATGATGACCAACACCCGGGCCAGAGTCCTCTTCACTGCAGAGAGCACCTCAGCAAACACCACCGCCCCCTGCACTGCAGGACGACATCATGACATCATCATCACTCACCTCCATCAGTCCAGGAGAATCCCCTGTGTGTGTGTGTGTGTGTGTGTGTGTGTGTGTGTGTGTGTGTCTCCACCTACCTGACAGGCCGTCGTATCTGATGCTCTGGAACTCAGCATAGTAAACAGCTTTCTCCAACATGCCCAGGAAGATGACGCCGCCGATCCAGAACTGGATCCTGAGCAGGTCCCTCCAGTAACACGCAGACAGAACCAACCACAGCACGGCCAGCAAAACATATACGATACACATCACCATGTAGAACTGGAGACAGAAGAAAGACAGAGACACTGAGGACTCTGGGATAACTAACTGGGATAATTTGCCAAATATAATAGATACTGAAGGGCTCCTTAAAAAGAGCCTTGGACATGAGCTTTTGACTTCAAATGATTGAACTTTGACCCCTTGGTCCACTGTAACAGTGTCAGTGACTTGCCTCAGTGTGAAAAGTGCAGATGTTCTCATTGCTCAGTCAAGTTCACAATAAGAAAAATGAAATATGAAATATATGTCCAAAATAAAGCGGCAGTTTTTCACTAACCCACTTTTTAAAAATAAGAAACCATCCTGACCCAAATCAAAATACATCCGTCCATGAGCTCCACCTATTTTCACATGTTTGGACCTATTTTTAAACTAGTGATCAATCTGGCAATAATTGTTCCACTAATCAATTAGTTTTTCAGTCCATAAAATGTCAGAAAATGTTGATTCTAACAAAAGAAGCTGGCAAGAAATCATACAGTTAGTTTAACTCCAGATCATATTACACAAACTAAATTCATGTTAAAAAAACTTATTGCAAAAGACGCAGTCAGCTGGTTAAAAGTCCTTCATCTGCTGGAACCATCCATTCATCTGCAGACTTTCTTGCTTTTTATCCAACAATAGTCCTTTTGTTCCTGTAATTGTTGCCCTCTGCTGGTCCTGCGCCGTCAAACACACCTATACGTTTGACAGTGACCCTCCCCTGGTATCCTTAAGTGGATCAGCAGGTCTATGACACTTCAGTGTGAAACCAGACATTTCTATTATATATCATCTGTGTGTGTGTGTGTGTGTGTGTTCTTACCACCATCAGAGGCCACTCAGAGGCTGATATGTAGTCATGAGGACCTTTCATGCTGATTTGCACTGGAAACAAACAGACACCATCAGATCAGCTGGAAATTGCTTTTCTACAGTTAAACCTGCAGTCATGAGGAACAGCAGGTACTTGTGCTGTTTGGTTTACATTGTTGATTGATTTATGCAGCGTACTTTATGTTTGCTCTTTGTGTTATAGGAGCTGAGATTCCTTCTATAAGCCTCTTGGGGGGTTTTTTTAATGTCAACTGCAAAATTTGCTTTTTGCTTGTCATTCTCTTTTCAGTTTATTTGTACTGCCCTGTTTTATTCTGCAAATAAATAAATAAATAAAAATAAATATAATAAACCTATTCAGAACATCCAGAGCTCAGGATCAGGCTGACTGAGGGATGCACAATAATCTCAGTTTGTCATCACTGTTGGCCCATAAAAGCTTTAAAATAAAACATATTCTGTTGATATGACAGGCAGATGAGATGACACTTTAATTGTTCAACCACAACACAATTATATTTGCAGTGTGAAGGTCTTTTTTAAGTGTCTGAAACAAAGAGCAAAGTTGATATTTGCAACGACTGAAAATGTGATTTCCCATCTGAAGAGCTGTCATCCTGCTCATTACACTGAATTTGATAAGAATTTGTTATTTTACAAAGTGAATTTGTTTGAAAAGCGTTTTATTTTCATCATGAGACTCAGCAGAATAATAAGTTGACAGAGACTTGATGTTCTTTGAAATTAGGTGGAAAAAAAAACAAAGTGCCTGTATCAGCATTTGGCCAAACTGAGATGGTCAAAAATTCAATGTCATGCATCCCTGAACTGATCCTGACATCTTTAGGTGTACTGCACCAGTTACAAAAATCTACAATGTTTATGTCTGTGTGAACCATATGTCCACTTTCTAAACTACCGTACTGTGCTTAAAGAATGAACTCTGACTCTCACACGCCATCCATTCATCCATCATCTGCCAAACATAAATAATGATAACGTAGGCTCACTGTCTGCTGTCCTGCTCTATTTTGTAGTAAAAGTTGCATCAAAAGTCATGTTCAATATCAGTTTACAGTCACTGTTTCAGTATTTTGTTGGGGTGCAAAAAGGCATCACAATGACAACATCCATAAAAACTGGACTATGATAAAAAATATCTCTGTCACAGATCTTAAATGTAATCAGCTTTTCAAGAACACTTCAGAGAGCAGCTGAAGTAAACAGAGGAACAGACTGACAGGTAATGATTTAACAGGCAGTGCAGTGTGTGCTGTGTTGCTCAAAGGAGTGTGTGTGTGTGTGTGTGTGCGTGTGTGTGAGACTGACGCTGTAGAGTCCAGGGGGCCGGGACAAGGCCTCGGCTCTTGATTTCTTTGATGTTGAGGATGAACATGTAGGGTCCGTCCTCCCAGCTCTCAGCCACCACGTCGAAGTCAGAATGAGGCGCCGTCTGAGCAACACAGAGATGAATTTTAACAGAAGTATATCAAAGGAACCATCTGACATGGGGCAGAACACAGGCAAAACCTCACACTCCTGACATTTAGGGTCTTTATTTTGGTTTAAACACTTGAGGTGGAACCGTGAACTTTGATAGGACGTCTTCTCGGAGGGAGAAGTAAAACGGCTCCTCCTTCATGTTGAAGAGTCAGAGAGGAGGAGCAGGATGAGTGAGAATGTCACCTGACCTGTAATACCACACCTATACTGTATATCTCTGAAATTCATGCCAGGTTGGTTCCATTAATATGTTTAACTAAGCCACAGTTCTGACTGACTGACCTGCTGAACAGCGTTTCCTGTTTCTGCTGAAGCTCCTTCTTTCTGTACTGCAGCAGGCTGAGAGACACAGAGAAACAAAATCACTGAATTCAGTCCAACATGCTCAAACATTTAATCAGTTAGCATCCAAAATTAATGAAGAACCTCCCAAAACATGCATTTTTGTTTAAAAACAAACAAACAAACAAACACAAAATTTAACAGACTGTAGGAGAACCCTGAGTTCTGCATGTTGTCAGTGGAAAACGAAAGTGTGGGGTTTGGTTTAAAGAGGAGCCGACCCTGAAACGATGAAGAAACGCAGTCAAACATGCAGTCAGATCAGCTGAATGCACCACTGCTGACACCCCAGGACACGTCTCTCATTTCCCTGAAGATTTTTCTTTTGATTTGTCATCCAAAGATCACTGACAGAGACTCAAGAAGACAAGCCACCATCAAAATTTAGAGGAAAAGGCACCGAGCCACAAGTGTAGGCTATGATGTACATTTTTCTTTAGGAAACTTTATTCAACTTTGGTCACAGTGAGCTGTGAACCTGATTTTTTTTTTTTTTTTACCATGATTCATTTTCACTTGAATGAATTTACTCTGTAATTTTTTAAATACATTTTTGTGGGTCTCTAAAACTCAAAGATCTAAGTTTAGGTAAAAAGGAAAAATAAATTATCTCAACAAAAGATCAGGAGTTGGTAACTTTTTTAAAGCTTAAGAATTTGAGTTGGGCTTGAAACTCAAAAGTCTACTGTGGTATGTTGCCTTGAAATTTTTATTTTTCTCAACTTTTTCAAAGACCTACATCAATGATAAATGAAAATTAAAATGTTAAAAATAACTGTTATTGATTTCCATGAATTGAGTTAAAGAGCCACAGGTTGCTGATCCCTGAACTGTCCTTTACTGTCCCTATGTTCCCTTTTCTGTTGTTCTGTATGAGTGAGTTGGATGTTCAAACCTTTGGTTTAGGAGGCTCCAACTCCCTCCTCCTCCTCCCACCTGAAGCCTTCTCTGTGGTTGACTGAAAAACAGACAGTAGATTTCAGGTATTTTAAAACGCTGATAACAAAAGATGCTTCATGATAACTAAGTTTTGTTTCACCTGAGCAGCAGAATGTGATCAGGCCTGATAAACCAGAATGTGTTAACAAAGAGACAGAGGTCTGCTGACAGAACAGGAAAAACGAAATACACCTGCAGACAGCTGGTAGTTTACTACATTGTACCTGTGACAAACATCAAAGCTGTGTGTTCTGTTGCATTAATGGATTCTGGTGTAGCTTCAGTGACAGGTGTCTCCTCAAACACACAGCGCTGTCAGCTGCAGACATGCAGCACAATGTCTGTTCTGTTTTTCCAATAAGTTTCTGATGCTGGTGGAAATTGTTGAAAGTGAAGATGAGGCCACAAAGTTACCTGCAACTCCAGTTATACATACATACATACAAACTGTATATACACAGGTTCATCGTATTCAATTAACGCTCCATCTGTAGAGTGATGTTAGTGTCAAAAATAAATCCTGATAGTTTGACTAAATATAGTAACAGTAGAGACAGAGAGGAGGAGACACTACAGTGATGTTAAGTTTAGTGTACCTGCTCTCATAGTCACATGACGTCTCTGTGCTCAGACTCGTGTCTCTGTTCTCTGCTGTCAGACATGTTTTACATCAATGATCTGCAGCAGAGTTTCTCATCTTTCTCATGAAACACAAACTTATTCTACACTTGAGCGTTATGAAAGTTTGGTGGTGCGACGCAGCACAATGTCACTTCTGTGGCTGTTTTCAACGCCGTCTGTTTAGAGGAAATGAAGAGGAGACACAGGAGAGAGAGGAGGGAGCGCTTGTTTTGTGTTACTGCGGCAGCGGGTGTCCAGTGAGAGCGGTGCAGGCAGAGACAGGAGGACAGAGAAGACAGAGGAAAGTTACAGCTGCAGCTCCTTGATGCCAAAAATGAAACATATGAACGTCCTAATGAGACGTATCGATACGTTAGTGCTGCATCGATTTGTTTCTGATTCATCTTCATCCTTTTACTGATAAAGGCCGTCTGAACTGATGCACTCATATCTTACACATTAAAGTCTGATCCATTGGATGCATGAGTGAATCATTACAGCCCTAGTATTTGTATTTTACTTGAATTACTTTACTTGCGCCACATTCCAACATCAAGACTGATTTCAACCTAAATGGACAGAACAATAACAAAGAAAAGACGTTTCACTGGTGGATCCATCAGAGTTTATCACAGAGGACAGATGGGACGAGACGGAACAGACGCAATAAGACGGAAACAACGTAAAAGAAGTGACAAGACAACAACAACAGATGTAAGAGGACAGAAACAATGTAACAAGACAAAAACAACATAAAAGATTTAACATGACGAAAATGATGTAACAAGATGAAAACATCGTAAAGGATGTAACCAGAAGAAGCAGACAGGGAGATTCGAGTGCAGAGAAAAGGTGAGGTTCAGCTGGATTTGCATAGAAGGTTTCATTTTATTTCTAATACGTCTCTGAAGATTTTTTGATATCAGATTTTTACCATCTGATCTGCCCCGAGACAGACGGAGTATAAATGATTCAGGATCCATTTGTCATGAAAACAGTTAAAACTCTGAGACAGAAGCAGGACGTGTCTCTCACCTCTTGCTGTGGCAGTTCTGTCAGTCGTTTCTTCTCCTCAAATTTATCCGGGATAAACTGTGTCGTAAAACAAACACAACCACTTTAAAATACAATCACACATATGCTCAATTTATAACTCATTTATTTGCACTGTGTGTGTGTGTGTGTGTGTGTGTGTGTGTGTGTGTGTGTGTGTGTGTGTGTGTGTGTGTGTGTGTCTCACCATGTTGGGTCTGACAAGTGGCTCGCATTTGATGATAGGATACTGGTGAAAAACATAATATCCACTTCCTCCTCCTGGTTGGACTGCATTTGACCCGAAGTAAATCTCCCCAGCTGTTTTGCTCTGCAGACAAACAAACAAACAAACAAATAACATGAGGCAAAGACACTAAAGAGTTATTTATTTATTTAGATCCACACATATCAGCTGGATCCAAAATGTCACATCAGTAATGATGAAGGTTCATTCAAAATGTCACAAAAAACAATTATTTTTATTATCAATGAATCTGTAAATAAACACCCAAAGATGAGCCTCAGTGATCCTCAGTATACAATACCGTTTTTTTTTTTACCATAAAAAACTGTCACTTTTTAAAAAAATATATTTCCCATTTTATTATTACTGTAAATATCAGCTTTGTTTCTCCTGCTTTTTTATAGTTTTGCACAGTTGTGTACTTTTCATTCTGTATTTATTGTCTCTGCGCTCCTGTACACTTTACTTTTTACACTTCTTATACTTCAGTTGTCACTTTAAAATGAAGAGTATGTACCATGTTCTCACATTAGTATTAGCATTGTTACTGACATTTTACACCACGTGCAGCACAGCTGCTATACGTCTGCTGTGAACAATCCGCTGCAGCCACAATACATTAATTACCACCGGAGCAGATTATGTGTATTTACTCCAAATGTGAAGCAGCACACTGCAGCTACAACAGGTTTGCATCATGCAGCAAATAAAGAATAGAGTGCTGCCAAACCTGCTGCACTAAGTGACTTTAAACACATAAATTTGCTTTAAAACGATGTTCTACATGAATATGTACCTTTCTTGTCTTATTTTGTGTAGGTGCTTGTGAACACAACATGGGGGGGCATTCAAAGGGCTCACCTCATAAACCATTTGAACACACCGTTAGTACCAGGCAAGGGGAGGAAATGTTTTTCAGCAGTGATGACAAAATGTTTCTCTCCAGGGAAAATATTACACCAAACTCCCAAATATGACTTATTAACATTTCCTCTCTAGAAATATAGAATAAAAGGAGTCACATGTTGAGAACCAATTCAGCATTAATATAATCCATACAGACGAACTGTATTTCTGTACAAATTTTACTTTTTGTATTTTATCATCTCAAGTCTCAACTCAAGATTTCTGACTAAAGCAGCTGCTTGGTGGCTCAGATACACACTGAATTAAACACCAACTAGGTTCACCATCTATCAGGTGTGCGACTGCATTTGAGGTTTTCAGCTGTTACCAAAGTAACAGTCTTGTTTGATGCTGAGAGGACGCAGCCTTTCTGATAACATTATACGTTTGACTTATCATGATTATGAACTATTTTTGGTCCAAAATAGCACAAATGTTTTAAAAATAGCAATGATCACAGTCTAACAGTGGGCGCTCCATCACTCAGGTGCCTCTGAACGATATTCTCATGCACCCCTAAAATAAAAGCTATAAATTAGGGGTGAGATGGAACCTGAAATCTGTTTGTCATTTTTACCAAAAAAAAGGAGACTTTAATAATTAACAGTTTATCAGAATTATTGAGAAGAAAACTGTGTGTCTCACGTCCAAGCCAGAAACTTCATTGTAGCAGTGCGAGTTCCTCAGATACCAGGACACATTCAGCTGGACCGGAGACGAGGCATTACAGGTCTCTGCCATCACTGCACACACACACACACACACACACACACACACACACACACACACACACACACACACACACACACACACACACACACCAGGTTAACAACAGGCAGCTTCCAAACATGACTGACAGGTGTAAAAAAAAAATGACTTGAACAGTCTGTGTTTTTTGACACTTGTAGTCTTTGACTCACAGAGAATAAATATCTTCTCATCTGACAAGAGAACTGCCTAAAATGTCAGACTGCTCCTTTAAACCTACTACAAGCTGTTTTTTACAGTCTCAGTCTAATACTGAAACCGCTTTAAGCTAAAGAAGAAAACCAGATCATCTGGTTATTTTTATATAGTTATCCTTCATGCCTTTAATATAGGAGATTTTATTTAGATTATTTTATTTGTGATGTTATATTTAGTGGTTGTTAGAGTGGAAACACTACCGCTGTTGTCGACAGGGGGCTCCAAAGTCAACACAGTATTAAAGTTTGTTGTAGCAGTTTTAAACACCAGAGAAGAAGAGAGTGCTTGTTGTGATTGTCACTTACGTTTGAGGTGGATGAAGCTGTTGTTGAACAGAGTTTTAGTGAAGACGAAGAAGTTCTGCTTCTTCAGAGTTTCCTGAAACAAACAAACAACTGATGAAACTACAAACAAGCACTTTCTGTGTTTCAGATGCATCAGGACACAACAGACCAATCTTTAAACCAGTCTTTCTTAGAAAAACTTTGACCAGGAAATAAGAGACAGACGTATTTGACTATTTTCTAATCTTTTAAATAAAAATATCTGAATCAGTAACACAGATCAGGACTCCAGACTGCAAACAAAAGGCCAAACATGAAACATTTTTTTAGGGTTCATCCAACAACAGCAACTAATTTGAGTTTTAAAATTTTGATCACTTCACTCTAGAGCTGGGAAATATATCAATATTATATCTGTATGGTGATATGACATTAGATATCCTCTTAGATTTTGGATATTGTTAGTGTTTCATGCCACAGTGTGTGTGTGTGTGTATGTGTGTTGCTGGTAATGTTCTTCCTTCCTGGCAGCAGCTGCAGCCAATCAGCGATCAGGCAGCTCCTCCAGGATTTCACAGGTTTTTTAGGGGATTGTTGCAGCTAAAATGTCTGATTTCACAACAGCTACAAAACTGTGATGCACAGTGTGTTTTTTAGGTGTCTTTTGCAGTGAAGTTGTGGGAGCACGGGAAAATAGAAAAAAAAGTCATAAATTTTGTTCCACTGAGAATAAAACCACGTTTTGTTCTGAGTCTTAGAAATAACCTAAAAGGGGGGGGGGGGGTATATACATATGTATATATAACTGTCTATGACAATGACAAACGTGTTCTTTTCTGTACCTGTGACAAATAAAAAATAAAAGAAAACCAAAACACTGAGTCGGTTTATGGTGTTTGATCAGGGGACTGCTGTGATTGGTGGAACTAAAGGAAGCTATGATGATTGGTCAGCGTTGGCTGTTGTGTAGAATTCACAGTGATTGGTTGACTTTGCATTAAGTGTAACTTTTGATTTTGTCAAAGCACCAACACTCATTCCTACAATATGGTCACAATTTTGATATCAAGGTATTTGGATCAAAAATATTGCAATGTTTAATCAAATAATTCATTAGTTATTGATTATTAAATTAATCACCAACTATTTTGATAATTACTTAATTGCCTTGAGTAATTTACATGTGAATATTTCCTGGTTTCTTTCTGTTTGCGAGGACGTCATCTTTGGGAAACACTGATCGACATTTCTCACCAGTTTCTGACACTTTATGGACCAAACAACTTTATTATTGATTTATCAAGAAAATGATCAACAGATCAATTAATTAATAAAAATAGTCCTTACAGGAAGGACTTGAAAAATAAGTCCAACGTACATTTGTGTGCTCCATGTTTGGACCTATTTTTCATGGGAGAAGATTGTGACAGGAATAACTCATCAATTTAATTGAGAAAATAATTGACAGATTATGTGACAATGAAAATAATCGATAGCTGGAACCCTAAAATCAGTGTGATCTGCTTCTACACCAGCCAGGGAATTCAGAACATTTTATTTTCACTTTGATTTAATCAGAAATAAAATAAGTGTTAAGCAAAATGCTGGTTGATGATTTTCTGCTTCTGTTACAATCACAATGTTTGAAATGTTTAAAATGTGGATACAGATTTATCGCAGTATACAAACAGAAAACACAGGAAGGAACATTTGCAGCAGATACCAGAGTGTGTTAATGACGAGCAGCTCTTCTTCTATTGTTAAATACTGAACTCAGCCCTGAAGAACAAACAGAGGTGGAGAAAGAACCGCGTTGCTTCCTGTTCTACTGTGACAACCAGGAACTAAAAGACATGTCAAAAACTGTGTCTGAGAAGAAAGAACAACAATCAGAGGTTCACTTCAATTCTATACAGACAGAATATGATGTATGATTTTCTGATGTTATGGATGAATTCATTTGTTGTGGTCAGATCTGTGTTTGAAGATCCTGCTGCCTTAAATTACAGCCACATTTAAAAGAAGATGTAGTCCCCAAAAAATATTTTATTTTCTCATTTTTAATTTGATGTCCAACGTCAATTCATCATTTTGCTGCAGAGCTGCAACTAATGATTATTTTCTCTTTTAATCAATTAGTTCTTTGGTCCATAAAATGTCAGAAAATATTGATTAAAGTTCAAGATGACGTCCTCAAATGTCTTGTTTTGTCCACAAGATATTCAGTTTACTGTCAGAGAGCAGGAAAGAAACCAGAAAATATTCACATTTAAGAAACCAGAGATTATTTAATAAATCAGAGAATTTGGACTTTTTTAAAATTAAAAATGACTCAAAATGTTTAATTGACTGATTGTTTCATTGGATTAAATTAATTAATTAAAAAAACAGTAATAATATATAAAAATGTCTCAATATCCAACAGTGACGATACCTATTGTGGTGTTGCTTTAAGAATTATTTCATTTTATTATTTTATTTTAATTTTAAAGAGGTCTGCTACTGTCTGCCACATTATTTTCATTTCTGCAGTTGGACAAAATTCAAACATTTATTGTCAGAGATAATTCATGCCAGTTTCTGCACATGCACAACCTACATGCTATTTTATTTATTTTATTAAGAAAAAGAAAAAAACCAGAAGCACTTTGAGTTAATAGGAAGAACAGTAAAACATTTGCAGATCCCATAATAAATAAGAGGTAATTACCAAGTAATATGTTTGATTTTTTTAAGGAATGACCCGTTTATTTGCCATGAAGCTATGGGACCTGGAAAATGAAGCATTACCGAAAAAACACATTTTATACGAACAAAAATTCTGCACACATGAGATTTACTATTTATTTGTTTTTTAATATAGCATTCAATATAACGTTGGTAATTTCTCTTATCTTTAAAGTGATACTGGATGTTTTTGGTGGTACTTTGCCAGTTTCATTTTCCATTTCCATGCAGTGGTGTAGTGTGACGAACAGCTGCACACATCTGTCTGTGGAGATGTGTCACTAGGTGCGTTCGAGATGAGCCAGGCCTGCGCAGAATCGATCAGCGGCGATCGCTGCTCAATGCATGCTGCTTAGATTTGTGTCCGATTTAATATATATATATATATATATATATATATATATATATATATATATATATATATATATATATGTTCTCTATGAAAATGAATCATAAAGCTTGTCAGAACGAGTCACACCTCCTGGGAACATCTTCACAGTTTAGATTAGTACATTTGTTACAAAAGTTAAATGTTTGTTCAAAAAAAAAAAAAAGTGCACAAAGAAGCAATCAGGGACATGACAAGAGATAAAATCTATACATGAAAGAGGCAATTAAGAGAAAAGAAGAAGAAAAGAAAAAGATAAGGAAAGAAAAAGTTAAATGAGATCTTTTTAAGTGTTAAGCGAGGAGCTAGAATAAATAATATTCAGATATGAGTGCACAAAATTTTCCAGCGTGGGCATTTTCAATCTTTCTTATGCATTTGATTATTAAATAAAGTTCATTTCTAAGTATATTCCACAATAGGAAGGATTTTGCATAACAACATTTGTGTATATACAATTTGCTAATAATGATGATGTTGTTAATTAGAAATTCAATTTTTTATTGTTCAAGATTACTCCTATCTGGATATCTTTGTAGGAAAAGAAATCTATGTTTATGGATTTGGAATTTAAGTAATCATGAAAGAATCTCCATAAGGTCTGTATGTCTCACAAGTATAAAACAATAGTTTCTTCATTTGTGTTGCACAAGTGACATTTATTTAGATCAGATTTAAATCTTCTTTTAATAAATTAATTTGAAGGGTATATTTCATTTACAGTTTTAAAATGTATTTCTTTGTATTTAGGAGGGATTAGGAATTTTAAAAAATTTGTTCTGATGGCCAAAATTTCAGTTTTCCCAGTCTTTGAGTCTAAATGTTGTCTTCGTTGGTCCAGGATAAACTGTATTTACCAGGTGTTGTCTCAGAAATGTATTATTGCACTTACTATGGAAGAAATCCATATAGTTTAACATTCTGTAATTTAGGTATTGGGATATGATTTAGATTGTTTTTAATTAACTGAATAAGTGTCATTGGGGTGATTTGTACCACCTTACTGTAGTTTTCTGAGGAGCAGTTTAAATTATACTTATCATTAAACTCCTCCAATATGAGTATATTACCATTTTCATCTATTAGATACATGATTGACCATATTTGTTTTTCCATAAACACAGTTTTTCTTTTAGTTAATATTACTCCATTGTTCCACAGTGGGATGCTGCAGGGCTGAAATGATGTTTCTATATAATCTTCCAGTGGAACAGGACTAACTGGTGGAAGGCAGACAGTTTAACTTCAAAGTCACATTTTAACAGAAACTCAATATCTCCCAATTTTTTGAAAATGACTGAAGGTAATGAGAACCATATTTCTTTGCCATTTCTTGGGAAGGAGTGAAGCCATTTGACTATTAATACCCTGTTTATAATTTCAAAATCGACTGTTTTAATCCATAACTTCATAACTTTTGAGTAATTCAGCTTTTTTTAATGTAGTGGTGCTTATTCTTCCATATAAAGTTTAGTTTGTTTATTTCTTTAATAATCCTAGGAGGTATAGCTACGGTAGATCAGCCTACTGACTCTGGATCAGCCTACTGACTCTGGATCAGGCTACTGACTGCAGCCTTTAAACAGACGCGTTCATTTGACGTCTCAGTGTTTGGCTAACGTTAGCTAAAGTTGTTTATATGTTTGTGACGCAGCGCAGTGAGCGAGCAGCAGCCGCAGAGTTTCAGATCCGCTTTAGAACCGAAACCAGCCCACAGCTGACCCCCTTCATCTTCCTCTGTCACCTGTTTAACACCTGAAGCTGTCAGCTAACAGCTAATTAACACCGACACATCATTCAGGAAACTCACACTGTCGACGTTCAGGTTCCATTTCCCTGGTTCTGACATGGCCCGTACCGGCCCGCTCAGGCCCGTCAGCAGCAGCAGCAGCGGCACCAAGGACCAGAGTCCCTGTCCGACCCGATCCGGACCAGCGGAACTCCACATTTGAGCCAGGACGAAGAAGAAACCAGCAACCGCAAACGGTCGATCCGCGCGACAACTCACAACACCGCTCACACTTCCTGGTTCCGGATGACGTCACCTGGAGGAATGATGCTTTCAGGGACCGGGGGATAAAGTGCGATTATGGTGTTTTCCATCTTAAAAATATAACAGTTGCTTATTTTGCTCACACTAAAGAGATGTAGTCCCTATCTATAACTAATAGTGAGCGATTAACATCATAATTTAATTCCTGTTTATTGATTAGTTAATGGTTCAGGTTGGACACTTGGATGTATTTTGAAAGCATTGACAGGAAGTTGTGCGATTCTAACATGTCCAATTTTACAGATATCAGCGCAGTTACTTACTGTGACCAGCAGAGGACATGAACAACTCTTCGGTTCAGCATGAAGTCTTTTTAATATATATTGTTACCATGTGTTTCTTTAAATAATAATAATACATTTAAATAGCATTTTCTTGAAATACGAATAATCTTGCTTTGCTTTTAGTACAGAAACTGGGGATGGAGAGACTTTAAGGTAAGACGCCTCACACTATTACTTTAATGATTAAGTTTGTCCGACAGTACTTTGATGATCAGTTTGACTCGCTTCTTTTAAAAACCCCAGAGCCTAATTTAACATCTTGTTCAAATTCCTTTTAATTTAGGGCAGCACCTAATTATTATTTTAATTAAACTAAGAAGCTTTGGATGAAAATGTATGTCATCATTTCGCTTATTATTTATTCAAAGAAAAACAACATGGTCTTATTTCACGATCTCCTGTAGATGAAAAATAATAACTACGCCATCAGTTTGAACGTTTCGTATGAATTAAGTTGTGTTGAGATGGCACAGATTCATGGGAACCCTTATTTGCTAAACTCTCGCAAGATTTGTACGCCTTGTTTCGTAATTGTGGACTTTTTTCTAACTAATCATGTTTCATAATGTGCCAACGCTGTAGTCAATTTACGGGTATGTTTCGGGCAGAAACCAGCTGGTTAGGTTTAGAGAAACACGATTTGAATTAAAATGATCGTTCGCAGGTCTGGGGTTCCCTTCTAGACATGACCATTACCTGTAGCCTTTTATCAAATTGGTTCCTGTTGTGACGTAAGATGTGATCTTAAACGCCGCAAGAATATGTTCATAGAGAGCCGCGTTTCTGCAAATGCTAACTTTAAGTTTTATGCAAACGGTACGGGAACCTGAGACTTGTGGAACTCTCGCAAGATCTGGACGCGTTGTTTCTATAGGTGTGTTCGAGATGATCCAGGTCTGCGCAGAATCGATCAGCGGTGATCGCTGCACAATGCATGCCGGTTAGATTTGTGTCCGACTTGATCCCGACTTGCCAAGTCCAAGATGACGTCCTCAGAAACAAGAAACACCAGAAAATATTTACAATTTATCAACTAAAATTGATTGATCGATGATCAGAATGGTTGGTGATTAGTTTTATAATTGATTAATAACCAGTTATTCAATTAATCACTGCAGTTGAATTTACTTCAGCCTCAGCTGCTTCCACCCTTTGAAGCACACAACATGTAGTAAGTCATGCCCTATATGATCAATAATTACCAATATCGACTGATATGAAACCTCTCTGTCGTGATGTGTTATTTAACTGTATCGCTCAGGTCTAGTTACTACGTTGTGATTCCTAACAAAAGACGCTGGGAGACGTTTTAGTGGCTCGACTTGACCTTCAAACAGTCTGAGGTCATCTGTGGGCACAGAGAAACCATGTGGCTTAAACAAACAGACACAAGTTATAAAAATGAACTCTAATAATTCATGATATCATCAGGACTGAGTTTGGAAACTCCAGCTAAAGACTAAGAGACTTCAGAGTCTAAGTTTTCCTGCTGACCCTTGAATGCACCATAATTTGTGTTTATTGTACAGTGTGTCCTCTCCAACACAAGAATCTAGTGGATGTTAGGACCTGGAGGACAACTCTGCCTGCCTGTCCGCCTGCCTGCCTGTGTGTGTGTGTGTGTGTGTGTGTGTGTGTGTGTGTGTGTGTGTGTGTGTGTGTGTGTGTGTTGGGCGGAGTTGATGATGCATGGAGAAAGAAGTTCTTTTTTTGCTGGACTGGTTTTGTTGGACTCTGGCTGTGGGAGTGGTGGGAGAGGGAGGAGTCCCTCTTCCTCTCTCTCTCTCTCGCTCTCTCTCTGTGTCACAGTGTCTTCACCTTTCTCGCCCGCTCCCTGTCAGTGTCTTCTCTTTCTCTCTCAGTCCTCAGAAGTCTCCGAAGTCTCAGATCAGTAAGTAAAACTAATCCTGATTATTGATCCTGTTGATATGATTTATGTGTGTTTAAAGCATCTGAGCTGCGTTCACTGACCTGTTTGTGCTGGTTTTATGCTTTTTTTGTCCAGTGTGTGTGTGTGTCCGCTGGTTTTGTGAAGTGTGTGTTCAGTGTGTGTGTGTGTGTGTGTGTTGAAACCTGCCTCTGTGTAGATGATGTGAAGTTGAGGTTTTTGCATCTTGTTCTTCGTCTGTCAGACAAACAGTCCGTCCTGACTCAGAACAAGGAGTGTCTGTGAAAGTTCTTCAGTGAGTCATTATACTCAGTAGATGTTTATTGATATTATTATGTTATATTTAATGTATATGGTATATTAGTGTGTAAATCAGCACAGTACTCAGTGGGTAGCTCTGTTGCCTCACACCAAGAAGGTCGTGGGTTTGAATCCTGGCTGGGTCAGGTTCTCTCTGTGTGGAGTTTGCATGTTCTCCTGTGTTTGCATGTGTGTCCGGTTTCCTCACCATCAAAGACTGGCTTAAAAGTCCCTGTTAAAATACAGAGAACAAATTTCTCTGCAAGGATTAGTAAAGGATTACTTAAAGGGATAGTTTACTCCCTAACTCAAAAATACATATGTTTCGTCTTCCCTGTAGAGCTGTTTATCCATCCAGACAGTTCTGGTGTGAGCTGCAGAGTTTTGGAGATATCAGCTGTAGAGATGTCTGACTTCTCTTCAATATGATGGGACTAAAAATGCATTTGAAAGATTCAAAACCAGCACCATCTCTTTCCAAAAATCATGACCTACTTACTCAAAGTCAGTCCCTCCAGGATTTCGTGTTTGGGTTTGTTGGGGCCTAAAATGTCTGATTTCAAAAGAAAATCGTGATCGTTTTGTATAATTCAGTAAACGTGTTAAGTGAACTCACCAAAAAGGCTCACAATTATAAAAAATCAAACAAAATCTGCTTTATTTCAAATGTAGAAGTGCACGTGCAGTGTATTCCACAAAATCTTTGGAGCTCAAACTCAGTTAAAACAAGTACAAAGTACAGTTAGAGAGAGAGCAGTTTTTGTCTGAGGCTAATGGCATCCTAAAGTTGGCTATAAGTTTGCAAATTCACAGGTGTGGGGGGGTTGAGGATTATACAATATGGTAGTACAAGTATATCAATTATGGCTCGTTCATTTATTGCACATGCAGTATAATAACTAATGTTACCTTTGAATGACATAGCTAACGATGTTAACAGTCATGTTAGCTTTTTCCTGCAACTGAAAATGTAGTTAGACCAATGCATAACTAGCCTGCTAGCAGCTAACTGAGTGGACTGAGCTTTACAGATATTCTGGAAATGTAAATTACAGACTCTACTTCACTCATGTCACTGACAGACACATTTTGAAACCATATTTTTGTCACCGTTCTGTAAAATGCACTGACAAAATATAAATTTGGTTGTTTATAGAACAGTAACATCTGATTTAATGTGATAAAGAAGTGAGATAATAATTTTGAGTACATGTATGCATATAAATATGTACTTTACTAAACATTGTAATGTGCTGGAACAGCTTAAAAATGCACCTTGACAATGCTTGAAAAGTTCCTGAATTTGACTTTGGAAAAGGTGAAAGAACTGTATGTACAAGAATTAATCGATCTAACTGGAGCTCAGTAACATAATATCAGTCCTTCATTGGTCTCTCATGTTGGTTCAGACTGAGTGCATGAATAAATAACATTAACATCAGCTGATTCAGCAAATGAAGGAAAATGGATTGATACAGCTTAAAATGTTGAATTGGGGTTCGACAAGTACGCGTGTTTATGTAAAGATCTGATGATGCAATTTATAAAGTCTGAAACTCAACAAAGTTTTTTAATCTGAGTCAGACCGAACAACTGTGATGGTAATTAATCAGAACTGTCATCGAGTTACGCTTCAGAACTAAAGAAACAGATTTTATTCCTTTACGTTTTCTAGTTGTGGACAGATTTTTTTTTTTTTTTTTTTTGTTTGACTTTTATATCTGGAACTGTTTGTTCTTGTTCTCTGTATCTCATCCTTGTTTTCTCTCTGTGTCTCTGTGTCACAGACGCCAACATGCCGTTCGGTGTGGTAGGACTCATCAAAGGCATCATTAATGTTGTGAGGTGAGCCACATGATTTTCTTTTTTGATGGAGCTAGGCTAACAGTTTCCCTCTGCTTCCAGTCTTTGTGCTAAGCTAGGCTAACAGTTTCCCTCTGCTTCCAGTCTTTGTGCTAAGCTAGGCTAACAGAGCTCCGCACACACATATTGACTCATCTTCTGTTTTTGTCCTCCAACAGCGACTTTGACGCCTCTCAGTTTATTCCCTCTCCTGCTGTAAGTACCAATGTTCAGTGTAAAACTTGATGAAGCAGCTCCTCTTCCTCCTGCTCATCCTTCTCCTCCCTCTCATTTATTCTCTTTAATCTGTATTATTTATTAGATTCTCTCAAACAAGTACATTTATTGAAACATCCCACAGGTCATATATTTGACCACATGCTCTTTGTATGTTATTAACAATCACTTAAAAGGACAGTTTGTATTATTTTGTTGTATGAGGTTCTTCTCCACAGTCAGTGTGTTACCTACAGCAGATGGAGGTCGACACACCTCTGCTTTGGAGAAGCAGCAGGAGTACCAGTGCAGGAAGCTAAGCTAATGTCCTGCTGTGGACAGGGTCAACAGGAACATGTGACTTAGACACCAGTTATACAGTATTTTCACCTCTTACCTTTCTGTCAGACAGACTTTTCTGACAGGAAGACAAATTTCACTCTCTACAAACCAACCAAACTCCATTGATAAAATCAGTCATTTTAGTTCACAGAACACAGAGTTGTTGGTCTGTTGGTGTGTCTGTGTTGTTGTGAGACTTTGGTGTTTTAATTCAGATTTCACATTTGAAAAATATGCTGCAAATATACTGTGTAGTGTTTTATTTTTTTGGGCTTTTGCCTTTATTTTGGATAGGGACAGCTGAAGATATGACAGGAAAGGGTGCAGAGAGAGGGGGAATGACACGCAGGAAATGAGTCACAGGTTGGAATCGAACCAGCGACCGCTGCAGAGGACCAACAGCCTCAGTACGCGGGGCGAACGCGCTACCAACTGAACTATGGGTGCAGCCGTTACTATTTAATTTTATTGAACATATTCTGTAAGATTTTCTACATATTTCAGTATAATTAGTGCAGGAATGGAGGGACTTTGCCATGTTTCTGTTTTGAATGTGTTTTCAACAGTTTTGGAAACTGTGTGTTAGCATTTGAAAAAATGTGCTGCACATGTACAGTGTTTTTCAGGTGTTGGACTATGAATGAAACAGGAGTTTACTGATTTTGGTGGTCAGTGCTTGAATTTTGTGTGAAAGCACTGACACATGACTCACAGGCTGGTCCACACTGACTTGTGTTTCATTGACTGTGTGAGGAGTTTTGACAATGTGACAGTTAAAAGCACAGTCCAAACAGAAATATGACAAATCTGGTGTATTTTGAAGTAACCATACTGAATATGCAGAAGAAATTAGCAAAATATTTACAATAAAATGAAATAATAATTACAAACAAACCTACCCAGGTGTCCTGTTTTTAGTCTTTTTACCAAACAGACAACAGCTATAAACTATTATAAACTATTTTTTTCTTTGGTAATTATAGCAGCCCTGGAATTTAATCAACATTTACAGTGTTTTTCTCAAGCAAATTACTGCTGTATATTATATACATAGAAAAAATAAATCAAATTTTACCAATGAAGTAAAGAAAAGCTGTTTTCTTCTTATATAATGAAATACTGATTTATGTTAAAAAAAAATCATACTTCAAAGATTTAAGTTCATTAATTCTGTAATGCTGCCTGTTGTTTTAAGCTCAGTGAGAACTGCTGTCAGTTTTGGTCAAACAAACTCATTTTAATATGTCGATGAAGTGTTTCTGTCTGAGTCACTGTTGAAGGTGAGATTAACTCTTTATGCATATTAATAATTCAGACTGCATTGATAGTTTTGAAAAGTGGCTGCAGGATCGGCCGCTGCTTCTTTGCAATAAAAAAATTGTAAAATACATCTTGATTTCTTTCTTCAAAATATGAAAGTTTAGAAGATTTACATTTATAGATGAAAATCTCTGCAGAAACATGATGAAACTGATTAGGAAAACTCTTTACTTTCAAGTGAAAGCTCAAAGTTACAAACAATATAATCCAAGATCTACAAATATTGTTTTTTTTTTTGTTTTGTTTTTGTTTTTTTAAAGTTTTACCATCTCTGGTTGGCTTTGAACTTTAGAAACTCAAACATCATATTAAAAAAATATTCTGTCAATTCATTGAAGTGAAAGTAAATGTAAATGTAAAAAAGTAAATGTTCAAATTGTTATATTTTCAATTAAAATTATTTAGATTAGATTTATCTTGAAGTCTTGAAATTTGCCTTGAAAGTCGTCGTTCCTATTTTTTACAGTGTATGAAACTCTTTAAAATCTGATTTAACTTAACCTCAGATTTCATAAGCAAACAAACAGTCAGACTGAGGAATGTGTGTGAGAGTGAGACCTAACAGTAAGTCTCTGTGTGTTTGTGAAGCCTCCACCTCCCAGACCTCTGAACTTCGCCGAGGCTCATGAGAGTGACGAGGAGAAACAGTTCCGCAGAGTTTTCCAGCAGCTGGCCGGAGATGTGAGTCCATCATGTTGATGTTTAATCCTGTTTGTTCTGCACTGCATCTCACTCACTATTTTATTGATTTCTTGATTTCATTTATCCCAGTAAATCAGAGCTCCTGTCCACCTCTGCACCACTTCTCATTTTGTTTTGTTGCAGTCACACATCCTGCAGCCAAAGATTTTATCCAACTGAAATCTTTCTTTTTATCTCTGAAAAGACAGTTTACTGACAGGAACAGACTTTATTTGTGGTTTCTTACTAAAATTAAAAATGCAGACAAATTAATTAGCAACACTCAAATGATGAAGATGATGATGATGATGGACTAATTACCTGATGACCTCCTTAAATCAAAAATCAATATGTCGTTGCTGTGCTGATCACGAGCGCTCCGGTTCTGAAATAGTTGAGCACCTATGGGGAATATGCATGATGAATACCATGTGATGGTATTTGTATGTGTAGGTATTTTCTCCTTAGTTATTGCTGTCAGTTGTATTTTTATACATATGAGTACCATTGTGTTGTGTTGTGGCAAAGACAACAGCAGCCTACAGCACGATAATTATTAAAGAAGAAATATATTTACTGTAATTCATCATAACATGATAATGATGTGTCATCAGAGATTAAGTTGAAATGTGTTAAAAATACTCTCCTCCAGGCCAGAAGAACTGGTTTTGTTTGCCCGTTTCACATTAATGAAAGTCCAAATTAAAGCTCAGTGTTGCACAGGACTGTGACGAGTGTGGACTCGACCGTCCCTACGAACTCGCTCGTCAAGTTAATTGTTAAGACTTTGGTTGGAGGGATGAAGGAGACAGTGGCTCATGTCTGCCCTCTTATCTTTGTCTCTTATTGAATACAATTACAGCAAAGAATAAAAGTACAAAATAACCATAGGTTTGAGAAAAGTATGTTAACTTGTGTTGTCCGCTCCCACCGTTGAAGCTTCAGATATTCGCAGGTAAGTCTCGCTGAAGGTTCAAAGTCCCAAAAGGTGGTATTTAGGACAGCCTTGATAATTATCAGGAAGATGTTCTTGTTAAACTGGACAGGCTCTGTCTCCTCAGCTGAAAGCTGTCACACTAAATCTGTTAAATTACAAACATTTCCTCAAACAAGAGAGCAAACCTATAACAATTTCATGTAGAAAACACATACAGCTGCAGCTGTCGTGAGTCGGTCAACGAGCAGGTCCACATGTCTGCTGCTGGTTCACAGTCTCAGGGTCACGTTACCTCAGGCCTCACAACAAACCTCAGAGACTTTGGTCTCCCCTGTAATTACACTGTAATGAATTGTTTACATCCTTCTCTGAATATTTACAGAGTCTGTTCATGGACACCAAACAGAACAGAAACATGGAGGTTACATGTGAAGGAGGTTTGTGGTTAATTCAGATGAGGACGAAATTATTAGCCCTCCTATGACTTTTTTTTTTTCTAAAGTATTTCCCAAGTGCTGTTAAACACAGATATGCCAAACATCCTATTTTTTATTTTGGATGCTTACATTATTTTACTTTGCACACAGACACAAAATTATTTCACAAAATGCAAAAACTACCAGGGTCAAAATCATTAGCACCCTGATGCTAACAGTCAGCTGTGTTTCCTTTTTGATGGATCACAGTCTGCAGTCTCAGACGTCTCCTGAAGAATCCCAGCCTCTTCTTCTTTGGTGAATCTCCCAAGCTCCTCCAGATCTGATGGTCTCCTGGTTTGGACCTTGGTCTTCAGTTCACCCCACAGATTTTCACTGGGATTCAGGTCAGGTCTTTGTGCAGGTCAGTCAGTAACGTTCACTTTGTTCTTCTGGAGGAAGTTCTTCACCAGGAGCGATGGATGTTTTGGGTCGTTGTCGTGTTGGAAGACAAAGCGACGATCCAGACCCAGTTTTGCTGCTGACTGCTTGAGGTTTTCTTTCAAAATCTTCACATATCTTCTTTCTTCATGATTCCTTCCTCCTTGATTCTCAGAGATTCCCAGTTCCAGACACACTGAAGCATCTCCACAGCATAACACTCCCACCATCGTGTCTCACTGTGGGGACGCTGTTCTTTGGATTATACGCCTCTCCCTTCTTTCTCCAAACATAAGCAATGTCTCTGTGGATAAAGAGCTCTAGTTTTGTCTCATCTGACCAAAGGACACACTTCCAGTCTGCAGAATCTGTCTCCAGGTTGTCCTCAGCACACTTCAGTCTGGTTTGAAGGCATCTCTTCTGCAGAAGTGGAGTTTTTCTTGGTCTGAAACCTCACAGTCCATTCCTGAGCAGGACTCTAGTGATTGTCTTTGTTAAGACTACAATTCCCGACTTGGCCAAATCCTTCACTCGTGTCTTGTCAGTTGTTCTGGGGTCTTTAGACACGTCTCTCACTAGTTTTCACAGCAGTGGTTTGTGCTGTGGCTCAATAAAAAGATCAGTTCTTAAGGAGGACTTCTTAATATTGTTATATATTATTAATTTTTTTTCTGAAATAATTCTGTTATTGCGTGCAAATTAGAAAGCATAAATTATTTCTGAGGAAACTAGTATGTTTAGAAATGCTATGTTGAAAATTCTTTGCTCTGTCAAAAAGGCACTTGGGAAAATTTGGAGAAAAACTTTAAATTTCATTGGGGGACTAATAATTTTGTCCTCACCTGAATGCAAAACTACAAAGTCATAATCATTGAATTGAATCAATAGAAACCATGTTCACCAAACGTTCAGAAGACTTTAGATCCTCATAACAGTTAAATGATCTTCAACAGATTATAATCCAGAGCTGTCATCTCTCGTCTTTTTCACCTGTATGCCCTTAAAATGAAGCAGTCTCTGTCCATTTGAACCTCTCACTATTGGTTGCAAAAAAGCAATTACTTTTCCTTGTTTTATTTGAACAATTTTGAAAAGCTGGAAGAAATCTAATTATCTACTAACTCCTACATATGAAAACAAAACATAAAGTAAAGTTCAAAAAATTAAACAGAACTTTGGCCATCTAGGTTGATCTTGTGACACCTCATGGGGACCCCAACCACCAATTTGGGAAAAAGTGGGAAAAAGTGGTATATTGCAGGTCTTTTGCAAAACAATCATGAAAAACACCAAAATAAGGTCATGGTTATCCAAGAAAGGTTGAATCAAAGGCAACTAGACTTGGTTGTTGATCCTTGAAAACGTTGCGTTGGATGAGGATCTGCAGCCAAGTCCAGCTGACCTTCATTTAAATGTCCACAAATATTTTTGCAGATTTGTCTCCTTTATATAGTTTGCAGGCTATTTTCTTTCCTATATATCCTGTGTTTAGTTGGCCGTGAATAAAGGACTTAACAGGGAAATGTGCAACATTTTTAATGCAGGTAGTATTTTCCCAGAGAAAAACTTTGATTCTCATGGTTGTCTTTTCTTTGTCTTTAAGAAAAGCAGATCTTTTGCTGAGCTCACAGGTGTCTCAGAGGTTTGGAACAACAAGAATTTAATTTGACTCACTGAGATAAATTTAAGATCTCATTTAAGTTTTCTTTTGGATCTCACTGTTGTCTCAAGACCTGATTATTGAGGACAAATTTAAGATGAGTGGAGATAAAAGACAAAAAAAGAGAAATATTTTAAGATCTTTAGTTGGTCTTTGGTCTCCAGCTGAGATGAGACAAACATTTATTTAAGAAATATGAGAAAATGGTCAAAGTTGAGATTTTGTTTTGAATGTTTCCTTTCCTCTGGGTTCCTAATCTGAGTAGTAAGTATAAATTGAGTTTCAGAGATATTTGACATTGAATTCAGTGTTCCTCAGGAAAGTATTCTGGGTCCTATACTTTTTACTTTATACGTTATACTATATTATAATGTCACATATCACTGTTATGCTGTTGCTGATGATACACAAGTTAAAACTCTCTTGGAAAGTTAGAAGTTTGTGACTGATTAGTTAACTTTGCTGTTGTTTCTGTTGTGATCTATGTTTCGACAGTCTACACTTCTTACAGTCTGTTTCTTAAACTTGACAGATTATTTACATTTTGCTGCACCTTGTCATCAGAAGATTCTAGTTTCACTCAGTGGAAAAACAGGAAGTGTGAGGTGTTTGTGTGGAGGCTCACTACTGTTTACTCTAATTACTCAACTGAAATGTTCACCTGATTTGACACATCTCAGGTGATTTGGCTGCTTCGCTCTACTCTGTCTCTTGATCTTTCTGTCTGTTTTTACCTGACTCTTCATCCCTCGCCACACCTGTCTGCCTGCTGTCGGCTGCATTCCAAACTCCACCCTCCACTGTCCCGTTCTCTTTCTTTGTCTGCTCCATTATCATCAGGACAGGCAGGTTCTGTAGCTCGTAGTGGTCGAATTCATACCTCGTGTTTGAATTATACACAAGATGAAACTGAACCGAAGAAAGAAGAATGTTGAGTTCAACATTTAATTTCCCTCCAAACAGCTCATCCTCAGTCACTGTTTCAAACTTAGAAGTAGTATAATTAAACTTAGCCAATGCCCCACCCCTCTCTTTTAGATCAATTGGAACATTTAGTCAGGATTGGACTGGACCGTCAAGACACACATACATGTTTCCTCTGCGTCATATCAGCAGGTTAAAACTCTGTTCTGCTGCTGTAATGCAGCTCAGCATGAAATCTGAGTGTTGCATCTTGAGTGACCACTTGTGATCAGATCTCACCTCTCCACTCACCATCATTTCTGCCTGCAAACACCAAATGTGTTGTTTTTAACATTAGTAACGTGTCTTTTTTTACTCACAGAAAGAATCAACTTCATGTAGAACATCTGCCAAATTTACAAGAAGGCCAAAATAATTAAGAATTTGTCATTTCACAAAGTTTATAAAGTTGCTTCTTACTCAGTAACACAAAATAGGGAGATTTTTTAAGGACGTCTGGAGACTTTTTCTGTGGGCAACAAAGAAGTATTTGTAAATACTTTGTACTGTATTTGTAAAATTTGACATGTTAAAAAGTTGTTGATGCTGCGACTGACACAATGTTCTTTACAAGGAAAGACAACTTCATGTTTTGCATTTAAGCCAGGGCAGGCAACATTGTTTTGGTATCATTGAGGAATAATTTCATAAAAGGCTTTCAGTTTATTGTAAATCAAATGATCTGAGAGAGAGCTACACTCATGTGCCTCCTCCTGACTCTGTTTTCAGCATTTAAAGAATCTGACTTAAACCAATAACAGGTCTTGTAGGACCTGGGGGGGGGGGGGGGGGGGTCTCTTACCAGTTCAGCTGTGTGTGCACTTTCCTTCAGTGAGACCCTGATTCAATGAGAGGAAACTACTGCAGGAAAAGTCCCTATGAAGCAGGGTTATAAATAGTGAAAAGAGTTTAATAAGCAACATGTTCATCCCAGGAGATTGTCAGCTCACCTGGTTACTTTTGACTTCATCACTTCACAGTGGAGCTTCTGGAGAAAAAAAACAGTTACTCTGATGCTGACTACATTACTGGCAGGAGAAGAGCTCAGAGTGTGTGTTATAACTTTTGGGATTAAAACAGGATTTATTTTTACTCCTGCGTTTCAACCCTCTGCAGCAGCAGTAAAGACATCATGGAGCCACAGGCCAGCCAGATGAGAGCTTAGAGTTTGTTTTTGAAACTTTTGGGATTTTGGGATTTATCTTCACGTTTTCTTGTAAACCTATGTGCAGCAGCACCATGGAATAGCCGACCGTGCTGTTTACAGTAAGATGTCTCAAATGTATTTGAAATTCATGTCATGAGAGTAAAGAGAGGAGGGATGTAAAGGAAAGAATCAACTTCTCTCCGTGAGTTATTACACACAATTTCAGACACCATGCTTTTGTACTGGCATTTTTGGCTGTGCCAAGTGAAACTATGTTGCCGCTGAGTTGCATTTCCATTACGGTTTATATCGCGGTGAGCCATGCCTGACATAGACTGACTCTGGAGAGGGGACAAAGCGATCCTGACTTGCCTCCAACCAGGCTGCAGTTACGTCCCAACGGTGGTGAGCCTCCTTTTTGTCCCGCTACAACAAGAGGGTGTTGTGATACTGAGCTCATGTGTGCAGTAGAAGAGAGAGAAAAATGTTTTCCCTCAGGGGGGCTCAGGACAGAGAAAGGAAACCTCGAAGAAGAGACTCAAAAATTAACCATTATTAGGCCTTCTACCTATTGCAGCCGAATTTGCAAGAAGGCATGAATGATTATCTTATGTTTTTCTCACAATTCTGCATTTTTTGAAGGGAGTCTGGGGATATTTCACCTAGTATTGCAGTTACTTCTGTCTTGCCTGTCAAATCAAACAGGTAATTCGTGTTTCAGTGTCGACTCCTGTGTTGTGTTATGAAGAGACAGTAGAGAGAGTTTGAAGTTCCTCTAAACGCTACTTGACACTATAGCACTTCCTTTCCCTTGCCCTCTTTGTTACCTAAGTTTTTGAGGATGTAAAGTTCAAAAGATAGAAGAAATGAGTTTTCCATAAACAGTTTGAAAGAGTCAGCGATGGACTCTGATATGTTCTTATCTTAGTCAGGAAGCTCTGGAATACCATCTGAACTGCTGATGTGATTTCCAAGATAAACCAAAGAGAGCAGAGAAACAAACAGAGTGGATGTAGGGCTTATATTTCTTATTAAATAGTAAATGTTCATATTCACATTTTCTAAATTGCAATGTGGCCTGCTGGAATTTTCAAATCACAGAAGAGGCAGTGTTCGTTAAAGTGTGTGTCAAAACTTTGGAAAAGACAGAAGCAGAAGCATTCTGGGAGGATAAACTTCACCCAGGATCCCAAATGTGTTCATAGCTTCATTTCTACAGAACGTATACAGTGAGTCATTCTGTCTGTTACAGAGATCAACAGTTTATTTGTCGTCTGATGAACATGTGGAAACAGTCAGCTTCAGGTGTGTGTGTGTGTGTGTGTGTGTGTGTGTGTGTGTGTGTGTGTGTGTGTGTGTGTGTGTGTGGAGAGAAAGAGACAGAACTCGTTCTCTACATTCCTGCCATTGTCTGGCAGGGAGGCACTCACTGCTTAGGGCGTTGTACTGTATGTGTGTGTGTGTGTGTGTGTGTGTGTGTGTGTGTGTGTGTGTGTATGTGTGTGTGTGTGTACGTGTGTGCAGTTTTCTCTGACTCATCAGAGGGGTGTGTGCACCAGTTAGACCAGAACTAAGACTAGGTCTCTGTGGGTGTATGTTTTTAAATCAACAGTGAGGATGAGGATGATGAAGATATTGGTATTAGAGTATCTCCCGCCCACCTGGCTGAGCTCCAGCTGGGCGGGGCCAGGCGGACGGTAAAGGTGGAGTCTCTGCTGCTTGTTCTCTTCTGGAAACTTCCTGATACTTTTGTAAGACACGAACTGTGACTGTGTGACGTGGTGGTTGAGTTTGATGACATCAGCAGAGCTTTGGAGGCTGTTAGAACAAAATCAGGAAGTGTTTTTAGTTTAGTTGACACATTAAGAGGAAGAAGGCATCAAATCATTCACAACTATGCTGAGGAAAGCAGCGAGTCCAGGTGCCAGTATTTCTAAACTTTTAGTTCAGATTTTATAATCCCTTTTTTTTAGATCCCAGGTTAAAGTGATCTTGTGGGTTTTTGTTGTTTTTTTAGAAATGATCATTCTGTTCCAGACATCACAAGATCGTCTGTTGGTCACAGTAACATTTTATTAATACAGGCAGGTGAAAAAGTTAGAAATTGTGAAAGTAAAGTGCAAATCAGTTTGCATATTATCCATATTCACTTATCTGTATTAGAACACGACACATAGACCTGAACTGCAGAATTTTCTGAAGCTGGTTATAACCATCTGTGTATTTATTATAACTATTCATGAAAAGTTTTATATAAATATATTATTGTAGCTGTTAAATGTCTTGCTGGAATGAACGTGAACTTCAGTTTGAAAGCATTTGTTTTTTGGTGTTCTAGTTATTAATAGTTAATGGTTAAATGTTAAATTCAGAGTGGATAGACATTAGACTTTGATCACATTTTATGGACCAAACAACTAATCAATTAGTGGATAATTGTTGAAAGATTGATCACTAGTTGAAAAACATCCAAACATGTGAAAACTGGTGAAGTGCATGGACATACATCCGTGTGCTCCATGTTTTCACATGTTTGGACCTATTTTTCGATTGACAAGATTGTGACAGGATCAGTAATCAATCAATCAATTGTTTTCAGTTTATTTTTAATTTTTTTTTAAAAAAAGTCTAAATTCTCTGATTTTAGCTTTTTAAATTTTAATATTTTTATCTGGATTGTATGTTCTGGTTTACCCAAATCTTGAGATTTAATCCCGTCCAGGTTCAGATGTAGAAAACACAGACCGCTTTCTGTCTGATGTCATCTCATAATCTCAAGAAAACGAGTCGTGTTGATGCCACTGTGTAATCACATGAGAGCAGATGAACACACTCTGGCCTTGATTTCAGTTGAACTAATCTGCTCACACACACAGTTTCACCACAAAAACATTTGTGCCAAAGTCAGAGCTGAGGCAAGAAACTGAACTGAAGGAATCAGATCATAGAGATGCTTCAGTGTTTTAACATCAGGCAGAAAAGGTTTCAGCAGTGAGTCAGAAACTGGAAAAATATCAAACTAAACAGAAACAGCTTCAGCTGTGACTCACTCTGTTTGGAGGATTTCCTCTGTGGGGAAACACATGCATTCTAATGTTCTAATGTTCTTGTGTGTGTGTGTGTGTGTGTGTGTGTGTGTGTGTGTGTGTGTGTGTGTGTGTGTGTGTGTGTGTGTGTGTTAACAGGACATGGAGGTGAGCCCCAGCGAGCTGATGAACATCCTCAACAAAGTCATTTCCAAACGTGAGTCTGTTTGTTTAACACGTGAAGGTTCTTCTGTTACACACTGATCCATACACTTTTAAGGGTTCTTCCTGAAAGGTTGAGGTTCTACCCAGTATCCTTTGTGTCTTAAGAACCCTTTTAAAGAGAAATGGTTCATCAAGCATTCTTTGTAAGACAAAGGGTTCCATCAATAACCTTTTTCATCCAGAGAACCCTTTTTAGAAGAAAGAGTTCTTCAATGATTCTTGAAAAAGAACTCTTTCACCAAGGGTTCTTGGTAGAACCTGCTTGGTGGGTTCTAGATAAAATGCCTGAATTATACAAAGGTTCACAGTAGAACCCATTGAATGCATTCTAGATAAAACCCTTGAAGTATAAAAATGACTTCAGTAGAACCCCCTGGATGTGTTCTAGATAAAACATAAAATGTTCTAAGTAGAACTCTGTGACTGTGTTCTTAATAAAACCAATGGTATTTAAAGGGTTCTTGGTAGAACCCTGTGGATTGGCTCATGTTGGCATCCTAAGAGTATGGAAAGGTTCTGGATAAACCCTCAAGACAGGGTTCAGGGTGGAACCTTTGTATCATAGGAAGGTAAGATAAACATTATTGATCCCCACAATGGGGAAATTTACACAAAGGTATCTATAAGGGTTCTCTGTAGAATCTCTCATAAAGGGTTCTGGGTATTGCCTTTCACAGATGGTTCTAGGTATAACCCTTTATAAAAGGTTCCAACAGGAACCAAAAAGGGTTATTCTATGGGGACAAGCTTAAGAACCTTTTGTGGTTCCAGTGAGCATCATTATTTCTAAGAGTGTAGAAAGAAAAACTACTAAAATGTTCTTGTGTTCTTCTTTCAGGGTTCAATGAGTTAATATTTGTTCTGGAACAATATGAAACTGTTTAAATGTTCTTGATCTCTTGTCTCAGATGGTTCCCTGAAGACCGATGGTTTCAGCATTGAATCGTGCAGGAGTATGGTCGCTGTCATGGATGTATCCTTTCACACAATATGGTTCTAACACAGAAGAGTACTACTGAGACTGAGAACCATTGTTTGTCTTTGTCAGCAGTACACTCTTCTAAAAGATTTCTAAAAGGGTTTTTCCCAAAGGGCTTGAGTTCTACCCAGAGCAATTTGCTTCTGGAGATTTGTTTTGAAGAAAGGCTTTGTCAGGTGTTCTTAGTAGGTGTAAGGTTCCAGTAAGAACCCTTTTCATCCAAAGGGCCCTTTTTGGAAAAAAAGGGTTGTCAAGGGTTCTTTGTACCACAATATAAAAGGGTTCTCTGTAAAACCCACTGGGTGGGTTTTAGATAAGACCCTTGAAATATAAAAAGGATCTCAGTAGATCTCCCTCACTGAGTTCTAGATGCAGCCCAAAGAATATAAAAAGGTTCTCAGTAGATCTCCTTCACTGGGTTCTAGATGCAGCCCAAAAAATATATAAAGGTTCTCAGTAGATGCCCCTGACTGAGTCTGACATACAACCCTCCTTCTAGATAAACCCTTGGAATAAATGCTTGAAATATATAAAGGTTTTCTCTAGAACCCTCTTCCTGGGTTCTAGATAAAACTCTTGGAATATAAGAACGTTCTCATGTGAACCTCCTGAGTGCATCCTCAGTGAAACCCTTGGAAAAGAAAAAAGTTTTTGGTTGAACCCCCTGGGTGGATTCTTGTTAGCACCCTTACAAGGCAGAAAAGTTCTGGATAGAACACCCAGAGAAGGTTCTGGGTGGAACCATTATACCATAGAGGGGTTATCTGTAGAACCTCTCATAGAGGGGTTCTGGGTGAAACCTTGCGTGGATTGTTCTAGGTATAAACCCTTATGTTGGGTTCTAGGTGGAACCTTTATAAGGGTTCTCTTTTGGGGACAAGCCAAAGAATGCTTTGTGGTTCTAGTTAGCACCTTTATTTCTCAGAGTGTATAATAGCAACATTAGCAGCAGTGACAGGTGTTCCTGGTTGCCAGGACAACAAGGACTGGAAAAGGTTCTGAGAACTAATAACTGGACCGACTCATTAGTTTGTGTTGTGACCTTTAAAGGTTTGTTTGGATTCACAGGAGTAACATAAGAACACAAACAAACTGAAAGAACCTTTAATATGAAAAACTGCTCTGTGTTCCTGCTCTGTGTTCCTGCTCTGTTCTCTCTGGTTTGTGAGTTTGACCTTTGACCTGACGTTCTTCAGAGCGACAGTACGGGGAAACTGGGGTTCCACGAGTTCAAATATCTGTGGAACAACATCAAGAGATGGCAGGTGGGTTCTCTGTGTGTGTGAATGCTGTGTGTTTTGTTTATCTGACATATTGTTGTTGTTTATCGTTTGTTTGTTTTCTCAGGGAGTTTATCTGAGTCATGATGCTGATGGTTCAGGTGTGATCTGTTCTAAAGAGCTGCCCAAAGCCTTCAAGGCTGCAGGTGACAAACACACATCTGTGTGTGTGTGTGTGTGTGTGTGTGTGTGTGTGTGTGTGTGTGTGTGTATTATTGTAGTTTGGTGTTTTTCCATTAGTTTTATTTAAGTTTTTTTGTTTTTTCTGTTCAGTTTTTAGTCTCCAGAGCAGGTTTTTGTTATGATTTAACTAGTTGGTGGAGGACCCAAATGCAGACAACTGGAGGAGTTCTAGTTCAAAAAAAGGTTTAAGTAAATAAAACAACAAAACAAAGGCTTACATGAAAAGTAGGGAGGTCAAAAATCCAGAGTCCAAAGAAAACAGAATCCACAAAAGGCAACTCAAAAACCGTCCAGGGGAAAAAACACAGAAGGGAAACAAATGGGAGACACACAGGACGCAGGCTGACATACATGGAAAACAAGCACGAACTGACAAAGACATAGAGAAACACAGGGACTAAGTAGGGAGAACTAACGAGACACAGGTGGGCAAACGGGTGAAACACATGACAATTACAAAGGTGGGAAACAGACAAAGACAGGAAGTAAAAACAGGAGACACGAGGGAGGACAAAATACTACCAAAATAAAACAGGAAATCAACAAAAACCAAAACCATGACAGTTTTTTAGTTTAAGTTAAGTTTTTATAGTTGAAACTGGATTACAGTTTAATAAACTTTATTAAGATGTTATTTCACACCTACTTTTTGTTTATAGTAGAGTTGCAATGATTCATCATTAATCAATTATTAAGTTAATTAGCAACTGTTTTGATAATCAGCTTGAATAATTTGTTACGTCTTGTCACATCGTTTTTCCTCTTTTTCAGCAACCTTGAAAAAATAGTTCCAAATAATATACGTCTGTGTGATTCATATATTTGTTTTCAGCTGACAAGATTGTGACAGGATTACCTAATCAATTAATTCAGAAAATATACAGGAAATAATCAACAGATTAATTGGCAATTAAAATAATTGTTTCTTGCAGCCCTAGTTGGTAGTTAAGTTTTAGTTCACTATATTAACCTTGGTGTGTGTGTGTGTGTGTGTGTGTGTGTGTGTGTGTGTGTGTGTGTGTGTGTGTGTGCAGGTTTCCCTCTGAACGACCAGCTCTACAAGCTGATCATCCGTCGCTATAGTGATGAGCACGGCGACATGGACTTTGACAATTACATCGGCTGCCTGGTGCGACTGGACGCCATGTGCAGTGAGTGTCTTTCTTCATATTCACCTTCCTCATGCTCCTCCCCTCTCTGATACACTGACACTGACTGACACTCTGAAATCTACAGACTGACACTGACATCTACAGTCTGACACTGACATCTACAGACTGACACTGACATCTACAGACTGACACTCTAACATCTACAGACTGACACTGACATCTACAGTCTGACACTGACATCTACAGACTGACACTGACATCTACAGACTGACACTCTAACATCTACAGACTGACACTCTAACATCTACAGTCTGACACTGACATCTACAGTCTGACAGTGACATCTACAGACTGACACTGACATCTACAGACTGACACTCTGACATCTACAGACTGATACTCTGACATCTACAGACTGACACTCTAACATCTACAGACTGACGCTGACATCTACAGACTGACACTCTAACATTTACAGACTGATACTCTGACATCTACAGACTGACACTCTAACATCTACAGACTGACACTGACATCTACTGACTGACACTCTAACATTTACAGACTGATACTCTGACATCTACAGACTGACACTGACATCTACAGTCTGACACTGGCATCTACAGACTGACACTCTAACATCTACAGACTGACACTGACATCTACAGACTGACACTGACATCTACAGACTGACACTCTAACATCTACAGACTGACACTGACATCTACAGACTGACACTGACATCTACAGACTGACACTCTAACATCTACAGACTGACACTGACATCTACAGACTGACACTGACATCTACAGACTGACACTCTAACATCTACAGACTGACACTGACATCTACAGTCTGACACTGACACATCAGGCCAGTAAATGTAAATGTAAATATATATGTTGTGTCTAATGTGTCCTGCAGGAGCCTTTAAGACTCTGGATAAGGACAACAGTGGCTCCATCCAGCTGGACGTAAAGGAGGTAAACACAGTTTGTTTCACTTCACTGTTCTGATGAGACTCTGAGACGAAGCTGCTATGATCTGACAGAAACACAAGAGCTGCTCAGATGGGAAGTTTTTCACACAACCTAATTCAACCCTAACAGGTGATTGGTGGTTTAATCTGATCTCGTCTGGACAAACTGTCCTGCAGGACATTTTTGTGTTTTAATACATAAGTATTTTAAAAATTATAAATGTTAGAAAACAAAACAAAGCAGTACTGTGCTCCACTGTCAACACAGAGTGATTGTTGTTTAAAGAGATTCATCAGAAATATCTCTGTTACAAAGACGCCATTTATGTTTGCACGAGTTTATCAGTCACTTTGGAAACATGAGTTACTCCACCAGACAATCTGCAGGAGATTTTACAGTGTATTCAGAAAATACTCAGACCCTTCACTTTTTTACTTTTGTTATGTTGCAGCCTGATGCTAAAATCGTTTAAATACATTTTTTTCACATTAATCTACACTCCATAATGACAAAGTGAATATAGAATTTTAGACATTCTTGCAAATTTATTAAAAAGAAAAAAACAAAATATCACATTGGTATAAGTATTCAGACCCTTTACTCAGTACTTAGTTGAAGCACCTTTAGCAGCAATTACAGCCTGGAGCCTTTTTTGGTATGATACAACAACCGTTCTTCTTTGCAAATCCTCTCAAATTCAGTCAGGTTGGACGAGGACCGTTGGTGGACAGCCATTTTCAGGTCTGTCCAGAGATGTTCGATAGGGTTCAAGTCAGGGCTTTGGCTGGGCCACTCCAGAACATTCACAGAGTTGTCCTTAAGCCACTCCTGCGTTGTCTTGGCTGTGTGCTTAGGGTCATTGTCAGATTGGAAGGTGAATCTTGGGCCCAGTCTGAGGTCCTGAGCGCTATGGAACAGATTTTCATTGAGGATCTCTCTGTACTTTGCTCCATTCAGCTTTCCCTCAATCCTGACCAGCCTCCCAGTCCCTGCTTCTGAAAAACACTCCCACAGCGTGATGCTGTCACCGCCATGTTTCACTGTTGGGGTGGTACTGGGCAGACGATGTGCCTGGTTTCCTCCAGACATAAAGTTTAGAACTGAGACCAAACAGTTCAATCTTGGTTTCATCAGACCAGAGAATCTTGTTTCTCACAGTCTGAGAGTCCTTCAGGTGCTTCTTTGCAAACTCCAAGCGGGCTTTCCTGTGTTTGACACTGAGGAGAGGCTTCCGTCCAGCCACTCTGCCATACAGCCCAGAATCAGTGGAGGGCTGCAGTGATGGTTGTCCTTCTGGAACTTTGTCCCATCTCCACACAGGATCTCTGGAGTTCAGTCAGAGTGATCATCAGATTATTGGTCATCTCTCTTACTAAAGCCCTTCTCCCCTGATCGCCGATTTGCTGGGCAACCAGCTCTTAGTAGAGTCCTGGTTGTGCCAAACTTCTTCCATTTAAGAGTTATGGAGGCCACTGTGCTCTTGGGAACCTTCAGTGCAGCAGAACCTTTTTGTAGCCTTCCCCAGATCTGTGCCTTGTAACAATCCTGTCTCTGAGCTCTGCAGGTATTTCCTTTGACATCATTGCTTCTACAATACATTGTCACCTGTGAGGCCTTTTATAGAGAGGCGTGTGCCTTTCCAAATCATGTCCAATCAATTTGATTTGCCACAGGTGGACTCCAGTCAAACTCAAAAACTCAGAAAACTACGTGACTTTTGTCAGGAGTTTGGGGCTGAGTTCCTGACACCTCAGATTCTTTAGATGCAGGTTTTTCTGTGGAGGACAGAGATCTGATCGGAATCAGGAAAACAAGGAGACATGAAAAACACAAACATTGTTTCCTTTATTACCTGGTTAACAAGTCCAGGCACAGATCACAATTGAATTCCAGGTGTAAAAAGAAAGTAAGACGACAGAAAATCAATCTGAAAGTGAAGAGAACAGTAGGGTTTTAGGGGACATGTCCTGCTCTGTGTCCTTTTGTCCATTAATGAGTGAAAATATCTAATGATGAATTAAAACATTGACATTGTTTGTCTGTCTTTGTGTCTCAGTGGCTCCAGCTGACGATGTATTCCTGAAGCTGCTGCAGCTCCTCAACAGAAACTTCTTCTCTTCATCCCTCTCTCCATCTCTCCATCATCTCCATGGTAACGGGACCAAAGTGCTAAAGACCAAAATGAAGCTGACGCTGCTGCTGCACACTACAACACACTTCTGTTACTGATCTCTGTATTTTATGTTTTAGAGCAAATTTTAAAAAGTTCTTGATTTTTATTATCAGGCTGAAAATGTTTATGAACTCAACTCTGAAAGTTTAAAGAATAAAGTGACACAACTGACATTTAAGTTGTTGTGGCTGATTTATGGATTATTTTTCTGTTTTCATGTAAATTGTGTTTCTTTTTGCCAGATTCAGTTCAGCAGTCGTGTGTCACTGCTCAAACAATAAAGGGAACTTCTGGTGTTTTACTTTAAGTATGACAGAATAAAGCTTTCAGGCAAAGATTGGTTAAAACAAAAAAAGGGAAAACTTTAATAAAGTTCAAACTTACAATCTGGATCATGTCTGCATCAGAGAGGTATAAGAGACAAAAATATCTGAATATATCACTTTTAATTTTTACCGTCTTCACCTGCAGTGTCTTGCAAAACAAAAGATAAGAGAGAGAAATTCAATCAAAGCCTTATGGACCAACTTTGTACGAATCCAACCTTAACTGCCAGTGAGACGGTTTCCTTCTACAGTAAACTATACACCTCTGCTTTCTCTAACTCCTTTTACAACCATTTCAAAGATTTCATTCCCTGTAGATGAGGAGTTTGCAGGGTTATGTGACTCTAATGTCACTGCTTTTGAACTAGATAAAACTATGGGGAGCTTGTTGTTAAATAAATCTGTGACCGTCTTACCTCCAATTTCTATAGGCATTTCTGCGACCTATTAAAAATCCTTTCTGTCTTATGTTGAAGGAAGCTATAGTGAAAATTTGACATTTTCATTAATTTAACTCCCAAGCCAGGTAAAGAAAAACCACCAAAAAATTGATAATCTTAGACCAATTACTTTATTGAACACCGATTATAAAATAGTCACCCATATTTATGCCAAGAAGTTAAAGAATAATTTACACAATCTTCTAAGTGACTCCCAGTCTGGATTTGTGAAGGGCAGATCCATTCATAACAACATTTGATTTGTATTGGATCTTTTAGACTATAATCACTTCATAGAAGACAATGGTTTTATTCTTTTTCTTGATTTTTATAAAGCTTTTGATTCAGTTGAGCAACCCTTTATTTTCCAGTGCTTGAAAATGTTTGACTTCAGGGACAAGTTTTGTCGCATTATTGAATCCCTTTATGATAATACAGATAGCTCAGTTTCATTAGCAGGAGGTCTAACACAGCGTCGTGGGGTCAAACAGGGCTGCCACATTTCTCCATTTCTCTTTATAATTGCTACAGAAATGCTCTCTATTCTTATTAAAAACTCAAACATCATTCTGCTTCATGTACTTGGGATTCCTGTGTCTCTCAGTCAGCTTGCTGATGATACGACCATCTTTATGAAGCAGCTGACTGACGTCCCCAACATACTACAAACGATTGACATTTTTTCCAGAGCTTCTGGTCTAAAACTTTATTTATTTGAATAAATATGAATTAGTGTCAGTTCATGAATCTGATTTGACTGAGGCTTATAGCATTCCTATAGAAACTACCATCAAATACTTGGGTATTCATATATCAAGAGATTCTGTAGAAAGAGAAAATAAGAATGTATGGAAGACAATTGACGTTTGTCAAGCTAAACTTAACTCCTGGTTATCAAGAGACATTAGTTTATTTAATTTTGATTCTATAAATGGAACCTTGAAGCTTTTCTCAACAGTAACACTTTTTGGTTTCATATCCCCAGGTTTATTTTCAAGAAACTGATACTGATTTTTTATTCAAATGTGATTTTATTATTCCAAAACTCCCTGTTAAATTGTCACTATTTCACAAACAAATGATGTTATATTGGAAACTCATATACAATCGTAACTTCACTCCACATAACACACCAATTTAGAATAACAGATATATTACTATTAAAACAAGTCAAGTCACTGTATAATAAGGACAAAGGCATTTGGTCAGTGCTTCATTTAACTGACAGTGATGTCGTATGAGAGTTTTTATCTTAAATATGGTCTCTCTAGAAACCCCAAAACATTTACATCCATATCTAAAGCCATCCCTGGTTCTGTCTTGGGGTTAATCAGAGGAACCATGTCTTCCCTTGTCTTCCACGTCTTTTGGTCGGTGGCTGTGAGTCTGAGGAGATTAAAATCCCAAACAAAACTTTACGGGAAATTTCTAATATCTCATACCCCGAGATCTCTTATAGAAATTCAATTTCACAAGTGTTCTCCAAGGATATGATACACGCTTTAAGATCCAAATATTTCTAGTTTCCCATAAAAAAAATCACTTTAAAACTTTAAATGGTATTTATCCATCCACTTACCACTGCGTTTTGGTTTATAAGCTAATCAATGTGTGTTCTGTGATGATATTGAGACTTCTGATCATTTTTTTTTACCTGTGGACTCATACATCAATCCGACTGAACGTCTTCTCTCTGAATGACGTCATATATAACGCTAACAGTACTGAAGATGATTTTCTCACAAACAACATTCTCATCCTGGTCAAAGTCTACATAAACAAAACTCCTCGGTTTTATGTTTCATAATGAATTTCTTCATTTCATAAAAGCCCTCAATCTCATAAAAAAGAAAAATGCAACTAAACTAATTAGTATTATTGAAAAATATGATTTACATAAGAAGCCTGTGTTTAATTTACTTAATTCTATATTCTGGTTGAATTGTCGACTTGTTGAATTTATGTATTTCTTTTTTCTCTTTTCTTTTGATTTGTTTTGTTGTTATTTGCACCAGTTCCTTTAATAAACTGTACAAGAAACTTATGCCATGAATGTTTGTACATAAACTTTTGTCCAATTAAAAAAAAACAAAAAAACAAAACATGTGGTATTTTTTATTTTTATTTTAAAAACTCTCTAAAATCACAGTTTAATTATCAGTATTTCTGTGATGATCTTACCGGAACTCTTAGTTCACTGTCAGTTTTGTGTGTGCTTGTTTCGGTGTGGGGCGGGGCCGGCGTGGAGGAGCGGAGGGGCGGTGCAGAGAAGAGATGCGGAGGAGACTCATCAGAGGAGCAACAGCAGGTTGTTTGTTTCGCAGACTGCAGATGATTTAATCCCAAAAATCTGCACATAAACTCTGAAGAGGAGCTGAAGAGGATCTGATGAACGGTAGGAAGGAGATTCTTTCTTTATTTCAAAGCTGAATTTCTGTCTGTGCGTCACTGATCATCAACTGATCAAGAAAAAAAACAAGCAGCTGAGTTTTGAGAAAAAGTTTAAACGTGAGAGAATTAACAGCTCGTTTAGTTTAAACACTGCAGCTAATCAGGTCCAATAAGACTCAGTACAAGATGAGTTTAATTATCAGAAAAAAAAATCAATGATCAAATGTCCTGAAAAGATGCGAATTATGTTTGTTTCGTTCTCTCTCTCTCTCTCTCTCTCTCTCTCTCTCTCTCTCTCTCTCTCTCTCTCTCTCTCTGTGTGTGTGTGTGTTTTTTTGTGTGTGTGTGTTTCTGTGTGTGTGTGTGTGTGTGTGCGTTAATAAACACACTGAAGACATTAAAGTGTTAAATAAACAGTAGTTGTTTTAAAGTCTGTTCAGGTGGATGCAGAGTGTAAAGTGTTCAGGTGATGTCACAGTGGTGCAGCAGGTGGCAGGAAGTGTTCATTGTTTGCTACCTGCTGTGTGTGTGTGTGTGTGTGTGTGTGTGTGTGTGTGTGTGTGTGTGTGTGTGTGTGTTGACACTGCCTCACATTGACGTCTTCCTGCTGAAATGATTTTAATGTGGCGTGTGGTTTTGGGATCTTCATGTTAAAAGTCATGTTTCCACTGCAGCCCCTCATCAGAGACGGGGTTCTTGTTAGATTTTCTCAGGAACGTTGGGGGAAACTGTCCCAGAGATCAGAGGACCTGCTCTCTGTTTGGTTTTTACCATCTCTTAAAATCAGAGTCGTTGTTGAGGTTGTGTGTGACGACTGGAAGAAGTCAGGAGACAGAAAATATGAACCTAAACTAGGAATGCACCGATACCACTTTTTGTCAGACCGAGTACAAGTACAAGTACTTACATTTGGGTACTTGCTGATACCGTGTACTGATACGAATACTTCATAATTCCATTAAAGTTCTTACAGTAACTTTTAAAACATATTTTATTTTCATTAGATGGTCACTTTCTAAATGTAACAAATCATTGATGCTGTTTCCTGCTAAAAGTGTAACCATAGTTACTGCTCACATTATAGTTTTAGGTTATTTGTAGTAAGTTACTTTTAAGCTGTGCAGTTTACTGTGTATATGATATATATCAGTATAATATTTTCACAACATTATTGTGGACTTGCAGAATTAAGTTTACTATTATAAATGGTGTTATACATGATAATTATTTCATTATCATTTACAGCATTTTAACTAGTATTTTAATTTAACCTTTACATGTGTAGTATTGAAGTTTCTTCTTGTCTAAGAGATAATTAGTTCCTACCTGTCATTGTTTAGGGGGACAGGTATGAGTGTGGCACCATGTGTGTAACACTTTTGTTTACCTGCTGTGAACCTCTAAAGGCTCCAACACATGATCAGCAGTTTGTCCCATTGTTTTCCTATGACGCACCGCCGCGCACCGCTCAGATCTGCCGCTGACGCTGCGCTCAAAGTTCAAAATATTTGAACCTTGACGTCGTTTGCCGCTGACTTTTCAAACACAACCAATGAGATAACAGCTGAATGCGACGACGCAGGCAGAAGAAACTGCAGATGTGTCGAAGTGACACAAGCAGAGGAGACTGTGACTGATGGTTGAGTCTTGAAGGGAACCCCAGAACCGTGGAAGATCTCGCCAGAGTGATCATTTTAACGTCACAGTGAAGGACGACATAAAAAAAATCTCACGAGAACTTCGCAAATCAAGGGTTCCCCTCCAGACACGACCCAATAAAAGTGTTTCAGGGTTCCCCAAACTCTGTAACACAGAAATGTTAACAGACAGGTTTGGTTATAAGATTTCTGAATCATATCGTTTATGAACTTCGCTACATCCAGAGATAAAGTTAGCTCAGTGTTTGTACACCTGTTTTAGTGAAGATTAAATACACAAAGATGAAGAAGAAGAAAACGGGGTTACAGACTGGTGGCAGCGGTGTTGTTTTTAATTGATTAATCAAGACAATAATCAGTTAGTTAGTTGCAGCCCTGGTCTGAACCAACAAACATGTTTTCTTACATCGGGTCAGGGCATCTCTGCAGCTCTACAGTTCTTCACGCTGTTTCATCTCACATTTTACCTTTATTTGAAAAAAACTCTGTTATATATATATATATATATATATATATATATATATATATATATACATATATATATGTATGTATGTGTGAGCTGATCAATTTATTACTACCTACTTACTGATTGCTTTGTACATTTTGTAGACTTAGTGATTAATCAGTTTATATCATCAATATATTATTTAGTCTGTTCTGCAGCAGAGAACATCAGGAGTGTTTCTTCTCTTCTTTCATCTCTGCTGCTCCTCCTTCCTCTGTTTTATTGCAGCAGGTGATGATTAGTGATTCACCCCAGTTATGATGATAACACCATACAGTGAAGTGTTTTCTCCATGGTGATAAAATCCCCGTAAGAAGGGATGCTGCGTTCAAGTGTCAGATGTATTATACTGCCACTATCTGGACTCAGCTGCAGAGATTTACACAGGAACTAAGTGATGTGCAGCTTTTCAAATGTGAAATGAAAGTTGGACACCTGATCAACAGACTCTGATAAGTTTGAATTCTCTCATTTGTTTGTTTTTAATACACATGATGTCCCCTGGACACCCTGGAAAGTGAACTGAACTGAAATAAGTGTTTTATGTTGATGAGAATCTTGTCTGTCTGTCTGTCTGTCTGTCTGTCTGTCTGTCTGCCTGCCTGCCTGCCTGCCTGTCTGTCTGTCTGTCTGTCTGTCTGTCTGTCTGTCTGTCTGCCTGTCTGCCTGTCTGATTCTATTGTTAGTCATTATAAATAATGATGGTGTCACTCTGCTCCCCAGGTGACAAAACCACCTGATGTTGCAGCCTAATCTGGTCACCTGGGACTGAAGACACACACACACACACACACACACACACACACACACTGATGGCCAATATGGCTTCAGATCCGCCCATCTTGGCAGAGCAGGACGAGCTGCAGAAGAGAGCCAATCAGATGACAGATGAGGTAAGCAGTGGATTTTTTTCCAAGAACATAAAATGTTTCCTACACTGAAATGATCATAGTTGAGTTATGACTTTGTTAAATATTAAAAACCCTCTATGAGAAGATTTAATAGTTACAATAAACACTGACTCTGGAACAGACTCAGAGGTCCAGGACCAAAGGTCACTTCTTTATTTGAAGTGGCGTGCATGTCTTTATGAGAGGTCTAAAATGTGTCGTTGTAGTTGAGTTCAAGAAAACATATTCATGACACAATAATAATGGTCTATAAGTGTGTCAAAACCATCCACACACAACAGTTTAATGTCATGTTAAAACATAAAGCTAAACAGTTTCTTTAAAACCCATAATACAGAACTGCTCATTGTCTCATTGTCCTAACAGATTGAATGAATTCTTCTCTTAGTCTTCCTCAGTAAATAAAGAGCTGGTGGGTGTACAGCAGATGAGTGGATGGAAAATCTGTCTGTTCTAATTAAGTTTTCAGAATATGTACGTCAGAGCGGCCTTTATTGAGTTTGATCTTTTCCCTTAGCAAGACCTTTAAATGACAGTAATAATACATGTCAGACTACGTTGGTTTAAGCTTCTTTAAAGTGTCTCACCAAAACTGTGTCAGATAGACTCTGTTCTCAGTACATAATGTGCTGTTTTTATATCTCTGAGTCGGCCAGAGCCTCAAGAACACCTTGAAGGAATTTCCTCAAACTTGGCACAAACGTCCACTTGGGCTGAAGGATGAACTGATTAGATTTTGGTGGTCCAAGGTCAGGTTCCCTTTTTCGTGAACATGATATCTCAGGAATGCTTGGCATGAATTTTATTACATCAGGCCAGAGCTGTGACAGTAGCCACATTACTACATTACTGCAATACCACAGTCACGTGATGCCAACACAAGGTTGAGCTCATTACTTTCGTCACTGTAAATTTGATTTTGAAGGGTCGATCTCATGTAGAGATCAGTGCCTTGATCTAATAATACTATGATGGATCAGCGCTGTCACACACAAGTCAGGAACACAGCCTCTGATTGGTAAACAGACTCAACCCAAGGCATCTTGGGATTGCCTATGGGATGCTTGTGTTGTTAGCATGTTGGTAGCCACTCACAGGCAATCCAAAGACTACACAAATAACTGTTTTCAACATGGAAGAATGGATAGATAACTTCAGAAAACATTTAGTGTTGGATTTATTTTACCACATCTCCAAGAAGATGCTGCAGTTCAAAGCTGGATTACAAAGCTTCTGAAAGGGAAACGATTGCACAAGAGCTGAAGTTGTAAAGCTATAATGCTAACAATAATACTAGCTTAATGTTAGCCTTTTCTACTTAGCTTATTTCAGGGCTGGCCCGTCACTGTTTCAGCAGTTGGGAAACAACAGATGAGACTTGTCTTGGTGTTGAGAAGCTGCAGTGTTTATTGACTGACACACTGTAACCTGAACTGTACATTTACTGCCACACTGACAGCTGACCGCTAAGCTCCGCTATGAGCACTGCTCTGTTCTGTAAAGGAGCTATGCTAATGGTGTAATGCTTCAATAAAGCCAAATAAAACATAATAATTATTAAGTGTCGTGCTAAACCATCATCCTGTGGTAATTTGAACCCTCTGGAACTTAAGGACGAACTGATTAGATTTTGGTGATTAAACATCGACAGTCACTGTGACTTCCTGTCTGTCCCATTCTTGTGAACAGGATATTGGAACACCTGGAGGGAACTTCTACAAATTTGATTATTTAAATTTGATAGATAGTCAATCATTCTGTCGTTTTGTCATTTAAAGGTGGAATTGCAGTGAAAATAAATGATTCACCTTTATGCTGGGGACCACCTGGAACCCCCTCAAAGACCCCTGGGGGTCCCCAGACACCCGTTTGAGAACCACTGGCTTTGAAGACAAACACCCTTAAAGAACTGCAGAGAAAAGTGTAAAATCTTTCATAGGTCAACAAGAAATCACTAATAAGATATCAATAACACCAAAACAGATGTACAGACACTTTCTGCTGTCATCAGCGTTCAGAGTCACTTTATGAAGTTTATAACAAACTAAATAAAAGATTCAAAATAATGAAGAGGACGGACAGAAACTACACAACACACACAAAATGTCAAACAACAAACACAAGAGACGGGATCAGTGTTAGTACAGAGGACAGCACTCTGCCTGAGAGGAGGCTTCCTGTATGGATACCTGGTTCACCTGGTTACCATGGAGACACCTGGTCTCCCACTGCAACAGTCTGCAGAGAAACATCAGGCACAGATGAGCACACACACACACACACACACACACACACACACACACACACACACACACACACACACACACACACACACACACACACACAAACTCTGTGGGGTTTAAAGGTTACTACAGGTCAAAGCCATTTGTCACCTCATCATCCCCTCAGTGGGGAAGTTCCCCAGAGGCAGACATGATATTTACACAACACACACACACACACACACACACACACACACACACACACACACACTGACACACACACACACACACACTGACACACACTGACACATACACACACACACACACACACACGCACACACACACACACACACACACTGACACAGCGAGGGGTGGAAAGACAGTGAGTGTGTGAGTGTCAGTACAGTGTAAACTCAGGTCATTATCCAGGTAAAACAGTAATTCAGGATGTTTCTCTGACTTTACAACTACATATGAATTAAATGTCTGTTCACATGAACAAGAATTTGATGTTTGAACCTTAATCAGCTGATCTTAATTTCCCCCTGCCTAAACAAAACTGTGCCTGCATCAAAATATTAGTAACCCGTCAGTCACTTTGGGATTGGTAGGCTCTGGCCCTGAAATATTTTTAACACTTGATTTTATGGGTTTGTTATTTCCTAATTATTTCCTAGAAAAACATGTTTTGTTCCAAATTATGTGGAAAAGACTGGATCAGTTTGTTGTGTTTTGTTTAAATGGATTTATGATCATTTCCATGTTCCCAGATGAATCTCCTTGGAATAATTGCTCAGTTTCAACTCAAATGAACATCCACTAATTATTAATTTATTATTGTGAACTTTATTTTCCATATATACTGTTGTTCCATTGTATGTTTGCGTGTAGGGAACCTGTTGATTTTGCATGTTCAGCTGACCTGCTGTTATTATATAGAATTAGAATTAATTTATTGGAAATATACAATTCAAACTCTGTTTTATTGAGAATTAGTGCCAGATTAGATGATAATCATAATTATTATCAGGAAAATTCACTGAGCAGTTAAAATAATGTTTAGGTTGAGGAAATGTTAGAACATGTTTATACAAAATCTGCTGTTGGCTGCTGACAGTGACATCATGGATAATTGGATTGACAACATTAAACAGCAGAACCTCGTTACTGATGAAGCTTCCTTTTAGGATGGAGATATTAATGTTCTTCAAATGTTGCACAGTAGTTAGACGTTGGTTGTGAGAACAGCCAGAAATTAAGAATAAAGAAGAGAAATCAGAGACCACCTCTGCCACAGTTAAGTGATGAAGTATATATGAATTCACATTTTTCATGAACAAAGTTCCTTTCTGTTATTATAATATTTTTGATCCAGTCTGACACTCGGTGAATCTCTGCTCTCAGACAGCAGCTCTCTTCATCAAGTAAACTTTTTGTATTTTAGATTCTGTTTTTGTCCAAAGTTGAAGTTTGACTCGTCTTCCAGACGTTTTAGGATTTGTTGTCTAAAATAACGTCTTGTTAATGTCAGAACAGTTATTATTCACATTTAGTTATTGTTGTTATGTTGTGAATTTGAATGTATTTTGTATCATTTTAGTCCCTGGAGAGCACGAGGAGGATGATGCAGCTTGTTGAGGAGGTACACACATACACACACACACACACACACACACACAGATTATATACTGTACATGTATCCAGAGATTGAGGGAACCCTCCAATGATTCAGTCTCATAAAGAAAGCTGGAGAGTTTAACATCAATGATCCTTCTGTGTTTCCACTGTTGCTTCCAAAGAGGAAATCACTTTAAAGGAGACGGACACTGATTAACTTGAAGCTGCTGGAAGAAGATGATGGACTTTGACAGGATGAAAACAAAAGAGGAGAAAAAATACACAGCAGAGACACAGAGACAGAGACAGAGACATACATGGAAACAGGGACAGACAGCTGAGACAGCAGTTTAGACAGTTTGGTATCAGTTTGGTTTCACTTTATTTATATAAACATCAGTTTTGGCCTCTTTTGGGTAAAACAGCATCTGTTGTCATGTGGTCATGTCGAAGTGAGGAGAAACTGTTTCGAAGTGTCTCACTGGTGTGTTCGGGGATGCTGGGAAGTTTGGACGACAACAGTCTCTCATCACCACATGATCTGATCACATGAGGTCTGTCTGCAGGATGTTCTCTTTGAATTGTACTGAAACCAGCAGCTGCCTGGAAGAATCTCTCTGTTTGTGATGTCATCTGTATTTTATGTGATTTTATGTTCTCCAGAGTAAAGACGCTGGGATCAGAGCTTTGGTGATGCTGGATGAACAAGGAGGTAATCCCTTCTATTGATCATTCTTTCTCTTTTTTATGTTTCCAGCTGTAAAATGAAAGGTCTGTTTCTAAGGAAGCAGGTACTTGTACTTTCAACTTTATTTGTCCCCAAAGGGCAATTGGTTTTGCAGCAAGACAGACAAAAACACACACCAGAACTTACAGAGGGTACAGCGGGGGGGGGGGGGGGGGGGGGGGGGGGGGCACTGAATGTTAAGGCTTGGGAGAATAACCTATACAGTTCAACAACCGTGGTAATCAGAAAAATAACATCAGACAATACATGAGATAAGCAAAATCAGTACAATAGGCAGAACCATGAAAGACACTATCAATACGATGTCACTATCATCATAATCACCGGCACATCAAAAACCCTAGATGACCATCATCATCCTCATTACCAATAGTAGTCACATTAGTCACAACAGGATTCCAACGCTGCCATCTACCTCCTGGACCTGAGTTTAGGAGGGAAATGGCAGCGGGAATGAATGATCTCCTAAATCTGTTGCTCTTTACAGCAGGAAATCTAAACCGAGACCCAGAGGGAAGAATCTGGAACTCAGAGTGAAGGGGGTGGGGACCAACTGATAGTATTGTTTTGGCCTTCCTCAACACCTGTCTGTTGTACAGGTCAGTGAGGCTGCTTAGCGGGACACCCAGAATTTTACTACTAACCTTCACTATTTTAGAAAGAGCATTCCTCGAACTTAAACTAAGATTCCCAAACTAACAGATAAAAGAAAATGTCAACACAGACTCAATGTAGGATTTATAAAAGATGGTCATGAGGGTCTTGTCCACATTGAACCTTGACAATTTGCATAGACAGAACAGTCGTTGCTGACCCCTCTTACAAATCATTTCTGTGTTTGCATTAAAAGTCAGCCTCTTGTCAATCACGGTACCAAGGTACTTATAAGTCTCCACCCCCTCCACCACCTGACCCTTAATGGTGGTGAGCTGGGCAGCAGGGGGCTTCGACCTAAAGTCAATGACCATGTCCTTAGTTTTTGCCACATTTAGTTGTAGAAATGCTTTATCACACCAGAGTACAAAATCATCCACAGCAGGACCATGATCAATGTCATCTGTGTGGAGAAGGCTGACAATAGCTGAATCATCAGCACATTTTAAAATGTATCTGTTATCATACTGGCTACGGCAATCATCAGTGTAGAGAATGTATAGGAGTGGTGACAGGACACATCCCTGGGGAGACCCTACGGAGGTCGACATCTCCTCAGACAGGCAACCGTTCACCCTTACCCGTTGAGTTCTGTCAGTTAAGGAATCAAGAATCCAACCCACCATATTAAAGTCAAGGTTAAAACATTTTAAGAGCTTTTCAACTAAAAGGTGTGGTTGGATTGTATTAAAAGCAGATGAAAAATCAACAGGTTGGCAGCTTTGCTGCAATAATGATCCAGAGTTATGAAGATGTAGATGAAGAGATCACTGTTATTTATAAAGGGATAGCTGGAGGAAGTTAAGAAATGTGCTGCTGTGGACAGAGTCAGCATATTATGGACATAAAAAATCTGCCTTTGGTCACAGGGATCATGTGAGCAGGTCATTATTGTGAAATAAATACTGACAGGATGATTCATCCTGATTCTTACATGGTTACTTACTGAAAAATATCAAAAATTGGCACAAGATAATTTTTAAAATGACTTTATGGCTTAATTTCACATTAGCAATCTGGTCACTGTACATTAACTTGCTCGTTTCATGGTTACATACATAGAGATCAATAATTTGATACAAAATATTAATTTTAAAACAACTTTAGTGATTTAACAATTATTTTATTGTTCCTCCAGAGTCTATGATCATCGTCTGTTCCTCATATCAACAGTCTGTTCTTCATAATAACAGTCTGCTTTACAGAAATAACAGGCTGTACTTGACAAATCAGAATTGAGTTTTTAACAAAGCCGTGTAATAAAATCCAACTATCACTGTTGCTAAAGGAACCAGACTCCTTTGACAAAACAGTAATTTACTTTACAGAACATGGGAGTTGTTGGTCTACTGCTGCCTAACCAATAAATCCTTCCAGTGCATGTTTGTGCTCAAATTTATATTTGGTTATACCTGGTGGTACCTGATGGTACCTGATGGTACCTGATGGTAACTGGTGGTACCTGGTTGTACCTGATGGTAACTGGTTGTACCTGGTTGTACCTGATGGTAACTGGTTGTACCTGATGATAACTGGTGGTACCTGATGGTAACTGGTGGTACCTGGTTGTACCTGATGGTAACTGGTGGTACCTGGTTGTACCTGATGGTAACTGGTTGTACCTGATGGTAACTGGTGGTACCTGATGGTAACTGGTTGTACCTCATGGTAACTGGTGGTACCTGGTTGTACCTGATGGTAACTGGTTGTACCTGGTTGTACCTGATGGTAACTGGTTGTACCTGATGATAACTGGTGGTACCTGATGGTAACTGGTGGTACCTGGTTGTACCTGATGTTAACTGGTGGTAACTGGTTGTACCTGATGGTAACTGGTTGTACCTGATGATAACTGGTGGTACCTGATGGTAACTGGTGGTACCTGGTTGTACCTGATGGTAACTGGTGGTACCTGGTTGTACCTGATGGTAACTGGTTGTACCTGATGGTAACTGGTGGTACCTGGTTGTACCTGATGGTAACTGGTGGTACCTGATGATAACTGGTGGTACCTGGTTGTACCTGATGGTAACTGGTTGTACCTGATGGTAACTGGTTGTACCTGATGGTAACTGGTGGTACCTGATGGTAACTGGTGGTACCTGGTTGTACCTGGTTATACCTGATGGTACCTGGTGGTAACTGGTGGTACCTGGTTGTACCTGATGGTACCTGGTTGTACCTGGTTGTACCTGATGGTAACTGGTTGTACCTGATGGTAACTGGTGGTACCTGGTTGTACCTGATGGTAACTGGTGGTACCTGATGGTAACTGGTGGTACCTGATAGTAATTGGTGGTACCTGATGGTAACTGGTTGTACCTGATGGTAACTGGTGGTACCTGGTTGTACCTGATGGTAACTGGTGGTACCTGATGGTAACTGGTTGTACCTGATGGTAACTGGTGGTACCTGGTGGTAACTGGTGGTACCTGATGGTAACTGGTTGTACCTGGTGGTAACTGGTGGTACCTGATGATAACTGGTGGTACTTGATGGTAACTGGTGGTACCTGGTGGTACCTGATGGTAACTGGTGGTACCTGGTAGTAACTGGCGGTACCTGATGGTAACTGGTGGTACCTGATGGTACCTGGTAGTAACTGGTGGTACCTGATGGTACCTGGTAGTAACTGATGGTAACTGGCCGTACCTGATGGTAACTGGTTGTACCTGATGTTAACTGGTGGTACCTGGTGGTAACTGGTGGTACCTGATGGTAACTGGTGGTACCTGGTTGTACCTGATGGTAACTGGTGGTACCTGATGGTAACTGGTGGTAACTGATGGTAACTGGTGGTACCTGGTAGTAACTGGTGGTACCTGATGGTAACTGGTGGTACCTGATGGTAACTGTGGTACCTGATGTTAACTGGTGGTACCTGATGGTACCTGATGGTAACTGGTGGTACCTGGTGGTACCTGATGGTAACTGGTGGTACCTGGTAGTAACTGGTGGTACCTGATGTTAACTGGTGGTACCTGATGGTACCTGGTAGTACCTGATGGTAACTGGTGGTACCTGGTAGTAACTGATGGTAACTGGTTGTACCTGATGTTAACTGGTGATACCTGGTGGTAACTGGTTGTACCTGATGGTAACTGGTTGTACCTGATTTTAACTGGTTGTACCTGGTAGTAACTGGTGGTACCTGATGTTAACTGGTGGTACCTGATGGTACCTGGTAGTACCTGATGGTAACTGGTTGTACCTGGTAGTAACTGATGTTAACTGGTGGTACCTGATGTTAACTGGTGGTACCTGGTGGTAACTGGTTGTACCTGATGGTAACTGGTGGTAGGAGAGACCTGTGTCATAATGAGCACAGCCGAGGAAGATTCTAGCAACAGTTTATGCAACCAATTCACGAACACATTTGACTGGTTAGGGTTAGTTAGTTTGTGTTATTGTGTGACTTCAGTGAGATCAAGAGTTAGTTCTGATTCACCAACTCTCACATCAACACAAACACACCAACAGATGGAGGCAGCAGTAGACCGACAACTCCTGTCTTCTGTGAACTAAAGTGACTGATTCTATGAGTGGAGTTTTGTTACTTCAGAAAGAGATATAACATTGATTTTCTGTCAGAAAAATCTGTCTGACAACAAGGTAAAGTGGTGAAAATATTCTAAATACAATGTACAGTAAAAGTGATATAGATTTCTTCAGGTTTTTAAAACACATGTTCCTGCTGACCCTGTTCGCAGCAGGACATTAGCTTAGCGTCCTACACCGGTACTGGGGGCATGTCAACCTCCATCTGCTGCTGTTGATAATGACTGAATTTTCATTTTTGAATGAACTATCCCTTTAAACTGGACCCCAGAAATGAAAAATAGTCCACATGAGTGGTGAATTTGCATATCAGTTGATCTGTGAACATGATGTTTGAAAACGTATTTGAGTTCTACTCATGGACATCGTGAGCTCTGATGTATTGGGGACTGCCGGCAGGGCCTGTACATGTTGGTCTGAATGTGCTCTTGACCAATCAGATCAGTCGATTGAAACCATCTGTTACACACTGTTCGTCTCTGCTCCTGTTACAACACCATAAATCCTCCACCATAAACCTCGTGTTCCTCACAGAGCAGCTGGAGCGAATTGAGGAGGGCATGGACTCCATCAACAGGGACATGAGAGAGGCAGAGAAGAATCTGACAGACATGGCTCACTGCTGTGGTCTGTGTATCTGGCCAATCAGGAAGTAGGTCTGGTCTCCAGGATATGTGCCTTCAGCCAACTGGTGGCCTTAGAAACTCACACTGGTGCCCAGTTTCATTAAATAAGATGAAAATTATGTGTTAATTGAAGTTTGCTTCCACAAAAAGAAAAAGAGGGAATTTACTCCATCCATCCAGGGATCTGTCCATTCTATTCTTCTGTGCGTGGCAGTTTATTCACATTATGGTTTATGCTGTTTTTTCCTAGTGTATTCTCTTATTGCTGTTAATTTGATAAACAAGGGCTTAAAGGAACAGAAAATAAGAAAATTGGTCTAAAACATTGCAAAATAGCTGAAATAATCAACAGAATGTGAACAGTTCTGATGTTATAACCACTGGTCTCTATGTATTCTGTGGCAGAGATATCTACTTAAGTTAGCATGCTAACCAGCTAACCTTGGCTCATTGTGTTGTAATTTAATAAACAGACAAAATTAACTCACAAAATGTCAAGAAAGGAACTATTTTTAGAGCTATTTTCTTAATAACACCATAAAATATAATCATACACCCTTTGAATTCAAGTTTTACTCTTTAAACAAACTCCACTTCATCAAAATCACAAAATATTCATCTTTAAGAAGATGTAGTCATAGAATTTTGACTTTAAAAATAAAATAAAGAAAAATAAAGAAATCAAAACAATTGATTATCAAAATAGATGCAGAATAATTTAATAGTCAGTTATTAATAGATTAATTGTTGCAGCTTTTAAGTGTTTTGTGTTGTTTGGTCTATTAGTTTGTCCAGCTGTTCCTTTGTTGTTCTCCAATTGCTGATTAATTGATTCAAAGACAAAATTGCTCCATTTCCACCCACTGAAGCATTTTTTCATGATTATGAATTGTCAGCTGTGTGCACTGTGCGTGGTCGGATATTTCCACCATTGTCATGTAGTTCTGAAGTTAAACACAGGTCCAGTCTACATGTGATTCCTCAGAGCTCAACCAAAACCTGATAGTGAATATATGATGGAACTGGGCACCATCACCAGAGTGCAAAGAGGCTGCAGATTGGCTGGGATTGGCTGGGCGCCATGCGGAGCTTGTGTGGCCCTGATGGCTCCAGTGTGGCAGAGTGATAGTTCGTGCTGTTATTTTTGATTTGTGTGAATATTTTAGTTTTGGGTAACTTTATGTTCAGTTGCTGGTGGCTGGTTTTTCAGTTCAGCTGTGGAGCTTTTGGGAAACTTTATTTTTCTTTTTTTGGATTTTGTTTTGTCGTCCTCCTTCTCTCCCTTCCACCACCCTCACCCTCTATTCTTCCTACTGTCCTTCCTCCTCCTCCTTTTTCATCATCCTTTTCACCTCCATCACCTCCTCCTCCTCCTCTTGTTATACTTTCACCTCCTTTCCCACCTTGTCCTTCTTTGCCTGTCACCCCCTCGTCTTCCTTCTCCTCTTGTAGAGCAATTGGAGCGAATCGAGGAGGGTTTGGATCAGATCAACTCTGATATGAGGGAGGCTGAGAAAAACCTGACTGACCTCGGCAAGTGCTGTGGCCTCTGCTCCTGTGATAAGTAGGTGGAGAGGTGTGTGTGTGTGTGTGTGTGTGTGTGTGTGTGTGTGTGTGTGTGTGTGCGTGCGTGTGTGTATGTTTGACCGGTTATTCTGAGGTAAGTACTCCATCATCATCATTTTTCCTGTCTATTTATTTCAGTGTTGTTCATTGGACAGGACTTATTGCACAATGATTTTTGTTAAATGTGTCCGATTTTGCTGCAAACACTTGTTTTCATCAGTTGTTTATTAGTTGCTTTAGTTTTCTTTTACTGCCTGCTTACTCTGCTGCTCTAATGATTTTCATATGTTCATTTATCATTTTCACAAAGTTTTTGTCGTCTCTTCTGTATAACTAGACCACTGATGTATCCATATTGGAGAGACAGCATGCACACATTACAGGAGAGTAGGACTGTCAGATTTTTACTATGACACTATTATAATTGCATAAAGAATTCACAAGAACAATATTGTTCAAATATCTATAGAAAGATATTATCTTCCAGGTTTACTCCCTGGAAATAAACCTGGAACCTACTGGTTATACAACCCCTGGTCTTATGAAAGGGACTTTGATGTCACGATTGACAGCTGAGATCTGCCCGCCATTAAGTCGGTTGATCCTGCGGCTCCAGCCTCAATCACTGTTGCACAGACTCTGGCTCCAAATGGCATCAACAGGACAAAATGGCCACGCTGGTCGTCCCCCTTTATTTACAGTCAATGAATAAACCATGCATGTCAATAAAAAATAAATTGTGTACTGTGCTCTGAGTCCAGTCTGGGTACAATGTGGCTCTGCATTAAAGGCTAAATTCACAATGAAAACACTCTCATGAGGTCATTCTCTCTATCAGACTGAAGGCCTTTGAGGAGAGCGGGGCATACAAGGCAGTTTGGGGCGGAGCCTCCGGTCAGGATGGCGTTGTTTCCAATCAGCCGCCGTCATCTCGTGTGGTGGATGAGAGGGAGATAATGATCATGAGTGGAGGATACATACGGAGGTAGAGACTGAGCTTAATGAAGTGTGTTATCGTAGGCTGGTTGGCTGCTGTGTGGTGAGTGTGTGTTTGTTCTTCTTTTGAACACACTGACATGTAATTCTACCATCATCAGTCACACAAGCAGCTGGACAAACACACACACACACACACACACACACACACGTGCGTTTTGTCCTGCTCTGTCTTAGGGTGACTAACGATGCCCGAGAGGACGAGATGGAGGAGAACCTGGCTCACGTCGGCAGCATCATCGGGAATCTGAAGAGTATGGCCCTGGACATGGGGAACGAGATAGAGACACAGAAGGACCAGATCGAACGCATACAGGGCAAGGTACAAGTCACCTGACCACACTGATGACACACACTAGGTTCTAAGACCGCCCAATGAGAGCCCACGATTCAGATCATAAATCAACCCCTCAGTCCACTGAGACTCTGTTTCCCTCTGTCAGTCAGTGAGCATCACAGTTAGACAATAAAACAGACAGAAGCTGCAAAAACACACCGGGAGAACATTTACATGAGGAATTATCAATATCTTTTTATCTTAGCTGGTTTACTTATTAAAAATCATCCTGGTGACCAACATGCTGTGTCTGTTGACTGATGAGAGAAGATAAATGAGTGGTCGGTAAACAAGTTTCAGCTCTTATTTTTTCATTGTACACAGATCAGTACAACAGCATGACAGGCTGTAAACTTTACAAACCGAGTCTCTAAATTGTTTTTCTGTTGGTTTTTTTTTTTTTTTTTATTCGGCATGTCCCTCTCCTCTGCTGCTCCCATTCTTCGGTCTTTAGTCGATCAAGTCGCTGGTTGGTAATGAACCAGCTTTGACAGGTGTGCTCTTTAATGTCGTCATGGTTACAAGTTCAATAGCAGATGAATTTCTTGAACTGAACTCGGTGTGCATTAAACAGTTTTAACGCACATCTGCAGGCCAATCAGAAAAGAGTATTAGCTCACGCCGCAGTGTAATCAGTATGATCATATGTGCATTTTTAACATCATATCGATGTTTTATTTAAAAACCACGGTTATCATGAATACCAGTATATGGTGACACTCCATGTGGGAACAGCAGGAACCTATGGAACCTATAGATTTTCTCAGCTGATCGAATGATTTCAACCAGAAATGAAACTGAAAGTCGACATCTTGACTCCTTTTTTCTTCAGGCTTTCATTCACGTCTCTCAGTGCAGCAAGAGCAGAACCCTCCATTAATGGAACCGATAGAACCTCCAACAATAAAGAACATGATTTTTTGATAGTTCATTTTAAATCTTTTTGTTGTTGTTCACTCTGGTTGGATTGTAATGCCTACATTAAAGGGAAAGTTCAGATTATTTTATTATTGTGTGGTGGTTGTATGATGTTCTTCTCTACAGTCAGTGTTTTACCTGCAGTACTTGAAGGTCAGTTTGGAGAAGCAGCAGGAGAACTTGAGTAGGAAGCTAATCCATGTCCTGCTGTGGACAGGGTCAGCAGCAACACGGATTTTAGACACCTAAAAAATTCAATATCAATATGCTGACCGCTTAAAATAATCTGAACTATCCTTTTAATACTGTGATATGGTGTAATGTTTCCATTTGTTTTTTTGGGCACTGTGATGGACATTGAAATGCTTTTATTAGCATTTTCCTGTATTTATTTATTTATTTTATTTAAGCTTTATTTAATCTCAAGGAATCATTGAGGCAGTGTCCTCATTTAAAATCATGTCAAGAGTACAGTTAGAACAGAAAAATGCGAATTGATTAACCACTGTGATAACGAAAACATTATAAACATTCCCTGTTTCTTTTCCTGTCTTTCTCTCTCTACAGGCTGTTCTCAATGTGTCCCGCATCGACGCCGCCAACCAGAAAACCAACAACCTCATTAAACGATAGACGGAAGAAGACGGACAGACGGAGCACTCTTCCATGTTACTCTTTTTCTGCTTCATCCTTCTGTCAGTCAATGTGCTTTTGCATGCTGTGCCAAAGTGCTGCTGCTGCTGTTATTCTCTGCTTTAGGTCACTTTTTAAGCCATGTTTTCATGATGAAATTATAAATTGTAATTGCCTTTATATTCCTGTAGGGACTGTGGCTCAATTCCAGTTCAGCTCCTGCGCCCTCCTCATACTCACTCTGTTTTCATGTTCCTGTGGAGGCTCCGCCACATTAAGAGTCATTTCAGATCCATTAGACTGAAAGGTGAGCAGGTCATTAAGACACACAGTCCACATCAGTGTAGGCTTACAAACTCCACTCCTCTCAGGTCCAGATAATGTTTTGTGTCTGGGATGGAGGAAAGCTGCCTTACCTCAAACACGTTTGATCAGAGAAAAGAGTAGAGAATAAGTTGCCCCTCTGGCGTGACCTTGTACACATCTCTGGCATAAACTGATATTCATCAGTTTTCTTTCATTCATCTGTTTTTGCCCTGCCCTTAAAAGAAAACTAATGCAGCACATTTTACAAAATGCATGCCCCTTTTCTTTAAAACTTTCCTGAAGAAACAGGAAGTCCTGTGTGTTGTCCAGGTGGAGAGTTGTAGGGTTTTAAACATACAGTGGCAGAAACAGGCTGTGATATCGAAAAGGGAAAAAAGTGTGGAAATTTGTCATAAATCAGGAGAAATAAAATATCCCTGAGGGAAAGAGTGCCAGGGCAAAAAACAGAAGTCTCTTGGAAATAGTAGATTTTATGACCTCTGGGCTGTTCATTAACTCTTATGTTGTGTTATAGTGTTCCAATTTACTCTCATTATATTCTGATACACTTTTTACTGTGATGCAGATGTGACATAACCCTTGTGAAATGTGTCATAGGATTATTAGAACTCTTATTTCACAGTATGTGTTTCCTCTCTGTGGTCGGTCAGCAGTCAGAGTCAGAGAAGGAAGCTTTAAGGATCAATGTTGGGTGAACTGGCTCACAGTAACACAAATACATTAGAGTCAAGAAATTGTTTCACACAAGTTTTAACAGATGACATCACATCACCACAGTCCTGGCTTCCCTCCATTGGCTCCCTTTGCATTTTAGAATTGATTTTAACTTATAACCATTCACTTTAAAAGCCTGTCTGGGTCTGATCCCAAAGTAACGTCATTGAAATATTGACCCCTGAGCCAGTACAAAGCCTGAGATCCTTGAGGGCGGGGCCTTCCAGGTGGGGCCCTCCAGGTGGGGCCCTCCTGGCTGTTCCAAAGTCAAGGCGTAAATTTAAAGGTGACCATGTTTTCTCCATCAGGACGACCTGCCTGAGGAGAGCAGGCAGCAGAATCAGTGACATCCTTTAAATCACTTCTTAAAACCCATTTTTATAGACACACTTTTACATGATGTCATCCTGTTTTAATTTTCGCTTCAGTTTTAGTTTAATTTTTTCTTGCTCCAGTTTTCCCTCATTGTGTTGCCTTCTGTTATATTTTGCCTCTGGAGTATCCTGCTCTTTTTCTTTGCCAGTTAAAGCACTCTGTTTTTAAAGTTGCTATATAAATAAAGTTATTATTATTATTATTAATAATAATAATAATAATAATAATAATAATAAAAGGTGAACATGTGGACAAAACAGCTAATAGCGGCCCAGGGCATCTAAAGCCAAAAAGTGGCCTTTTTCTATAACCTGACATAAAAAATAAAACAGATTCAAGCCTGTATGTGCAGAAAATTCTTAGGGAGAAAAATTAAAAATAAACAACTTTCAGCAGCCACTTTATTTCCCAGTGTATTTTCCCACTCCTCCCTCCTCCGAAATGTTCCACAGAAGCTCAAACTCGTGCGTGATGGCGCCCTCTGCAGGCGCAGCCGCGTACTACACTGATGAAGGAAACACGTATTTGTCCTCAGAAGAAGGTCTGTGGCAACACCAAGCGGACAAACATGGAAGCTCCTCCTCCTCCTCACTCTCCATCTTCTTTCTTCTACACGTTGATGTAAAATGGTGGTGAAATGACAAGGATCGCTGTTGTTTGGCCTCATGTGACAGACAGTCTCATCTCACACTGACACTATGAATCACAACATTAATAGGAAATGAAATGCATTAGTTTGTGCCTCTATGATCGTGTTTGTTTTAATCCTCTGCAGTGTCTGTGTTGATTCTTTATGTGTTCTGTATTGTTGCTCGCAGACAGACAGTCCTCACCTTCATTTTGGAGTTGATGCTGTTAATGATGTGGTTATCAGAAGTACTGAACAATAAAAAGCACATGACCTTTACTGAGCCTCACAGGCCTCCGTGTTTGTCACTCAGTAGGTTTAAGACATCTAAGAACAAGAATGTGTTTATTTGTGTCTGTTCTAGTAAAATACTTAATTATGGACATTATCAATAAAATTTGTGCGTAGAAACACAGCGTGCGTGTTTGTTTTTTAATTCATGAATTATGTCAAGGCCGAGGGGGAGGAGTTATCTGACAACCTTTAGTCACTACTGTTGATCTTAAAATATCAGAGCCAGAAACGGTTTTATTGACAAACACGTTTTCATTTGCACTGAATTTGCTGTGATATGTTGGTGCATAACCACAAATTTGGCCGTAAACATGAGTGCTAAAAGTGTGAGCTGACAGTTTAGGAAGATATTAAATGTGCAAAATAGCGTCACGTGAAAACTACTTTAATGTAACGTATATCTAAATGTGAGTTATTTGCGCAGAATTCGTGAGTTTTGTTGGTGTGTATGTTAATGAGATGCTTGGTGCACTGTATCTGGGGCAGCTGGGGGCGCGCGAGCTGAAAATGTTGCGCGTTCAAGGGAGGAAAAAAAAATCTCTCGCGCTGCGGAGTCTGCGCAGTGGCGTTGTTCTCGTCACTCCGAACTTTCGGGAGAACCGCGGAGGAAGAAGGAGGAGAAGGAGAGAACAACGCCATTTTTTCCTGGTAATAATTTTCTACATGTACAGAAATTTAACCCGCACATCGTAGTTAACTGTCGAGAACAGAGCGCACGCGCGCAGATTTAGCGTTAAAAAGTGTGAATAGCTACAGTACGTAAAAATAGCGTAGCGCAGGAGCGAGCAGACATCTCGTCCTCTGTCTCGGCAACTGCACTCACCGCACAAACCGCTACAACACGCTGTTTTTTAAACGCATTAACGTGTACGATAAATCCACGTATCGACGCTGAAACTCGCGTTACGTGGAGTTTTCCCGTTTTGTCGTAGCGGTGTTTTCTCGCTCCATGTCCAGCAGAGGTGGCGGAATCACTGGGCTGCTCTGAGAGAGGAGCCGCCAGGCACGAGCCAGCAGCAGGGAAAGAAGCAGGCACGAGCACAACAAAGACACGACAAGGTTGCCGCGGATTGGCTCAGGCGGACCACGCGGTCAGAGCAAACGCAACGTTCATTTAAATCATCTGAGATCGAGTAGGAGTTCACATGCGGCGGAATGTAGTTGAGTACAGTTACTGGAGTACAAGTTTGAGGTATTTTACTGGAGTATGTTCATTTTCCCTAATTTATACTTTTTACTACTATTTTATTACAGTTCAGAAGGAAATGTAGTACTTTATAGTCCCCACATTTATTTGATACAAGTAAACAAGTAAGTTTATTTTAAAGCACCATTCAGACACAAGTGCTTTACAGGAGCATAGAAATAAATTTAGGCGTTAATAGAATATTAAAATTACATGTGAGATCATAAAAACAAAAGATTAATTAAATCGATTAATAGTTGTCTGGTACATTATGAAAGATAATGGTCCGCGTTTCAAAAAGTCCAAGATGATGTCTTGAAATGTCTTGTTTTGTCCACAACTCAAATATATTAATTTTACTATCAGAGAGTAAAGAAACCAGAAAATCTTTGCATGTAATGAGCTGAACTCACAGAGAACTCTGAATCCAGCTGGCTGCAAATAAAGGCTTGAAAAAGTTTTTCTGCATTTTGTTAAGACAGAAATCCTTTAATTCCTGGTCTGATTTTAAGGTGGTAGCAGGCTGATTTAGTAATTATCTTTACATGGCTGTTGTCCAAAACAATAATCCCAGTTTTTTTCAAGAGCTGAACGATTTTGAAAAAATATCTTTCTATAATTGTGATTATTTTGAATGATATTGCAACCGTCATATGATTGCTGATGTTAGAGGGAAGGCTAATGTCTTCATTATTTTTCTCATTTTCATTTAAAACATATAATAGTGGAGTGATTATTGTAAGGATCTGTCTCAACAAAGATGTTTTCTCAAGTCTAAACATCTGCTGTGTAGGTCAGGACATTTCTACAGCACCGGGTTCAAATTAAAATGTTAAAACATTTTCATTTAACACACATTTCACCTCCTGTGTTTTGAAAATTGTCGTAGGCCATAGTGTGAGTTTGATAAAACTTCAGTTGATTTTAGTTTTGTTTCTGAGTCTAGTTTTTTCTGTGTTTAGTTGTAAACATAAACATCCATGAATTGATTTACTCTGCAGCAGAGAAAATATAATGAACAAATTATGGGGTGTTGGTTAAATATGAAACTTTTTCACAGCAGCCATATTGATATGAAATAATAGTGTCAACACACGTGTTACCAATTATACTAATGAAGGTGTTGTTCCATTTATTGTAGCAGAGCCTTTGCAGTGAACCAGGATGCTCAATAGCAGCACCCTGACTCTGACCTGAATGGAACAGAGCCTTTATTAGTATCATTGGTAACACCTGTGTTTATCCAACTAGTTTGTGTCAAAATGGCTGCCATGAAAACAGCTCAGTAGTATTAGTTTAAAAAAATAGCTGTGTATATCAGTAATTATAATTCAGTAATCTAATTTCTTATGGAATGGTCCATTCTGCATAATCAGTACTTCTACTTTTTGTACTTTAAAGTAGGGCTGAACAGTTAATTGAAGTTACGGCCTTCTGTAATGTTCAAATCATAGACTTAAGAAAAAAACATCTTTGTTCTGTTTTTTTGTTTCTCTGGTTTCTGGTCTGTCTTATCTAAATAATGGTGTCTTGTAAGCCTGTTTGGGCTGGGCACTTGTTGGTGCATGACACAAAAATAAAAAATTCATTCATTCATTCATTCATTCTTTGTTTAGTTTAGATCCCTGAAAAAACACACTATAATGGTTTTAATGTTTTTCAATGAAAATAAGAATAATAATATAAAAAGATCACGCTAATATCTCAAATCATATTCTGTTACAAAATCAGTCAAAATAATTGCAATTAGATATTTTTTCAAAATCATTCAGCTCTACTTTTAAGTATGTTTTGATTGTAATATTTTTGAAAAGTAAAATTTTGAATGCAGGACTTTTTCTTGTTATAAAGTATTTCTTCATTTTGAAATTGATAAGTTTACGTGAGTTAAAAGAGGACTTTTCAGCAATGAAACCACTCTTTATGAAATAATTAAAGACAAACCAAACAAATTAAGAAGAGAAACAGGAAACAAACAACCACATTAATTTGAAAAGTACTAAAACATTTTCATGGTGTTTGTTGTTTGTAATAATTTTAGGGTGTGTGTATCACAGAGCAATGTTTACAATGACAGATATTTTGGTCATTTGATCCAGATGGACTCGTCACATTACTCATCCTCTGTTTTTTACTTTTAAAGTTCAACCAGCAGGGGGCAGTGTAGGAACTCAGGCTGACTTGTTCTTGATAGATTTTCTACTGCAGATTAAAGATTCTTCACAGTGGAAACCAACTCTGCTGCCTCAAATGAGCTACTGTAGTAAAGGATCCTTATTTTATCATATCTTAGTGGTGAATTAATTTTTATCAAGAGTCCATCACTCTGTGAGTCTTTAGTCAAAGTTGAGCAAGTGTCGCTCTTCCTGTGTAATATATGTGTGATTATCTCGGTAAGAAAAAACCTCAGTCTCACAATTTTGTTCTTGGATTCTGTTTAATACTGTCACCAAGTGTCTTGACAGGACGATCCACATGGCAGAAAACACCATTATTTATTGATTTATTCTCAGGGAGCGTGCATATTAATAAACATTAATATAGATTGGCCATAATTAGCCAAAAGGCTCTTTTTCATCAGTAGTCTTTTGCCAGATGTAAAGTTGACAGCTTACAATCAGTGTAAAAAGTAAGAAACAAGTTATAACAACAGTTGTAAAGGTGTGATACATAGTTCAAAAAGACAAGAAGCAAACAGCACAACAACAGCAACAACAACAACAAGACAACAAACAAATACAAGCAAAGACACATGAGAAAGAGAAAAAAAACATCTCTAATTTTTAATATGCTTAGCCAAGGTGGAGCTGTCAATGCCACTGATAATCAGAAAAGAGATTGTTCACATTTATTTATTTACTTAGATACTCGTCTCAAGCAGCGTACCTGTTTTCACATGTTTGGACCTATTTTTCAACTGGTGATCAATCTGGCAATAATTTCTCCGCTAATCAGTTATTGATCCAAGTCCAAGGTGACGCCTTCAAATGTCTTGTTTTGTCCCCAACTCAAAGATATTCAGTTTACTGCCAGACAGGAGTAAAGAAACCAGAAAATATTCACATTTAAGAAGCTGAAATCAGAGAAAGACACTGATTCTGAACAATTCATTAAAAACAGTTGTTAATTTTGCGTGTTGTACTTGACAGACTGGCAGGTGGATCAGTACGACGCAGTCCTGCAGGGAGCTGAAGTTGGACTCAGTGCCAAAGTGAGTGGACAGGGTGGAGGAGGAGCGGCCATGTCGGTCCCGTGGCGTGATGACGACGAGGAGTTCAAGGTGGGAGGAGCTAAAGGAGGAGGAGGAGGAGGAGGAGCGTTGAAAGCCAAACCAAGGTTCTCCTTCACTGAGGTGAAACTGCTGTTGGAGGCAGTAAAGAGGAACAGATACATCATCCTCCGTGAGTAGGAAGCAGTTATTCCTTTGTTTTGTTTGGATCTCTGTGGTACCTTTTGTTAGAGCTGCACAGTTAATCACAATCACAATAAAATCATAATGGCCAAGTGCAGCATCAAAACCACAGAACCAGAGCTAAAAGGAAAAATGTGAATCATTATAATGAGGTTCTGTAGAGGTGCAAAAATGAACTGAACTAAAAATCAGATGAAACATGTTTAATAAATATCACATCATCATGGTTTTTATAGTGTTTTTTTTTTCCAGTGAACATGAAAACGGTGATGCAAAAATGATCATTTCCACTAATCACAATCACAATTTCAGTCAAAAATAATAATATGACTTTTTTTTTTGTTTTTGTTTTTTTTTTAAACCAAATTGTACAGCCTTACCCAGGCACGGCACCAGGATTTCAGTTTTGGGTGGGTCACAGTAAGTTTGTGTGGGATTTTGCATTTCAGAAGTTAAAACTGTTTCCAACTGGTAATCTGACTTTAACAAAAATGACTGGTATCATGCTGTGGAGGGTGACCAGCACTTCCAGTTGATTATGACACTTTAAAAATCTTTTTTAAAAACAGTTTCAGTGCTGAGATATCTTATTATTTCACCACAACAGTTTCTATTTATTTCAAGTGGCACAGGATATCTCCTTATTTGTATTTTCAGTATGGATCAAGTAGATCAATACATTAAGAAAATTTTTAACATTTTGATTCCTTTTAATGCATTTCGATTGATCTGGCTGGATTACTCTTTAAATTGATTTCAGGGAGAAATCGAGCAATCAGAATGATGGGTGAGCTACAATGACTTTTAACAGGAGAGAGAGAGAGCGCGCTGCGATGCGCTGTTCATTCATAAACTATCTGTGCTGTGAGGCTCATCTGAAGACAATCAAGTCAGGCAGCAACATTCAGCTCCACCTCCTGTATTATTTCCATTTCTACAAGTTCTAGTTTTCATGAGAAATGCATATGCAGGTAAAAAACAATGATAAGCTTTCCTCAGTACACCGGTCATCACCTCTGCTGAACAACCGCCATAGTTTGACGTGCGTGCATGAGGGTAACATGTCTGGAGTGATGAATAATGGCCCGTTGTAATTGGTCCAGACCTCACATGTGATAATAGCTGAATAAATGTTTTTCAGTGGAAAGTTTTTTGTCTTAAGGGTGTCCTAAAATGCTGATTTTAATAATTAAAAATAAAAAAATAAGGAAATATATTTTCTCCCAGTAATTTAAAGTGGGCCAGTTGTAGAGGTCGGTGGTCCATAACGCCACGCCTGGCCCTACCTGTCATCCACAGCTTGTAGAAAGTGGTGTTATTTCTCTGTATATTTGACTGAAACGTTATTCAACTTATCATCATCCACCATGAAAAAAGGAAACACCTATTGTTTTATTGCCTTACACAAGAATCAGATTCAAGTGGAAACAAGGTGAAACAAAGTCGACTTGTGATTGGAGCTGCTGGTTCTGGAAGAATTTTTCCTATTTTGTCTCCTTGTTTAAGTAGTTTTTTTTTTAATATCCTCAATATTTCTTAACACAGAACATGAGAGAAATATCCTTTATGTTTATGACCACTAATATGAGTTGTTTCATCTTTAGATCCTAGATATTATGTTTTTTTCACAAACTAGGTGTGATGAACAGCTCTAAATTTTAGCTTTTAATGGAATTAGTTTAATTTTTATCAAAATTGCAATATGGTCTGCTACAATTTTCAAATTGCAGGTGGTACAATATTTGTTTAAAGGCCAAATGCACCGATACTGATACCGGCATCAGGTATCAGTCTGATGCTGTCCTCACATACTCATACTCATAAAACTACCCCGATACCCCACACCCGATACCACGTCACGAGTAAACATCTAAAGAACCGCCACGACGCAGAGTTCAAGACGTTCGCTGATGCTTACCCACTGTTTTTGGCCTCGCCGTCATCATCAGCGAGAGACTTGCTGTCCTCAACATCATCCACTAATGATCACAGAGACTTAAAAAATTTCATGTAAGTCCATGTAAAACTGAAATAAATGCACAGAGTGCAGCTGTAGACTGCAGCTGCAGTCCAATAAGTCCTGGCGAGTGTAAACTAGTTGATGTCTCGGTAAATTAATCCAAAGATGAATAAAAAACACCACTGCCACCGTCTGCAACCCTCTGTTCTTCATAATAAGCTGCTACAACTTCTCTTTGTGAACTTCTTCTTCACCAAAACATCCTGACAGCTCAGGACACACAACTTCACTCTGAGGTTCACAGCAGGTCAGCAAAACTGTTACACACATGGTGCCACACTCATACCTGTCCCCCTAAACAATGACAGGAAGGAACTAATTATCTCTTAGACAAGAAGAAACTTCAATACTACACATGTAAAGGTTAAATTAAAATACTAGGTAATATGCTGTAAATGATAATGAAATAATTATCATGTATAACACCATTTATAATAGTAAAATTAATTCTGCAAGTCCACAATAATGTTGTGAAATTATTCATGTGTTGGTGCATCCCTAACACACACACACACACACACACACACACACCCACATATATATATAGTCGTAAACAAAATGTAGCGCCATAGTTACTGAATTTGACCAAAACTGACTCAGACATTAAAAGTAAGCAGATTTTTTTTGCAGTGAATTGTAAAATCAGTTTTTTTTCTCTTTAGCTCCTCTCAGCCAATAGCAACCATGTGACATCATTACCATATTTGTTGATTAGTAGGGTACAGTTAGACCAACATATTGTCTTATTTATGATACCCTGCACACTAACACACTCATCCTCCTTCAGCATTATGGTGGTTTTACTCTTTTACTGTGTTATGTGAACCATGATGACCCAGACGTTCGTCTCTTCTGCTTTCCTCCCTACAGGGAAGTTTAACCAGGGCGTGTCGGCTGAAACCAAGAAACAGACCTGGACTGAAATCACCAATCAGATCAATGGACTGGGAGAGAATCACAGAGAGGTTTGTTACCGTCATGTTTGTCAGACTCATTGAGTAAATTCACAGGTTTTTTTTGAGGTATACGTTACGGCTGCAACAAAAGATCATTTTCACTTTCAATTTTTGATCAATCTGACAGAGATTTTCATGATTAATCAATTAATTATTATTATTTATCTTTTATGAAGTGTGTTTTATCCATGTGAAGATTCATTCTGTGTTTTACTCACACGTTATCATCTGTGTGTTTTTGAGCTTAAAGTAGGTGAATAGTTTGTTGTTGGTGCACACTGCAGCCGTTGGGAGAGAATACAGAATTTTAATCCAGGATATGAATTTAGGTCCAAAATTAAAAACTTAACGGGTCTTGAAAAGGTAGTCCCACTCCACCTGATCAAATGCTTTTTCAGCGTCAACTGAAAGTATCACCTCAATATTCTCAGGATCAGGCAGAGTGGGACCACAAAGAATATTAAATAATCACCCAATGTTGACAAAAGAATAACGATTTTTTATAAATCCTGTCTGATTGGAAGCAATAATAGATAATCCTTTCAAGGTGACGTGCCAGAATTTTAGCAAGGATTGTAGCATCTGTTTTCGACAGCGAAACGGTGGTATAAACTACAGTTGAGAGGGTTTTTATCCTTTTTAAGTAACAGAGAAATAACTGCTTGACTACGACTGAATGATTTGGGAAAATAATCTAGTTGCGATTTTTTTCTCCAATATTGTGACTTAACATGAGATTTTTTAAAAATTATTATTTTATCCTCTTTTTTTTCCAACAAAACGTCATGAATTATTTTAATATGGCCATCACACTATTAGATACATTTAGTATAAAATGTTCTTTCCCACAGGCTTGGTGTCTTTGTTAGAATTAAAAGATGTCACAGTAAGATACAAGAGTTGAGATAAATAACATTTTTATTTAACTGCTCATTACAGAAACATAAGAGCAACAAATCTTTGGCTTTGCCTCAATGTATTTAGTCACTGACAGAAAATAAGGTACTGTTTAAAAGAATACACTTTTTAAACATTCTGTAAAATAAAGATCATTTTAAATCTCTGGTATGGCAGTCTGACTGAAGTATGTACAGGAGATATACTGTACCGTTTATTAAGCGTATTTATCGATGCTGTGAACCCAGGCTTGGTCACCGCGCTGACAGGCACCATATCTTTAGCATTGAACTCGGTTATTGTCCGAGTGACTTCCCCGTGACGTTTAGAACTACGCTCATACAGAGTGACACTTTCAAACATGTCGGGCAATGATGCCTGTCTTGGGTTTAGCGTGTGGCGTGCTGGTGCTCGGCATTTTAGCCATACAACTGTCGTAAATGGCTTTGTGATGTTTTTTTAGGTGCTGGAAGAGGTTTGTAGTTAGGACTGCAAAGGATCAAAAAACTCACGGTTCGGATCATATCACGGTTTTATATATACTATACATATATTAGATCATTATACACTGTACAGTATAATACACAACTACACTCTGTAGTCTGGCTCAATGTCCCGCCTACAGCAGCACATCTGATTGGTTAGAAGTCACGATCAATCAGCAGACACACTGTGTCACAGACTGGGTGAGACAGAGCTGCAGCGGTGAGCAGAGAGGAGCTGTGTAGAAGTTAAGACAGCTGATATCACCAAAGTTTAAATGAACATCACAGTTTTATGATCTGTTTCTATGGTGATAGCAGAGTTTCATCAGTGAAAATGATTTCACTCGAGGCGATGTGACGACTTTTAAATCAGAGCTGAGCTGCACACAGCAGCATCTGTCCTGTTTGTGTAGCAGAAGTGATTTTCTCTTTTTTCTGTCCTGTTAACCAGATTTATCTGGTGAGGAAGAATGGTTAACTCCTCTTGTAGTATTACCTTTGTCTTCATTACTGTACCTATAAAAAGTTATTCAGTCTAACAGAAGATGATATGGAACCGGACTCTGATTTGATGTTTGTATTTGATTAATGATCAAAGGTTTTGGCAGTTAATTTTCTGTTTATTGACCAAAGCACTAAGTTTGAAGCATCAGTGGAGGCAGCAGTAGCAGGAGGCGCTTACATGGAAAAGATGCACACCATGACAATAGAATGTTTGATTTTCTCTTTCAGGTGCGTCAGATCATGAAGAAGTGGGCGGACCTCAAATGTGATGGAAAGCGACGCATCATTGCCCTCCGGGGCCCGAATGGCAGCAACCTGAGGAAGAAGAACTTAGGTCCCGTGGAGAAGATGGTCCATAAGATCCTGATGATGAGTCCCAGAGGAGGTGAGGACAAGAGTTTGTGCAATCCAGTTCAGCCAGTTCAAAGTGAATTTATGGTGGGGCCTTTGTTGTAAATGTATAGTAACATAAAGCACAAGACAGATTTTGCTCCTGAAATATTTTCATAAAATGTTTTTTAGCTGCAGAAGGACTCCTGCACATTGTTTAATGTGCAATATAACATTTATTTGTGATGTTTCTTTAGCAGACCTTCATCAGGCAGACAGTTTGCGTCAGTGAGAATCCAATAGGGAGTGGTTGTTAGTCTACAACCAATCACATTTATCATGTGCAAATGAAGGGACAAAATTATCAATGGGTTATTAAACACACAACAGTATTTCAGAGTTAGAAAAATAACACTCTGTATGATAACAATGTGTCCCCAACATGTTTGAATGGGTCAACACTAGGGCTGTCAAAGTTAACACGTTAATAATGCACTAACGCAAATTCCTTTTAATGCCACCGTTTTTTTAACACACAACTAAGACACGTTCTGTTATATTGGCCACGTCTGATTTGTGTACTTTTAACTACTTGATTACTTCCTGCTGATCGATGGTAACAGTGAGGGAGGAGAGAGGAGCTGCAGAGAGGAGGGAGGGAGGAGGAGCGAGTGAGTGAAGTACCGACTGATATAAAAACTTTATTGATGATGAATCCTAATGTTACTGTACAGTTCTGTGGTTTAAACACTACAGATTAAAATATCTGTCTCTGTAAAGACCAAACTGACAGACGCTCGTCTCCTCCATGAAACGTTTGTCTCTGAGTTGCATTATTGTAAGTCATGATGAAGAGTCCAGACTGTGTCTGTCTTCTTCATGTCCTCAGTGTGTGTCTGTGTGCAGTTTACTGTCTGCTGTGGAATAAAACATCCTCACCGATGGAAATGATCCTGCTGCATTAATACAAAAACACTGTTTCGTCATTATACAGACTGAGCTGAATAAAGGAGAGGATTTTTCTCCTCAGAGGACCAGATTTTATTAAAGAAAAAAACTATTATTAACAATAATAATACAACAGTTTTGAAGTTTTTAGTGCATTTTGGCCTTAATGTTAAATTGAGCAGATCAATATGTTCATCTGTGCCTGATGGACTGATAGTTTTTGTGATGTTACTAGTTCAGCTTATTTTTTATGCCAAATGCAGTGCAGGGTTTCTGGACAATATTTGTCATTGTTTTTGGTCAGTGTATTTTATTTAATACAGTTACATTTGAATTACATTTTAAACACTCGCAAAATATCCCTTTAAGGTACATTTTGAACCAATAAAAAATATGTGATTAATTTGTAATTAGTTGCAATTAAATATTTCAATCGATTGACAGCACTAGTAAATACATAAAGATTAAAACACATTCACAGAAAATATACCACTTACAAACAAGTTTCTAGATATTACAATCATAAATATTGCAGTTTATATTTGAAAATGAGCCAACAGAGAAACATTTACATTGTCAATTAAAAACAGCATCATTGAATAATTAGAACCCCACATCATAGAAACAACAAAACAAGTAATTCATCAAGATATAATATGTTAAATAACAATAATCAGAGTTTGTCCTGTTCAAACTGCACACATTTAATCACTTATGTCCCTGTAAATAAAGGACAGCAGTGAAATATACTCATATTCATCAGATTCCAACGTTGTGGATGAAATTGGTGTTCAGAAAATCTAAAATAAAAAAATCTAAAAAAGTCAATATCCATCATAAATTTTACATATAAAAGCCTCTACAGTATTTAACAGGGCTTCATAAGTCGTTCAGCAGGGATGAATAATTATATAAAAAGACATAATCAGCAGGTCACATTACTGATTGAACCTGACAATGTTTGTACATATTCATACATGTCCAGAACTGTCGGGAACTGGAGATCAAAGCCCTCAAAATATTCTTTAGCCAAAAAAACCTTGCAAAATACATTTTTAAGAAAATATTCAGTATATAGAGTCAAAGAAAGATGCTCAGGAGTAACTCATCAATCATAAAACGATTTTTTTATAATGTTACTATTAAGGCAACAAAGATGAGGTTTGTGGAGTGTGTGTGTGTGTGTGTGTGTGTGTGTGTGTGTGTGTGTGTGTGTGTGTGTGTGAAGTTTGTGTTTGTTGTTGTAGGAATGACCTGACAGCTTCTGTTTATCTCCATTATACAGAAAATACCACAAATCAAATGCAGCAGCTCATCTGTGGTTCTAAGTCGTGTTTCCGAAATTCATTCAAAACATCAGAGGAGAGACTTCGAGTTATTTTGTCTCGCTGTTAAAAGGTTTTAACTCGCTGTTTTTAAATTAATCAGGTTGTTGCTGATAAATGATCATTATAAAATTATATATTATATATATAAATTATCATTATATGTATATATATATTACATGATTATCAAAATATGCTTGGATCAGATTTTAAACCAGTCCTGTGGATCGGGGCTGAAAAATTAAAACAGGATTTTATTGAAATTGTAACTTTGCTTTCTGCAGTTCAGACCGGAGGAGGTGCAAAATTTATGAAGTTCAAATACGTCAAAAAGCTTTTAAATGAGTGAATGTGGTGAGACAGAGACGTCCTGCAGACTTAAAAATGTCTTCGTTTGGTTCAGATGCCTGCACATAAGTCAAACCACAGTCATTTTAACATGTTTTTCAATCAAGATAAGAATAATGATGTAAAAATTATCATTACCTCTGATATCACAAATCATATCACAATTACAATATCACTCAAAATAATCATTATTAGATATTTCTTCAAACTCCTGTGGATCATACTGGGACAACAGTTGTGTTTAAACAAAAAAAAAAAGAGCTGATGCTACAAAAAAGAGACTTTATAGAAACAAACATAATTTTAGTTGATTTAAACTGTTTTTTCTCCTTATTGAACTGATGTTCATTTGTTGGCTGTCAGATGGCGACAGTGATCTGGACTTTGGTGAAGAAGATGATTTTCCAAAGCTTTACAGTAACGGCACTCCCTCCTCCTCCTCCAACCCCTCTTCATACTCCTACCTCAGCATGACAGACGGCTCCTCCTACTCTATACCTGCAGGATCCTCCTATGACATTTCTCCTCTGTCGTCACCAGAGAAAGAGCTCCCTGGTGAGTTAAGCGCAAGTCTGCACCAGTGACGAGGCAGGAGTTCACTTGTATAAACTGACTTTCAGAGCGTCTAGAGCAGGAGTGTCAAACCCAGGGCCACATCAGCATAATGGCTGCCCTCAAAGGGCCAGATGTAACTAAGACAGTATAAATGTAGCTAAATGTAATGTAAAATAAATGCAACTACTCCTTAATGTTAAATAACTAAATAATTTTTTACTTATTCAACTTAAAAATATTACATATATATATTTGCATAGATGTAAAAACAAATATGTTTGCTTGTTGCTCTGTTAAAACATAAATCCTTTTAATTTGTCAGGTCATGAAACCCACATTACTCCATCAATCAACGCTCAAACTATTCAAGTGAATAAGGAAAAATAACAGGTTATGACATGTTATTAACCTTCCCATCTTTCTTGCATCAGCCTTCCATCAGTTTTTCTCTTCCTGGACATTTTGGGATCATTGTTTGTATTTCTCAGTTCCACTTGTTTGGTTGATGTGGAAACACTGCAGTCTATTGGCGGGATGCCGTCACTTCACGGGTAACATGATCGGCATGCATTATGGGAAATGTAGTTTATGGTCAATGTACCCTTTTGACTTATTTATGATAAGACAATCAGACCTTTTAAGCTCTTGTGGGCCACATAAAATGACGTGGCAGGCCACATTTGGCCCGCGGGCCTTGAGTTTGACACGTGCTTTAGAAAGAGCTAAACCAAAAGTGAGATCAGAAGTTTTTTGTTTTTTTTTCCTGATGTGCACCAAGACAGAAGGATTTGCAGTGGCTAACATTGTACACAGGTTCCTCTGGACATGTTTATTTGCAGTATGTCAAGTGTACGACTGGACATAATGTCATTTGATTTTACATTCAAAGCTTCTATCTAGGTTTTCAAAAGAAGCATTGAATGTTTTTCGTCATATTTTATGTCATCACCCTAAAATAAAAAAAAGTTCTCTAACAAAATCCTGAATGTGAATAAAGTGATTAATCTGATTTATCTAGTTATTAATTATACAATTAATTCTTAGTTAATGAAATCAAGTTATTGAATCCCCTTCCTTAAATGAACATAACTTGCTAGTTTCATCAACATAAATAAATGCAGGTAGAAATACAGGTGTGTTCTTGTTGTTTTGAAAGGCTGAATGCCAGCAAACATGGATTGAGGCAGAATATTTCATTAGATAAAAACGCCTCTGAATTTTTTAAATGTTTGAAATAATTACATCTATCTATTCATATAAATTTAGTCTTCTGAGACCAAGACTTGTAATTAAGATCAGTATTATGCAGATAAGATAAATCCTAAAACTGGGTTTTTCAAAATCATGAGTTGTGATCCTGATCCTACAAAATGTGGATATGGATTTGGTAATCTGATAATTTTGATGCCAAAAATCAGGATAATCTTGATCCGACTGGAAAGGTGGATTCAGCAGGATTCAAGGTGGACAAGGAGACATGTAGGACACATGACACATGTAATCATTCTTGGAAGAACTTGAAACATAATTGAACATTTAAATAGGCTGTTAAAAGGACACTTTGCAGGCCTGAACTCCTGACATGTAAAACCACACAAAGTGTGCAACATAATTCTCACCTGCATTGTGCTTCATAGTAACCTTGAACAGCACAATGTCTCTCACTGTGACAGAAGGGCTGATAATTGACCCTTCACTAAGCCTCGTCCTCCTTTGTTACTGTTACTAAGCCTGCCAAACTTTCTGTGGACTCACAAACAGATTTCTTAAGTGTAGCTGGCTGGTGTAAGCTAATACTAATGCTAATTCCTTGACTTGGCTGAAAAGTCTGTTTTAATGTTTCCATCTGACACGTTTTAAAACAAGAACCCTGTGAAAGTGTTGATGTAAAGTTAGCTAACAGATGTGTACATGATATAACATTAATGCTAACAGACTGAGGCTAAAGCTAGCTTGCATCTCAGCAAACATTGGTCAGATGGTGAAATACAGCAGGTATATCTACAAGATAGATGACAGAAATACACTCATTAACGTGGGAAAAGGAAGAGCAGGGACTCGATTAGTGCAGCGGACCTTGAGACGGGTCACCGAGCCAGACCAGCTGGACCACGATCACCACAGGAAGAGAGCCGGGTTAAGAGCTAAGCTAACCCGGTTTAGACCTGAGACAGCGAGCCAGCCACTTTGATTCTGTATCAAACAGATGTAAGTGTAACCCATCTCCTCAAACCCCCACAGAACAAATGCAGATGTAGTGGATCTAACAAGTTTGTCTGGAGGTAAAGTTACTGCAGATAGTAAGCTAACATTAGTTAGCCGGACATGCTAACGTTTGCAGCTTATGTCAGAGCAGATGAAGACAGAGTTTGATCCACTAACCACACATGTGATCTCGTGTTTCACAACAAAAAAGACGTCATCGTCCAGACTCATGAAACTCTGAGTATCTCTCTCCTCAGAGCCTCCTGCACACCATGTCAACATAGAGAGAAATGGAAAGCTTGACAGCTCTAGTTACGGTTGCTAAGCTATGATTGGACAGTTGCTGTTAGAGGTGGGGCTTAGCGAAGGTTTAGATCACAGCCCAAACACATGGCAGCACTGCAACAGGACCTTGTCCCTTCCAAAGACTGCAAGTCTAGATTCTGTGATCCTGGATCACAGTGCTTTTATCTGAAAAGTCTTTGCAAAACCAGAACGAAACCGTCAAGATCAGTTTTATCTGGAATAATAAAAACAGGGATTACAGAATCTGTGAATATATATAATTCTGATCTAGATTAAAGGTTTTGGACTTAAGAATCAGAAATGCTTTATTGATCCCTGGAGAGGAATTGTTTGTGTTACAGTTGCTCCCATTTAAGAATACAAGTATATATATGAGCATATGGATATATAATAATGGAAACCGAAACCATAAGTATGTAAACAAAAGAAATATGTTACCACTATGTAAAACAATATAGAAAAAAATATAAATAAGAGGCATAAAAAATCTGTTTAAAAAAAGAACAAAAACAAATTATGCAACAGTGGAAGACATAATAGTGTAAAACAATAATAATGCTGAAGATGCAGAGTATTATAAATGAGGGTATATTGGATTAAATGTACAGTATAAATACATAACTGCAGTAGTGATGCCAGTGTAATCACTACTAAATAATAATAACTTAACTTTAGTAGTAATCACTGCTAAATTGTTATAATTGTACAGAGTATTAAACAGTTGAATTCTAATACATATTACCATATTGTTATGTCAGTACTACATATATGAAGGTATAGACAAAATAGAAGTAATAATAAATTGCTGATGAACAGAAAGGAAACAATCCTATGCAGGCAGCACTGGAATCTGATTCTACAAATAGTTTCATACTAATAATGTTTGTGCAGCCTGATGTTTTTCTGCAACTGTGCAGAAAAACAGACTTTAGACAGAATGAACAGAAACACAAAAAAGTCATGTTCATTTTTATATGTGAATTAAGTCTGTTTCTGAATCTAACATCAGAGAGGAGACGGGGACAGACCTCTCATCAGGCAGTGAAAAAAAAATTCAGAAGAAAACTTTAAAGATCACAAAAGACAAAAGTCCCAGTCTGATGGTCATGAGGTGTCACAACATGAAAATATCTTTATTTACTTTGTTAAATTGCACTTAATCTAAAAGAATCGGGTAAAAGAATCATAATAAAAGCTTAGTTTATCTTTATAACAATCTGAACAAGAATTCCACCGTGAGAAAACAAAAAGGAGACTGAAAAAAATATGGAACATCTTGTGACTCTTTGAATCTCACTCCAGACCACTCCTCAAAGCTTGTTTACCTGTAACTCCAAATTCAAAGAATTTACATTCAAGAATGTGACCCAGATAAGTAAAATGCTTGTCCTGCACCAAAGCAAACACAAATATCCGTGTTTCAAAATTACTATTTAATATGCAGTAGTATGTCTGTAAATTTATTTTAATAAAGAACAGAAAAGCACACAGATATTTCCATGTTATTCTGCTTTCAAATAACCATTAGTGACTGACAGTTTATATTAATTTGGTATGACTGTACAGACTGTCAGACAGTTTACTTGTGATTACAAACTTAAAAAAGTTTCTGCTCTATTGCCTCTTTTTCTAAAACTCTTAAAGTTTGTGTTCCTACAAATTTTGCACTACAACATTTCAAACTGTTGCTGAGCTGATGATGTGATGCTGCTGTGTTTTGCAGGCGATCCTTTCCATTCCTCCTCGGACTTTGACTTGGACCTCGCTGATGATGGAGGTGAGAATGAAGTTTTGAACTAATGTTTTCAGCTGAGTGTTGGTTTCTGGCTGCAGGGGAAGTTTAAATACAAATGATTACCCAACACTTCTGTTTAAATTCATATGAATCAAGCATAATGAGATGGTTTGTTGGTTCCAGGACCTTATGAGATTTTAGAATTACACAACAGTTTAGTGATAATGATTTTTTAAGAGCTATAAACATTAGGTCCTGTCTTACACTCAGCACAGAGCCATTGCGCTGGTGGTACAGGTGGCTTTGCTATGTTACATTAGTACAAGTGCCATTTTTGCCACATCTGCAAGATAGCAAATGAACTTCTTCCTGGTCTGTGCAGCTGTGGGCCAGAAGTCTAAAAATGAAGGCAAAGCAAAGGCATAGCCAGGTGGATTAAAAACCACTTCGACCAGATAAAACCTGGTTGAAGCATTAAGTCTGTGGCGCAATCGTCTGAATGCACAAGACAGCAACCAGCACAGCCGAGGTGCACACACACACACACACACACACACACACACACACACACAGTGTGGATTAGTTAAGTGTCATTTGAAGTGTATGTCTCATGCTTGGCTAAGGGTTGCACACATACCTCCACCATCACAAAACACCTTTCATTTATGTTTAACAGCTGTGTGTGTGTGTGTGTGTGTGTGTGTGTGTGTGTGTGTGTGTGTGTGTGTGTGTGTCTTTAAAGTTAAACTCACTTATAAAGAATAATGTATTATTATTATAATTAGAAAGCCTGATACATTTCAAACAAACTTAGAAGTGAACTTTTTGTATTTGTTCTTCTGTCCAGCACCCAGTATTTATCATTTTTGGATGTGCATGTTGTTTTTTGAGTTAATGCTTTTTGCAGGCGCTAATGTAAAATAAACTATTTACACATGAAGCTGCTTTGGAGACGTCCTGTCGTCTCCATGTAGTGCACGCTCTTGTAATTTAACTTCTCAAACCAGGAGACCTGTCTCCTTGCTTGAAAATCTTCTCTTTTGTTCTTCCTGGTAAATCCCCCATCATGCTGCCAAAACTTGCGCCCCTGATCTAAAGATGATCAGAGCCAACTTTCTGATTGATTTACTGCGTATTTGACCTAAGCTCGCCAGTGAATTAATGAGGGCACGTGGACACACCTGATAGGTGTATCCTGCTGTGTGCTGCAGGCACAAGGGGTGGGACAGGGCAGGATCCCCCTGCACCCCTGGCACAAGACAGCAAAGGTGGATTTGCACCTCGTGCTTTCCACTTCCGCTTTAGATCAGTGTAAGATAGGGCCCCTTGTTTCAATTGAACTTTCCACAAGTTTAAAGGTATAGTTTGAATTTTTTTGCCAGCAGTGCGGCTATGGTCTGCTGCACCCCCACCTTTGACCTCCGTTATGTTGCTGTCAGACAGACATTTCTGACAGGAGACCAGAGCAGAGTGAAAATACTAGATACTAGAATACATGATGCTGCTGATCCTGTCCATAGCAGAACATTACTTAGTTTTCTCCACACCTGCTGCTCTTATTAGATGTTAGACCTAATAAGCACCTCATAGAAAATCTGATCTATCCCTTTAAAACTGAAACTGTTCATAAATTAGTTATCACAACATCTTAGGACTGTGATTTCTGACCCAGGCTTTGTGCACATCTTGATCATGAACAGGAAACCAAGAGAAGAAAAGTGGAAGAAATGTTGACGAATGAAACTGCTCTGATTTTAGTCTTAAAGAATTTACTCTTGTGAGTGTTAAACTGACTGACATGTTTTGTCTCTCACCTAACAGAACGTACAATGGATTTTGACGAAAACGACGACTCCACGTTCTCCTACGCTTCCTCTCTCCCTCCGCCCTCCTCCTCCACCTCCCTGGATCCCCTACCCGACAACGCCCTGCTGAGGGTCAAGCCGGTCCACACCTACTCCCGAAACAACAGCCAGAATCACACCACCTCCTCCTCCAGACCTCCACCTGGACCCTCTTCATCCTCTGGTTTCCCTGACGCAGACGACGCCTCATCCTCTGCTGCGCCTCCTCCGCCACAGTCCCCCTCAAGCTCCAACATGACTGCTTCTTCTGCTCCTCCTCCTCCTGCCTCCACCTCCAAACCTGCTGCAGCCAATGACTCTACCTCTCCTCCTGCACCCTCCACCTCCTCCATCCCACCACCACCTGTCTCCTCCTCTGCTGCTTCCACCGCCACCTCTACTGCTCCCTCATCCTCCAACTCTCATCACCTGTCTCCCTCCTCGCCCTCCTCATCAGGCCTCCCACCCAATCCTCCCTCCGCCTTCTCAGGCTCAAACCTGCCTGACCCCCTCCCGGCCGGAGCGTCCTCCTGCAGGGCCCAGGACCACGTGGCTCAGATGGCATCTCAGAGCGTGCAGCAGCAGCGGGCGAGCCGAATGCTCCTCACCTCGGTGTCTCAGTCTCTGGAGATGTTGGCTCAGTCAGTGCAGCTGCTGGTGGAGAGCCAGCAGGAGTTTGTGCAGGAGTCTCTGCTGCTGCAGCGGGAGACAGTGGACATCTTAAGGGATTTCTCCAACACGGCGCTCACCATGCTGAGAGACAAAGCCAACAGTGGACAACTGGGGACACACCATCATCACCATCATCATCCAACTCCACGCTTCTGAAAGATGGAGATGAACAGCTGACTGGTTTTAAAGAGACACAAACGCAGGCAAGATGGAAAGTGAACACGAGCCGAGTGCAGGTAAATATTGACAGGAAATTATAGGGTTTAAACTTCCACCTTTTAGGTGAAAATCACTGACTGTAAATAAAGATGGACACCACATCTCCAGCTCCTCTGCTGAACAATTAAAGGTCCAGTACAGAGGATATATACTGGCATCTCACAGTTAGCTTTCAGATTGAAAACATGTTGCATGTAGGACAGGGGTCTGCAGCCTTTACTATCAAAAAAGCCTTTTTGGACAAAAAGGAAAAAAGAAAGTCAGTCTGGAGAGCTTCAACTTTTTTTTTTTTTAGTCAGTCTGTAGCTAGCCTGGGGAGACTTCAGACAAGCCATTTAGATTTACAACACATTTACAATGTTTTTTTGTTTCAGATGGCTTAAAATGAATTTATTCTCAGAAAAACATTTGTAAAATATTCTTTTTCTGTCATAGTGGAATCAAGTTTGTAATTGGACTACTAGGCTAAATGCTGTGGTCACATTGGGTATTCCAGCTAGTAAATGTCATTCATAAGTCATTTGCAGACATCTGCTAGCAAAAAATGTTAATGTTACTTGTTCTGTTATATTCATTCTTTAAGGTCACCAGAAAGCAGGGAACAAAGTCTAACAAACTCAGATTTTCTCCTCTGCTTTGATTTAGAAATATATATATATATATACACTTTTTTTAATTGGTATTTAGGCTCCACAATTTTAATTGAAGAATCTTGCTTGAAAATGTTAAAAAAAAAAAAAAAAAAGTGTTATTCATACAATTTTTTTTTTGTCTGCAACTGAAAAGGGGCCACATGTGGCTCTGTGAGCGCAGGTTGCAGAGCCCTGCTGTAGGAGAACCTATGGTCACCACAAAACTCAAGAAAATTGTGAAAAGCTGTATCAACAGCCAGTGTTTAATTTGTTTGTTCCAGGCTACTGTAGAAACATGGTGGAGTCCGTGGCAGAACATCTGCGACCTCTGAAAACCGTGGAATTAGCTTTTTATATCAAGTGTTATGCACTAATACAAACGTACCACGAATATTATATTCCATTTCTGCCACAATCTGCCAACAAATCGCTATAAATCTTACACACTGAATCTTTGATTAAAATTTTGTCTTAATTGCAATATATAATTTTCAGATTGTAGGAGAGCCAATATATCTTAAAGGCAGAATGTGTGTCAAAATACCAATTTAGACTCAATGTTGTCGCACTGCAGAGATGTCCTGGCAACGTGTGTTGATTTTTCAACCCAGTTCAGATGAAGCCACGCCCACTTCTGCATGACACAGCACATGGCAGTCAATCAGAGTCTACAGCTCTAAAGGCAACTAAAATGGCCACTTTTGGCAGTTAATGTCAGTAATTTAATTTACTTTAATTTCACATTAATTCAGGGTGAGTTAAGAGTTTCAGTTGAGAATAGAGGCTCTATTATGTGTAGCTCTGGTTTTTCTTATGGTTGGATTGTAACACAACCCTATACAGAGCTCATACAGCGGGTTGTGAGATGTAGTTTGCCTGGGGTGCTGTGGCTCCTCTCGGGGGTGTTGCTGTTCGGTAGCCCCTGCCGTTGACATCTTGGCAGTGCTGCTGCCAGAATCAAGTATTTCTGGCAGCGCCTGTCACTTTTCCATGCCCTTTGTGTGTAGAGCGACAGCTCTGCCCGTGAACACCCAGCCTGTCTGCTCTGTCTCGTCCAGAGACATTCTGGAAGTGAAGAGTGTCTTTAGCAGGGCTGCTGCTCCTGCAGCCGCAGATTAAGAGGTCCATGTGTTGGCTCACAATCTGCTGTATCAGCACCACAGTTGGTTGTTTGTTAAAACCAGCCGCAGAAAAATAAGCTTCCAGTCTTGTACACTTGTCATTGGCTGTCACATATCACAGACATTCTCATCATCTGGAAGTGGGTGTGGTTTTATTTAAACCTGATTGGAAAAACAATAGATGTGTCCTGGCCAACATATCATACACAGACTTGAGAAAATATCTTTTGTTTGGTATAGATCCCCACAAAAATCACACCATAATCATTTTTCAAAGACAATAGGAGTATGACATTAAGTAAAAATTTTAAAACGTTATTTTTTAAAATCATTCAGCCCTAATTTGGAGCCAGAGTCTGTGCAGTGGTGATCGAGGTCCCGTCCACACAGCTGGCCGACTCGATGGCGAGCAGAGCTCAGCTGTCAGTCATGACATGAAATCCCCTTTTTATATCATCAAATAACTAATTAAAACCAAACTGATGAGGAAAGACTTGAACAAACATCAGTATGGTAAGAATAAAGACAGAAGCCATCTTTGGGATGTTTATGTTCATTTTTTTAAATTTGGCTCATGTCCCATCTTAACATGGAGGGGCCGGTGCTTCACTGTTGGGGAGCTGTCGTTTTATCTATCTTTATGTACAGTCAGTATTAAAAAGTCATGAGGGAGACAGGTGATATTTGACTTTACTGGCCACTGTGGCTGCTGGACAGAAACTTTCCTGAAAATGGTACATTATATTGACAGATATGCAGTTTTCGACCATTTATTTATGTGCCTGAACTTTTTTCTTTTGTATTTACTGTTTGTTTTGTGGCCAGCTCAGGTGTCCTGTCAAACACAGACTGACTGACTAGATTCTGCTCATGTGTGGAGAAAAAAACACCTGAGATTCATTGGACATATTAACTTCATGAGTGCGTTGGGACACTTGGTTTAACCAAGAACTATAATAGTCAGTAGAATATAAAATGACTAAGCCTGTGTTTAAGCTTCAGAGCCGTCAGACTGGAAGCATCCCTTCAGCCACCATCTTCAGTGTTGTTAAGCCTCATCTACGCTGGTTCAGTTCAAACCAGCTCCACGGTGTCAAAAGTCACATCAGCAGGAGCTGTTTGACCAGAGCAGAGAGCACATGTTGTCCTCATCACTGACTTTACGCTGTCTTCTGTGCTTTGTATAAATATAGCTTCCAACAGAAAATCACTTTCAGTGGGCTAAAATGATCCCACAATGCAACATAAAAACAAATAAAAAAAAACATCTTTGATTGAGGACCAGTTTTAATTAGTGTCACAGCACTGGTGCAACAAAAAAAGCAGACTGGGGACCTCGAGAAGGTCCAGTATTTTGATTTTGCCAGCAGTTACTATTCAGTTGTCCTCATAAAGTCTGAACTATATGAGGGCGGCAACTGATTATTTTCATTGACGAGTAATCTGTAAATTATTTTCTCAATTAATTGATTAAATAATCCTGAAAGTCTTTCCTGTAACGATTTCAATCATTTTTTCCCCTAAATGTTTAGTTGTTCAGGAAACATTGGTCTATAAAGTATCAGAAAATTCAAGTCCAAGATGACGTCCTCAAATGTCTTGTTTTGTCCACAACTCAAAAATATTCAGTTTAGTAAACAAACCAGAAAATATTCACATTTAAGAAGCTGAAATCAGAGAATCTGGACTTTAATTCTTTAAAAAATTACGTTAAATGATTGAATATTGAATGAATATATATGTACACACACACACACACACACACACTCTCTGTCACTAGGAAAAATCAGTACAGTTTAGAGTTGCAAGAATTCTTAAATGTGAATATTTTCTGGTTTCTGATGGCAAACTGAATATCTTTGAGGTGTGGACAAAACAAGACATTTGAGGACGTCATCTTGAACTTGGAGAAACTGATTTTCACCATTTTCTGGCACTTAGTAGACCAAATAGTTAATTGATAAATTGATAAGGAAAATAATTGTTAGTTGCAGCCCTTAATATATTTATTTGTGCTTTAGAATATAAAGTTAATGTAAGAAACTGAGCCTCATTCAAATTAAATTCCTGATTTGGTTTGAATTGGTGTCTAGTCGATTAGTTACATTGAGGTTTTATAATAAGACATTAGAAAATTTACAGCACATTAGTAAAATGGCGCAGAGTTAGAATAGAGTTAAATCCTGCTGTGAGTAACGCATACAAAGGGCTCATTGTAAGGTAACAGAAACATGACTCTTATTTTCAGGTGATAACACATTGATGAAAACATATTTATCAATATCATATATCATTTTTTCCTCTTAAATCTGACACACTGGACCTTTAACTACATCATTCACAACAAGTTAAAATGTGTTTACGTGTTGACCCAGTAACCAGGAGTCTGTTGTTATCTGGATGATCATCATCAGATCATTCAGAAATGTGCTGTTTGACAATGTTTTTGAATATTTTTATTCATTTTCTGTAGGAAAGCAGAAAACGGTTCTATTATGCAGTGCACGAGGCTATTAATGGAAATATCAAGTTGAGACATTATTACTATCAGCCAAAGCTTGTGAATGTGGTAAAACAGCTGGTAAAAATTTGAACTGTGGCCTGTGGATGAATCACGGTGACTTTATGATGTAGATTTCATGTAGAATAAGCTTGAACTAACACTGTCCGACCCCCCTTTACTTCAGCCTGACAAGCACCAAATGTCTGTTCAGTTTATTGTGGAAATACATGATAAATACTGATGTATGTACACAGCTATGCATTTTTGTGCTTTCATACAGACCAATAAAGAACCGCAACAATTCAATGGAGAAACTTAAGGTAACAGCTCAGTTCAGATATTCAGTGCAGACTTGAAGGTGACATCATTTGAAACCTGGTTCTTTTACCCTTGTCTTTTGGTCCAGCTCACAGCTTTGTGTGGTCATTCTACAGACCCTCCTTCTTCTTCCCTGTTAAACGCAGTCTCTCCACTCATAGTTGGCTCTGACTGACTGACTGACCAAACGTCTGCTGTAACACCAGACTGTATGATGTTTCCTACAACCAAATCCTGACAATAAAGATTTTATTATTCAAAGAGAATTCCATGAGTGTTTTCTGAATAATTTTGGGAAGTTTTGCAGAAGTACAACAAAGACAGTGGTGAGTTAAAGGGATAGTTTGGGATTTTTGAAGTGTGGTTGTATGAGGTACTTATCCATGGTCAGCCTTTTCTGATGGAAAATCGTACAAATATCACTCTCTGTAAAAGACACCTGACTCCTTTGAGAAAACAATAAAAGTAATTTAACATCACAGACCAAGTTTTTGTGTCAGGCACTTTGTTTATTTGTTGAATACTTAAATAACCCCTTGATAATGAAACCTTGACCTGTCCTCCAGCGCCACCATCAGGCCAAACTTTTAAATCAGAATTAATTTATCTTGAAAAGTTTTCATCCAAATCTTCTCAAATTTACTGACAACATTAATGACCACAGGAGTATGAACCCTATTGGTTTTGGTGATGATATGACCTTTCCTGCAGCGCCACCATCGGGTCAAACTTTCAGTTTTAGTGTATCTTTCATCCAAATCTTTTCTAATTTGGGGTGCACATTCATGACTCTCACAGAATGAACCATACTGATTGATGTTGGTAACCCCCCTTTCCTCTCAAACATATTTATTTACTTATTTTTATCTCCTTTTTTTCGTAACATATTTGTGGTTAGTCACTATAAAGTCTCACTCTCCCCTCCTCTTTTCTTATCTGGGCTTGGGACCGGCAGTGGCAGAGTTAAAGAGTTTGTTTGTTTGTTTGGTTGGTTTTTTGGTGTGTGTGAGGGGGTTTACATGTTTGAAAATTCACCCATTTGTGAAACAGAAAATCATAATGAGAACATCAGTCAGATAGTCAGAACATGGAACAGTTCTTTATGCCCACAGTCAAGCTTCTACTCTACTCACTTCAAACAAAGAACTTAAGATATGGAACACAGAGCTTTGGACTTCAGTCAAAGAACTTCATACATTGAACAAAGAACTTCAGACTTCAAACACAGAACTTCAGGCAACGAGCACAGAACTTCAGACTTCAAACAAAGAACTTCAGACTGGGAACACTGAGCTTCAGCACAAACTCTTTGAGATTGAGGGGGAGCTGCAGCGTGAGCGGGATGACAAGCTGAAACTTTACTACGACTATGTTGAAGTGCAAAGCCTTCTGGAGTGTGAGAAGTTGACAAATTTCCTACTTCAGCGTGAAGAGCTGGTGGGGAAGGCCAGCCAGACGACAGACAGTCAGAGCAGCCACGAACACGAGGAGGAAATAAAATCCTGTGAGTACCAGAAGAACATCCAACTCAAAACCGAAGAGGACCTGAATCTGATTTCTGAGACCAGAGAACAGGACGAACCACATGTGGAGGTGGAGGTTATAACAGCACCAGAGCCTCCACAGGTGAGCAGCGAACATACAAATGATCTAATAACGACAAAGACAACAAGGAAGCTTTCACAATGGAGAAGATCTGTTCATTTGGCGGAAGAGGAGGGAGCAGACATCGAAATGACACTTGAGCTTCCACTTGTGAGTCATGGACATAAAGCTGAGCTAGTCAAGACAAAGAGAAGAAAGAAACCATCGCGGTGGAGAAGATTTGTTAATTTATTCGCTTATGGCACAGGAACCATCGAAGAAGAAATAGAGGGAAGATTAGATTCTGCACAACGGGGAGTAAAATAAGTAGTTCCAGTAGATTCTACTGCAGAAAGAAAGTAGTTCCTACATGAAACTACTCACAACAAGAACCAGTCTGTCAAAAATCAGATTTTAAAAGTTGTAAAAAAGCAGAGATATGACGATTTTTGTCATTTCTACCTAGCTATCTAGCTAGTGCGCCGCCATGTTGGGGCGACGCCACTGCCTATATAGCATGGTTGGTTGCTTTGGGGCGGCACGGGCGCAGTGGTTTGCACTGCTGCCTCACAGCAAGGAGGTCCTGAGTTCAAACTCCCCAGCCCCCGAGCTGGCTGGGGAGTTTGCGGCTGGGGCGACGCCTTTCTGTGTGGAGTTTGCATGTTCTCCTCGTGTCTGCGTGGGTTCTCTCAGGGTGCTCCTGCTTCCTCCCACAGTCCAAAGACATGCATCAAAACAAAAAAAAAATTTAGCAAAAAAACAAAAACCTAAGTAACTCTGCCAAAGTGTCTCTTTTGAGTCACTTTGCCGGTCCCAAGCCCGGATAAAGGAGGAGGGTTGGTTGAACGTAGAGCTAGCAATTCCACCCCACATAACAGTCTTTTGATTAAAAACACACTTAAAGGAACAAAAAGACCTAAAACAATTTATCACTTATCAAAATAGTTGACAAGTAATTTAAAAGTTGATTAATTATTAATTCAGAGATTAACTGTTGCAGCTCCAGTACACTTTTTCATTTCATTTATTTATTATACAGGAAAAGATTAAAAGTAACATAATAAAAATCAGTTGCCATTAATTGAGCCTGACTCAGTTCAATCTGGTTTACAGCAGGTTCCTGTTCTGCAGCACATGAAAGACAGAAACACATCACAAAACAGTAAAAGTCAACAAAAACATAGAAACAAACAGCAACATGGACAATTAGAGAGGCAGGGACTTGAATGAGGTATGCACACATTATGGGTTAAGTTTGTGGTTGCATGTGTATCCTTCCATCAGATAGTGTTTATATGTCTGTTTAAAATGTATAACAGAGGTTATTGTTCTAATATAATATGGTATCTCATTCCAGAGTTGGGTATATGTGTGAAAATTTGATCTCAGACCGTAGCAATTTTTACTGGGATAAGTGCTTGGGAGACTGACCTAGTGATGCGTTCCTGTTTTATTAGGGCCCGAGTACTGTCTGGTGCGAGGACCCTATTGTTAATGAGAGGTGATGGGGACCGGGAAATGCAGACAGTTGATGGCCTATGGCTTCGGTGTTGACATTTAATTTTTATTGTCCTTCATAGAGACCACCTGGTTGTAAAGTGTCTAATCTGTGTGTCCAAAGCCTCTGTATTGTTCCTCTCCTGGCTGTGGAACATACATATTGTATCTGTGTTGTGTAAACCTGGTCAACATCGTATTGCCCATCTCACCCACATACTGTATGGCACATTTTTTACATTTAATTAAATAAACACAGTTCTTAGAATGGACACTACCATATCTGTGTGTTGGAAAAACATTATAATTGTGTTGATTACACATCCAGGGTTGGTGCTGAAAAAAATCTCTGTGCTAATTAGGTCTAGAGTTAGAAAGTGGTTTGATTTTGGCTTTAACTAAAATGTCTTGTAGATTTTTGTTTTTTCTATATGCAGCAATAATCCTATGATCCTGTAACAGTTGAGTATTAACAAAACAACTTTAATTTCAGTTCACCTCATCTTCTCCTGTCAGACAGGATCTGACCTCCGTCTCACCTTGACTGATATGGAATAAAGGTTCCAAAAGGGTTCTTCCTGAAGGGCCGAGGTTCAACCTGGAACCATTCAGAACCATTCGCCTCTGAAAAACCCTACAGTTTGTCAATGGTTCTTTGTAAGACTAAGGATTCCATTAAGAACCCTTTTCAGCCAAAGAACCTTTTATGGAAGTAAAAAAAAAATAGGTCAAAGACTGTTGAAATCCTGTCAAGTGTTCTTTGTACTGGAATATGAAAGAGTTCTCTGTAGAAACTTTGGTGGGTTCTGGATAACAGTCTTGGAATGTAGTCTGTTGATCCATTGGGTTCTAAATAAAACCGTTGGATTATGAAAAGTGTTTGCAGTAGAACCTCCTGGGTGAGTTCTTGATAGAATTCTTGGAAAATGTAATGGTTCTTGGTAGAACCTCCAGGGTCAGTTGTAGATAAACCTTTCAGAATATAAAAAGGTTCTCATTAGAACCCCTGTGTGGGCTCTTGGAAGATATAATGGTTCTTGGTAGATCTCCTGTGTCAGTTCTCAGAATATAAAATGGTTCTCAGTAGAAACTCATGGCTGGAGTCTAGATAAAACCACTGGAATATCTTTGTAGAACCTGAGTAGGTCCTAGATAAAATTTATAGATTATAAAAAGGTTCTTGGTAGAACCTCCTTTGTGAGTGCTTGATAAATTTGGATTTTAAAAAAGGTTTATGGTGGAGCCCCCTGGGTGGGTTCTTGTTAGCACCCAGAAGGTGGAAATGTTCTGACTAGAACCCCCAGAGAGTGTTCTGAGTGGAAACATTACACCAAAGACGGGTTCTCTGTAGAACCTTTCATAGAGGGTTCAGATGGTTCTAGATATACGAGGTGTATCAGAAAAGTGCTGTTTGAGCCATGAGTGAGGTAGAGATTAACGGATTGTGTGTCGTAATATTGAGGAGTCTGTAACTGCAATCTCAGCTTTATATTTGGTTCTGTGTAGAACTCTTTGAAAGCTTTATAAAGGTCCTACTTTGAACCAAAAATGGTTCTCCTATGGGGACGGGGTGAAGAACCCTTTCTAGAGCCTGTTCTAGTTAGTTCTAAGTTCTTTCTCTCAGTGGTACCTTGGCTCTGGGGCTGCGGATGAAGACCCACACAGACAACAGGTTTCCAGGCAGACTGATGATGAAGATGAGGATGTAGAGGACGATGAAGGGTCCCGTCTGGTCGTTGATGATGCACTGCTTCCCCTCATCAGCTCCTCCAGAGCTGGAGGTGGAGGGAAGAGGCATCATCAGGAGCTTCAGCTGCAGCTGAGGAACACAGAACTCAAAGTTCACCATCAGTCACAGAGAATAAATTCATAAACCTCAGCTCTGCAGTTCAGGACAGACAGAGAGCTGCAGCCGTGACGTTCTTCTCACCGTGTTTCGAGAACGTCTGAGTTTTCAGCAGCTTCTGTGACTGTGGTCTGGATTGTGTGTCGGGTTCACAGTGTGGTTGGAAACAGGAAGAGCAGAGGCCTGTGGGAAAGAAACCAACTTTTAAACACTTTAAAGACTCTGAAAATATTTTTTATAGTACAGATTCTTCATCAGGTTCCTACACGAACACATGAGATCTAGAACACTTGTGATGATTCCATCTGACAGTTTTCTGTCTTCATGTTTCTGTCTGAGCTCCTCTCGCTGGTTTAAAGTGGGTGAGGAAAAGAAAAGTGATGATGTTTAATCTGATGAATATTTTCTCTGTTAATCAATTAATTGTTTGCATCATTGTGATGCCAGAATTTTTACAAACCAGAGTCCAAAGTGATGCCTTCATGTTTGTTTTGTCCAAACCTCAACATTTTTTTTTACAAATAAATTAAAAATTATCACAGTAATTCAAAGGAAAAGCAGCAAAGTTTGAACCAAATTCTATCAATTATCTAACTGGAGCCGGAAGTTGGTCTTCTTCGTGTATCTTGTCGCTTTTATTTAATTTCATTTAGTTATAATTTCATTTCATTATAGTAATATAAAACACACAATGTTCAAGATAAAATGTCCTGCATCTCAAACGGTGCTTACGAAAATAGGTGTTGTTGCCTCTTTTCGACACAAGAGGGCGCGTCCCTTGAAGGCAGCATCTCTGCTGGAGGTAAATGAAGACACTTTGAGTTGGACAGACCTGTGTCCACATGAGATGTACCGTGTCATCTGTGTATTTTCAGGTAAGCAAACTGAGTAGTAAGTGTACAGAAGTGTACAGGGAGTTATAGAGCTGGGAAAGATGGCTGTTTATTCTCACTGTGTATCTGAAGTGTGACTGGAGCTTTTGTATGTAAAGTTAGCAGCTAAGCTATTTTTCGGTGTAGATGTAGCGGCTATGCTAACTTTGGCTGTAATGTGTAGGAAGTCCAGCATGTGTTAAAACAGGTGTGCCTTTTACCTGTTTGAAAAAACAGTCATGTTGAAGCAGGGAGCCGCAGGGACGTTTGGTGTACTTGTGTGTATTGTTAGAGACTGATTTATATACAGCTCAGATGTAAATAAAGGCTGAGTTGGACAGACGTGTGTCAAAATGTGATGTACTGTTTCATCTGTGTCTTTTCAGAAAACAAGCTGGATTGGAAGTAAACGAAGAAACTTAAAAATCACACTGACTATTTATTCAAGTGTCCAACATTTGCCGTGGGTCCTAATTTAAAGTTTAATGAGGGGATCATTTTGATGGAGACAGACACAGATGTTACGTGATATGCAAATTAACTTCCCCAAACCAAATTAACTTTTCTTAAAATAATAATAACCTGTTGTTGTTCTTCAAATAACACAAGTAATAATATTATAAGGAAGAAATAAGTTAACATTTTGCTGATGGTTGTTTCTTACAGTTTATGTGAGATATGATGGTAGGATGAGGTTTAAGTGATTTTAATGTCAGTTACTTAGCAATAAAGATCTAAAATATTCAAACATTGGTTATTAAAGGCTACTTGCTTATGAATTAAACCTTAAAATAAATATTTTTTATCACCTGTTACAAAAGTTACATCGTCTTGCTTTTAGCTTCTTGTGCTGTATTTTGTCTCTAAGGCCTCATTTAAAATGAAATGTGATATATAAAGCAAAGCAAAGAGGTCATGCACATTTCTTCGTTTACTTAAACCTTTTTCCATGAATCATGATCCAAGCCTCAGTTAAAGCTGCACAATGCTGCCCTCTACTTTTCACTGTTGCACAGGCCTCACCTCCTAATGTGAAAAAAGCTTTTAGCTGCGTGTGTACATTATTTATTTATACTCCAGCTTTTATCATGCATTTTGGTGTGGTTTGTTTGTTTGTTGTTAAGAAACAGCGACTGATATTTCTTCTATGTGAAATTGAGATCTCATATACTGTATATATTACTAAAACATAGCAAAGATGATAAACCCTACATGTTGGAGCTTCAGCTGTCCGGTCCATCTACTAATGCATCCTTCTGTGTATGTTTCCTATATGCTTGTGGTATACATTATTAATGACTTATTACTCCTCTCTTACGGCCTGCTCCTATAAGATCCTGAGTTGAAATCACATGACGAGGGAGAGAGACACAGGTTATCAATGAATGGGAGACGACAGTGAGCTCAGACAACAGGGACACACACTCACGCTTCTCTCCCTTTGCTGTAGCGTACATTACTCCAGCTGCAGTCATAACGATGCAAGAGGAGCTGAAAGGAGGAGGAGGAGGAGGGAGGATGATGGTGGAGCGAGGCAGGCAGGGCGGGGCTGCTGAGTGACAGAGCGGGAGGCAGGAGCAGAGCAGAGAGGAAGCTGCTCAACAGAAGAAACAGAGGCAAGAGGAGGAGGAGGAAGAGTATATCCACAGGACGTGAGAGCCGGCAGCAGAGGAGGGGAGGAGGGGGGCTTCCAGACTGGATGGGCCCAGTGATGCCTTGATGGAGCATGGGCCAGGTTTTAGGATTCTCCCACTGCCGTGAGTCTGCTTTTGTTCTCCATCTGTGTGCGTTTGTGTGGGAGGTCTGCGTTTGTTTATCTCACCATACGATCGTCATATATTCCAGCTCAGCATCTTTTCTTGCTAACTGCTCTGAGCATCGCTTGTGTTAGCCCACTCCCCTCCCCACTCTCCATCCTCTCTGCTCCCACCTTTAATAAACACATGGCTGAGTGGATGGATGCAGTGCAGAAGGAGCTATGCTGTTGTTGATCTGCAGATGTTTATGTGGTCGTGTGCGAGAAGGCTTTGCAGGCAGCATGTCAAGTTATTTCTCCTCCTAAAAGCTTCTGTTGTGCCTTCATGTCTGTGTTTTATTTCATCTTTTTGTCAGAATATTCCCCTGATGTCCTCTGCAGGTTGAATGAAAGTGGTTCATGGTGATTTGCATGTGTTCATACATGTGCTGAATAGAATATACTGCCCTCTCTGCTCTGCCTGGGGTTGATTTATTAGCTAATGTCATGCTGGCTGTCTAACGTAGTGAAGGCCTTTACTGCTGCCAGTCTGTATTCACTGACCTACAGCATCAAACTGAAACTGTCATAAAAACATCGTATTAGCTTTAGTGGCATGCAGGGCTGTTTTGTACACTGTTATAACTAAAGGTTCCAAAAGGGTTCTTCTTGAAGCGCTGAGGGCTGGGCTCTACCCAGAACCATTTGCTTCTAAAGAACCCGTTTTTCAAGAAAAGGTAGAGTCAGGGTTCCCTTAAGAACCCTTGTCATCCAAAGAACCTTTTTTGGAAGAAAGAGTTCTTCAAGGATTCCAATAATCCCTTCATCAAGGGTTCTTTCTGCCATAATATTAAAGGGTTCTCAGTAGGTGGGTTCTAGATAAAAACCCTGGAATATAAAAAGGTTCCCAGTAGAACCCCATGGTCGGATCTATATAAATCCCTTGGAATATGATGATTCTCAGCAGAACCCAGAGTGTGTTCTAAATAAAACCCTTGAAATTTCAAAAGGTTTTAGGTGGATTCTTGTCTTTCTTTTTGGGCAGAACTCCTGTATGGGTAGAACCATTACACCATACAAGGGTTCTCTATAAGTTCTAATAGGTAGTTCTGGGTAAAACCTTTCACGGATGGTTCTAGCTGTAACGCTTTATGTTGGGTTCTAGTTAGCAACTCTCTGAAAGGGTTCCAAGTAGAACCTTAATAAAAGGTTCTATCAGAGTCCAAAAAGGGTTCTCCTATGGGGACAAGCAAAAAAAAAACCTTTATGGTTCTAGTTAGCACCTTTATTTCTCTGAGAGTATAGAGGCTGATATTTGTTGATTAGCTGAACTATCAGTATTTAAATGTGAGCGAGTGTCTGAGACAGCTCACTGCTCTAACTTTAAAAATGACTCATGAGAACGTCCTGCTGTGCTTGTTGGGGCTTTTAATGCTTTTAATCATTTGACATTAGTACACCTACAGGTTGAGAGGTACATGTGAAATCATGGAAGGAATGGGTTTGCAGCATGTAAAAGCAGCAACAACACATTTATATTTATGAAGGTGTTTTGCTAATGCATGTTTACTAGTAGATTTATGTAAATTGTTGTTTTCTTCCAGAGGAATATGGCTCTGTGGCGTCCACTCCAGACTCAACGCCTCCATGTACCGATGGTAACCGAGCAGACACGTGACATCCACACTTTGTTCAGCCACTGAGAAATTGATACACACAGCTTGTAAAAATGAGATATTCATTTCATTTATTTATATATAAGGACTGAAGGAAGAGGTTAAACACATTTCAGTAGACTCACTGCAGGCCTGTTTGTTGTGGTCAACGACAGGATCATCTTGTCACAGGAAGGAGTTGGAAAATAGGCCGAATCCTTCCTTCGTATACTGAGGCACACAGACTAAGGTGGAAGGTTTGCTAAGTGACTAAAGCTTCGACGCCAGATGCATCGTCATCATAATCAAAATCTGAGTCCCTGTGAAAAGTCACTTAATAAAACTTTGTTGAATGACCCCGTGTGTTCCAGTATACTTTGGGCACACAACAACATTTCTGTAAATATGCCTGTGTTAGCCAGCCAGCTAATTTTGAATGGTGGTCCTTTGGCGAGAAAGGGGTCAAATCTACACGACAAAGACGACAAGACACCATAGAGACGCAACACGAGCCACGCAGAGCAACAGGAAACAGCAAAACGTCAGTAAAATAATACAACAACAACAAACACCACGTCAGCACATATAGCAACACAACACAGCTAAACAATACTGAGCACAGCTTTGATTGAAAATTGATCAAAATGAGCTACATCGGAAATGAATCGAAATCACAAGCAGGATCAGGGATTCTCCCATTATTTTCTCTCCATGCCCACCTTCTTGTGTGTCCAGCACGTCTGAGGGGTAAAAACATTTCAGAGACAACACAGCGTAGTGTACTGCTCAAATAACTTTAATTTGTGAGACAGCTGGATTTGTGAGATCATATGAGAATCCAGTCTGATGGCTCCTCAGACATTTCTATCATTGCACCATATATACTGTCATGTTGCCCAACCATAGTTCACATCTGACTTGGTGTGAAGGTGTGGTAGGTGGAACAGGTTTTTTTTATTTCAGTTGGTGGGGTTTCCTGCATCCTGAAAGCCTCTGTTTTGAACTGAACATCAGAAGAAAACATCTGAACACCTCTCTCACCTCTTAAACACCAGAACTGAGGATATTTTGATCACAGGCACATTTTGGAAGGAGAGATATTTATGTATTTATCAAAGAGGGTTTCATTCACTTTAGATGTCACTCCTTTTTCTGTCTAACATCAAATGACACACCTGGCTGCTTTCTTCTGACAAACCTATTTATTTTTAAAAAAAGCACAATCACTGTCCTCGTTTGACTCAAAACTTTACAAAATATCTTTTCTTTCTCTGTCTCTGTCTCTCTGTGACCACATCCTCTTTGTTTTTGTCTCCATTCAGGCGGAAACGAGGAGTCCGAGATGTGCGAGCTGCAGACAGCCAGGGAATGGTCTGACGATGATGATGGGGGAGACGGGGGTCCAGACGATGACGAGGGCCTGGCTTCATCCCCGTCTATCTGGGGCACGCCACGCCAGAACTCCTTCGAGCTGACTTTCTCTTACATCGCCATCGCCGAGGCCGAAGCAGTGGGAGCCTCTCGACACCACCGTGACCGACGCAGGGGCGGCTCCCGGAGTACCCGCACCCCTTTGATCCGCACGGACACCCTGGAAACGCTGTTGGACTCCCCCGACGTAGACTGGGACCCTCAAGCCTTCCTCAGTCAAGAGGAACAAGAGGAGGCGTCAGAGAGGAGGGAGCAGGAGAGGGTGGAGGCGAGGAGGAGGGAGCAGGAGAGACAGACTGAGACTATCACAATCCAGCCCTCTCCCCAACATCTGGACCAGGACACTCAAGGGACAGACACAGGAGTCCAAAGAGAGGAGACACTGAGCAGTCAGACTGTTCGGCCTCCCTCTCCATCCCTGTCTTCCCAGCATCAGAGCCCCTCACAGATACTTGAGGGTGAGAAACAAGAGGTTAATTTATTTTATAGTGGAAGACTAAAAGTGCCTGAGGATGCTTGTGATGTACGAAGAGTTAACCCAGTGACAGCTTCTCAAGAGGAAACTGAATAGGCTTTTTGCTCAAGTGACACTTAATCTCAAGTAGGCTGCTAAGAAGTGTAGATGATTTACAGTTCTGTCCTTCCTTACAGGTCTTTAAGGGGACAGTCCACCCTAAAATCAAAAATGCATATTTCCCCCCTGGCCTGTAGTGCTGTTTATCCATATAGATTCTTTTGGTGTGAGTTGCAGAGTTTTGAAGATATTGGCCTTTTCTCTAGTATGACAGGATTAAATGGCATTTAGCCATGTGGTGCTCAAAAGAACAATTAAACAGATTTAAAAAAAACTCAACAACGATGTCTCTTTCCAAAAATCATGACCCTGTTACTCAGGATACTCCACAGACGTTGTGAGCAGTTTCATGTCGGAAAGTTTCCAGTAGATTCTAAAGTAATTGCAGTAAATTCCACAGCAGAAAGAAAGTATTTCCTACATGAAACTGCTCACAACAAGATCCTGTGTGGATCATCTGGAGTGATCAGGTCATGATTTCTGGAGTGAGACATTACTGTTGAGTTTTTCAGATGCATTTTAGGAGCTTTGAGCACCACAGGACTAATGCCATCTAGTTCTATTATATTTGAGAAAAGGCAGACATCACTATAACCAGTATCTCCAAAACTAGGCAAGTCACACCAAAACAGCATAGATGGATAAATAGCACTACTGGCCAAAGGAAAATATGTGATGTTTTAATTTGAGGCGAACGTTTGCTTAAACTGCTGTGAAAAGTCACCCGCAAACAACGTTCTGGGATTTTAGGTCGTACTTTTTGACACTACAGGCATGAAACAGGTCTTAATAGGTCCAGTATTTTCATAATGGTCTTATTATAGGTTTTAAAAAGTCTTACATTTAACTAGAAACCTGTAGATATCCTGTCCCGCAGACATCAGCATGAACGCTTTTTATAATTGACTGCATGAATGCACCTCTCACCCGGCTGTGATTAGTTCTACCTGTCAGCATTTTAAAACATCTTGTCAACTATGTCCCAAACTCGCCATTTGATTAACTTAGGAAGAATAAGAAAATGAGAACAGACAGTGTCGTTACAGGATTGTGCTTCATTTTCGTCTAGTCACAATTTTCAGCAGTGTTTCATCATTGACATACACCAGCAGCTCACCTATTGGTCAGACAGGTATCTGGATGAGCTCAGTTAATTGAGGAGATTCTTACTACTGAAAACTGCAGGAACTGGTTTTCTTTTCATTTAATAATGTGAGAGATCACTCTTCTTCTTGGCATCTGTAATTCTTCTTAATTCCACCTCCCTGTCTGCAGTCATGAGTGTCAAACCATGATATGCCAGGAGCTGCTGATGCAGTCTGATTTATGATGATCTGAAATGTTTTTTCTTCAGGCAGACTTGACAAAACATGACTACAAGTGAATGGTGGCCGAAAGGCAGAATGTTCATATTTGAACTAGCTTGCCTCACACCTAGAAAAACCATAAAACTATGACAAAACACACATATGACATGTGATTTTTGTAAATGTTTACATTTGTAAGCAGCCCACCTTTTTCTTCAGTCCTTACATATTCATTCAGATGCCTCAAGTAAGATTAGATTTTATTTATGTAGCCCAAAATCACACATCACAACCGAAGAATGATATGTTGACTAATGCAAGGTTCTGTCAGCTAAGATTTTAGAGTTTCAGCTGCATCATGAGGATAATTTAAGAAGCCCAACCTATTAATTATCAGCCTTTTTAGAGTGAAAGAACTTACTTGGTCATAGTGACCGTCGGGCTCCTAATATGTTGTCTAAAATACTCCACAGCTTGAATCATATCATATCATATCAGACTCCTGCAACAGATTTCATAACTTGATAATATTAACGTTCATAGTATTTTTCAGAATACAATTTCCTGAAGAGTTAAATGAAGTTGTAAACGTGGAAAAAGTAAGGAAAATGTCTTGAACCACAACACAAATGTTGCAACCCAAATACCATGGCACACTGTTGTTGCAAAAGTGTAATTTAAAGGGACAGTTCACCCCAAAATTAAAAATGCATACATACATGACACTTGTGCTCAAAAGCTCCAAAAAACCCAAATATTATTTAGTTTTATTTTTGTTGAGAAACTCAACAGCAATGTCTCTTCGCGGAAATCATGACCTGGTTCTTCGAGATAATCGACAGACCTCGTTGTGAGTAGTTTCATGTAGGAACTACTTTCTTTTTATCATAGAAAGAATTTTTAGGTATATGGTTTTTTTTTGCATTTTTGTCCCTTTTTTTTGTGGCACTTCGAACACCGCAAGCTGAGTGCCATTTAGTTCCATTATATTCAATAGAAGGCAGACAAGCTTATAGCTCCAAAACCTGGCAACTCACATCACAGCAATCTGAATGGATAAATAGTGCTACAGGTAAGAGGAAAGCATGGATTTTTGATTTTGGGGTGAACTGTCCCTTAAATATCTTGTATCTTTTAATATCTGTAAGTAGTTTTTGCTAGAGCTGAGCCTTTACAGCAAGTCAACAGTGATGTCATCATGATAGTGACAGAATCATCTGTTTCCCGGCAGCAGCAGCAGCCTCACCGACCCCCGAGCCAGAGTCTCCTGTCACCAGGGAAACCATTTCAGTCAAGCTGCTCACATCTGTACGACCCAGAGGCTCAGCGTCCTCGTCATCGGCAGCCGCCATCGGTCTAAACTCTCAGGAACAGCTGGTCAGCGATCACTGGTTTTCAGCACTTAACCTGTCAGAGGATCCGACAGTATACACCCACATAGCAGGTACAAGATTCACATCTGTATCCTCACATGTACCACTGTCCTTCTACATCCCTCCCACCTCTCTGTCTTTGTCTTGTTGCTGAGCGAGATCCTTCCATTGAGCTCGTTAATCGATTCTTTAAATAAAGAAAATATCAGATTTCGCTTTCAGCATGGACCTCCAAGATCAGACAGACAAAGATAGACCCCCCTCCACCCCCCCGGAAGTCCTGGCTGTTCATTGTGTCTCCATAGTAACACTCCCCTGGGATTTCAGGAATGATTGGCTAATTGTGGGGAAAGCATTCCTGGCATTGGTTTACATTTTGGGCACCATCACTGCTGATGTCAGAGTTTATCACTGTTTGAAACATAGTTTATCACATACACACACACACACACACACACACACACACACACACACACACACATACACACAGAAAGAGGAGCAGGCGTGTGTGTGTGTGTGTGTGTCTGTCTGTCTGTGTGTGTGTGTGTGCAGTTTCTTCAGGTTTGTTGGCACTTTGGGAGTGAGTGAGATGAAGAAGAATGGAGAAAGAGACATGAAGAGATAACATCCTGTCTTCCGACTTGATGGCATTTTAAGTGGACCTTCAGTCAGAGTTGAGCTCAGTCTTATTTTGGTGGATGTGGTGGTGTTGGTGGTGGGGGGTGGGGGTGGGGGGCAGTAAACCCTCAGACTGTTGATGAATGGGTGGTCAGACTGATGACAGAGTTTAGGGTGTCCTGAATAAATAGCCTACATGCATCTATTGGAGCTTCACATTACCTCTGGTTTTATTGCTTGTTTTAGGGGCTGCATATCAAAAACTCAGGGCTTTTTTTGGCAACAGAAATGTATCTCTAGCACAGATATCAAAAGTTGGCATTGAATGTGTAGATTTAACACTTATTCTTTGATCAAAACGAATCATAGTTCTAGGTCTTGTACAGCTACAGTAGAAATGGTCTACCGGTGCCTACGTTGGTATTTTTGCTTATTGTGATGTAGTTTCTTGGCGTATCTTCAAATACTTCAAATCTTCAAATCTGTACAACATAAACCATTGGTTTTCAAAGTCTCAGACTGTGGTGTTTCCCCTCAGACAAAACTTGGAAAATGGCGCCCCCATGCTTAGTTTTGCTCAAATCCTGGGTGTCTATGGACTCATTATTACATTAAACACTCAACAATTGAGCTACGATAACCTGATATAGCTGTTTTACATAACTTCAGACTGTCCAGAGGCATTTATTAGTTTCTGACTCGAGTAAAGTAGAAAACACAGTTATAATTCCTTAATTCTGTATCTTCTTTTGATTACTGATGTCGTATTTTTTCACTTACATTCATTGAGCCTCCTCTGAACTTTGAAATCCTCTCACCTAAACTAAAAGTTTATATAAGTCAATAAACTGATATTAGTACTGAAATTGTGTCATACAAAAAAAGATACAAAGACTGAACACATTTTCCATTAAATGTTAATAAAAAACACACAAAACATATTGACTAAAACAATTTCTGAATGTAGAAACATGAATAAAATGTTTAAATATTCAATGTTATTTAACTTGTTTAGTTTGTAGTTTTTGAGTTGTGCTCATTTTTATGAGTGCAGTGCAAAGTGCATTTTGAAAGATTCATCTGCAAAAGAAATATTGCCCCAGTTGTTGGTTGACTTGTTGGCCTATGCAAGGAATAAGTACACATTTCAGCAGTTTACTTTTACAGTTTTACAATGAAATATGCTTTATTTTCAGCAATTTTGCTGAATTCATCCCCGGAAAATCAAACTGCTCACCCATTCATTATCAGCCATGGTTGCACAGCAAGGTGTGATGTGGTGACAGAGCAGAAAATGAACCCTGGTTCTCCTGTTTCAGGTGTTAGATGGCTTATGAATGTGAACATAACTTCATATAACCTTTACCTAAATTCAGAGACATACCATAAATTCATTCTGTTTGAGAGTGAACCTTGGCTTTAAGGAGGATGATCTAGTGATTTTAAGAGCATAGTGTGATTGCGTTGTAAATCATCCCTCTACGTGTGAAGCTCCTGGAGTCTTGAAGAGGGGTGGGCGGTGCTGTGAACAAGATTATTTTGGGCTGTCAGGCCTTTGGACTGCTGAGCGAGCAGGCGATGGCCAAAAACAGCTCAGAGGGGCGAGAGGAGCACAGCAGGACGGGACAGAGAGAGGGACAGAGGGTGTGAGGGGAAACACAGGAGCAGCAACCAAAATGGCCAGTAAAGGTGAGACCTTTGCGCTTAAAGCGAAAAGAGGGATAATTTGAGACAGTCCACCTATGCAGACGATGTTTAGGTGTTCATTTACGGCTGGGGACAGTTAGTGCAAATAGCCATGTTTGAGTTCAGTGAGAAGAGAGAAGGCAGAGTGTGACAGGTTTGAAACCACTTGTATTCCTTAGCAGTGGACTGCTGAGCTTTGTGACTTGGGTGTAGTGGTGAGAAAGCCGGACTATCAGGGGACTGAAGGTGGGAATTGAAGAGAGTTCTTGCTTCTCTTTGATCGTCTTACAAGCAGAGTCTCTGGAGACGGCAGCTCCTGTCAGCTGGACGTGTGTTCAGCTTTTAACAGCAGGGTATTCTCTGTATCAGTGGCCGTAATTTGAATCAGCAACAGCCATTCAAATGAGTACAAACTGCCCTGTTGTTGCAATGTGCAATAACTTTGCCAGCTGGGTTCGCTTACATTTTAGTGTTTCCTCTTTGGGCTGATGAACTGGCACCAACAGACTCTTCAGACTCTGAGATTTCCTGGACGTGTGTGAAAATGCTGACATGACCTCAGTTAAATGAAATGGATGTTGATGTTAAAATGAGATGATGTCCAGTTGGGTTGACAGAAAGTGTGAATGAGTTATGTGATTTATGTTCTTACTGATTAATTGGCTGGTTGGTTAATTGGTCGCCTGACTTGATGATTGATTTCTTTATGCTTTCACTCCCTCAGTGCTCATCTGTGTGAGTCTCACTTAGTCAAACAATTAGTACATTAAAACAAATTCTGCTAGTTTTGATTGTGTTATTTTGGTATAGACAATGAGATAAAGTGTAATCCCAGTAGTGTGATGAATTGTGGATGCCATTGACCAATAAAAACAACTGATTAGAGGCAATTATGCAAGTCCAGTGGATTTAGTTGTGATCAAATATAGATGGCAATAGAAAGAAACAAGATCTGAAAAGTCTGAAATCCCCCCCTAAGGGCACCTAAAGGCTGCAATGTTTATTACACCAACACAACAATAAAAAATCTGTGAGAGAATATAAAATGTTTTCTTTCACAAGTTGAAGTATGTGACAGCTGGTATTGGGCTGAAAGATGTAGTACTTGCTTCCTTGCTGAGTTAGACTGGAGATATACTTATTCCTTAAACACGTGTTCACGGGGAACCGTTTCTCAGATGGGAGGTACGTGTGATTTGCAGGGTTTTTAAAATTTTAATTTAGAAAATAACAGTTATGCATAATTCCTGAAATAATAATACTATAATAAGTTCAATAAAAAATGAAAATGTTGAAAAATTTCAACTGCCATAAACTTGACTGAAGAAGAAAGCAACAGATGCAATCACATTCACTGTGAGCGGGAAGACAGTTGTAGTATTGTCAGATGAAAATCAAGACGAGCTGTAAAACACTCACCATATGATTTTGTGGTGATCTGATGAACGGTGGGCAAAACACACCATCAGTACCGTCCCCACGCAGTTTTTTGAACATTTTCCACTGTGTACAGATGTAACGATCACAGACTTGTTTCTGTTTTGCTTGTCTTCAAATATTTTTGCAATAGTTGTTGCTGCTGACGTCTAAGGGTTAAGTTGCGTATCTACACGCTCTGTTAGCGGCTTTGCAAGCTAGCAGTTTGAGTTACAAAAAATGTAGCCTGGGCTCGCAGAAGAAAATTATGTCGCTTCCTGCCAGGGAGGAAGTGTGATGTGTGTCTCTTGGGACTCTGTCATTTAGCATTTTTTCTTAAATATCAATGGCTGTACAAAGTCAGCGTTAATATGACAAGAAATGCCAAACAACCAGTGGAGACTTCAGGATGTCACTGTGTCTTATTGTGCAGTACGATGCCCATGTTTTAGATATAGTCGTCTTCTGGGTGTCCTTTGTTAAACACAGACATCGTCCATAGATTAGATGCTTTCAGTAGTCTTGTGTTGGTTTCTTTCTATTGTTCTTATGAAACTTGTTCTCTTCTCTGACACCATGTGCTGAGTAACCCTGTCTCAGAATGACAGCAGCACAACAAACACGTTGGACAGGTGTGTTCCAGGGGAATCATGGGTATTAATCGTGTGCAGTGATGCTTATAAATAACCCACCTGCTGTCAGTGCACTCTATTCAAAGAGGCTTCCCTTTATTCTCATGCTGAGGCTAAACATTTCACTGAAAGACAAGAACAAAGAGCTGTGACAGTGACAGTCCTGTACCATACAACAACACTATAATTACACAACACCAGGGAGTGTGTCTTACAGTTTAACTTTATTGGTTGTCCTCTTTTTGTAATGCAACATGCCGGTTTTCTGAAGACAAAAATGTGATGTTTGAAAGAATTCAAGCTAGGTAAATGAATCACATATTCTACTGTCTAGATTAAAGTTGTCCACTGTTGTAAAGCATGCCTCTGTGGACACCTCAGTCTCCAGGGCAGCTGTTGCCGGGTGACAGAGCGGGACAGACCAACAGGGTGCGGACAAGGGGCTGCTGACGGCCTGACGTCTGTCGGCAGGTGCTGTGAAGGCTGCATTTAAATTCAGCTCGACCGCTTGCCTCCCTGCTCCATCTGAGGGCTAAATTTAGCCCGAGCCAGAGCCTGACGTGTCCTCGAGGCTGCTCGGTGTGTTCTCTCACGCTGGAAGCTAGAAATCCCTCTCTGCCTCATGTCTCCCCCTTCCACTTCTCTGGCCTCTTTCCCCCTTCCTATCGCTGTGTCGGAACTACTGTATCTTCCTGCCACTCTTCTTCTCCCTAACTCCCCCCAAAAATGAAAGACCTTTTGGACTGAAGGACTGGAAGCTGAGTGATGTTGGTGCAGCTGCTCAGTGAAAACCAGGAAGGATGCAGTAACTCACAGAGCTGTCAGCTGTGTGCGGCCAGAAGAACAAACAAATATTACACACTTCTTTCTTGAGCATTTCTGCGAGTGTTTTGTATAAGTTTAGTGATTGATACAGAACGAAGAGTCTGTTTCAAGACCTCTGAATCTCCGCCTGACCCTTTCCAAGTCCCCCTTTTCACTCTGTGCTCCAATAACAGTTGAGCAAGATTGGTATTGTGGAAACCTGGTCAACTTTGTCCCTTCTTGTTTTGTGTACATGCTGTTTTGAAATGAAAACTTCATTTTAAAGATGGCTAAAACATTTTGAAGAGGGACCTGTAAAAGCAACAAATTTAAAGTCACATCTTAAATTAGCTAATGTTAGGAAAATGCTGACTAACTAGTCAGCTAATCTACATCAGTTATTAGCTACTGAGTTACATCTAATATTTATAGTTGCAAAATCGTATCTAACTAGCTAGCTAATCTAATTGTATTGTACCACAAATCACACGTATGATGTTTTAAAAGATCATTTTAAAAGTAAGGAAAGTCGCACTTCGTGGTAGGTTTGTTTTAGTTCAGTTTATTTTTGCACAATATATGTCATCAACACCAACATCTCTGTCCCTTGTAATGTTATCTTACCTCAGATGTTTCACCCAGCGTCTCCTGGTCCTTTTATCAGTGGAGAAGCAAAAGAACAAACAAGAGCTGCTGCTTGTGTGACTACATGTTCAAAAACACACAGGCATTGTAGCTTCAGTGGCTAACGTTAGCTTTCGGAGGAAGAAAGTCATGAAGCCACTTACGCGACCATTCGGTTTTTGGTCTTCATCGTCTTATACTTAAACAGTTTTACAACAAACTGCGACTTTCTTGGCTTTTCTTGACTTGTTATATATTATGAGCTAGTAGCATTTTGCTAACATTAGCTAACCTAAAATGTGACTATATGTTGCTTTTACAGGTCCCCCAGTAGCATCTTTTAACCATCTTCAGATCTGGTTTTCGTTTCAACATGGATGAGCCGAGCACAGAGCACATCTGATGCTGCATTCACAGACAGAAGTCGTTCTTCCAGCGCTGGTGTGTTCATGAGCTTGAGATTGTACCTTACCTGAGGTGTTATTATGGTTAATACAGAAAAGTAACTTTTGTAACTAATTACTTACTCTATGTTACTCTACGTGGACAGCAACTAACACAACCTAATACAACACATTGCATATGATCAAAAAATTGATTTGCAGTACATGAATGAATAAGTTGTCCACCAAACAGTTACTCTTGTCTGTCATGTTTCTGCATATTTCACATCAACAGACAACAACTCAGCAAACTGTGTCGCAAAATTTTTGCTGACTTTTTGAGTTGTTCACATAAGTTTTCTCAAGTCCGGAACCGATTTTTTCCAATTATTTCGACACCACACAAATGCAGGGTAAGTACAAGGAACAGAAGAGGAGAAAGCTGATCGAGGTTCTGCTTGTTCAACTGTTACTGGAGCACAGAGCAAAAAGAGACGGGACTTGGGAAGGGTGAATTTTTCAAATTCAGATGTCTCATAATCAGTCTGTCTCAGCAGCCACCTGTATATTCCCCTGTTTTTTCTACTTTACTTCTTTATCCTCTCCATGTTATTTTCTCACTCTTCAGTAACCCTTCTTTTCTCTCCTCCTCCTCTTCCTCCCTCCACTTGTCTTTTTTAGTGATGGACCTGATCTTCTGGAAAGACACGGAGCGAACAGGGATGGTGCTAACAGGGTTAGTGGTCGGTCTGCTGTCCCTGTTCCAGCTCAGCATCATCACCGTGATCTCCACAGTCTCCCTCGCCATTGTGTGCTTCACCATCTCAGTGCGAATCTACTACCAACTCCTCTACGCCCTCAGCTGGGGTGACGGAGAACACCCCTTCAAGTAAGAACAAGGAGAGGTGTCTAGACAGGGAACAGCAAAATGACTCAACACGCAGAGGTGGATTCACCCCATTCAGTCACAGTGTATGAATGTTTTCTAAAACAAGCGCAACAAGAGTTCATTCAGCCGAAAGCTCTTCCACTCCGGTTTCTATTTTCTTTTCTGGTTGAAACAGATTTGCTGCATTTTAAAATTCCCCTTTTGGTTACTGCACTCACATCAAATAATAAAATATTTAATATCTCCTAGTAAGGCTAGTAATTGGTTGGATGTTTCTGTTAGCATAATTGGGATTATTACAGTTACAATAATTGTAATAGCAAGGCTTGTATTAATAAGCAACTTGCTTTGTCAGTGTATGTGTGCTTCTATGCAAAAATATGTTTTAATGCTGTTTTTCTGTTGACCTTTCCTTAATAAATAGCCAACTGATGTACTTTCTAAATTACTGGTCAGTGATACCTAGCCTGGGAACCGGACAAATATGCAAGCTCATGTTTAATTTGCTCTGGCACATACATCTGGCCACCTTCCTGTTCAAACAGATTTCCACCCATCCTGTATCTCAGTCACAACTATTAAGTTAACACAGGGTGGGGTTTGATACGATGACTGACGGAGAAGCATCAGCAGTCCAGAGTTGAAAAGTTGCACAAAACTCAAATCAAACTGTCAAACTAGGACCAAGATATAGTTACTGCATTGAGTATTTCTCACCTCAAATGTTTTCACATCTACATTTTAGTGTACTGTTTAGCATTTATTTGAGAAAGTTTGTGACAAGGATGCAATTTTTTTTCCTGCTTGAAAATGGATCATGCACCACCCTCACTTGCTTGTGGCAACGTTGACGTACAATCCAAAGGCTTCCATATGTGCCTACAGCTCTGACTGCTTTCATTACTCTGGTTGGTTGCTTGTATGTCTGTCCATTTGTGTCCAGAGGCATTTTGGTTTTCACTTGTTGATAACAACCCTTGGATATAAAAAATAAACTGAGAGATTCCAGATTAATTCACATTTGTGAATTAGGCTGAGTGATGTATGTATGAGATGACAGCTGAATAGGCTAAATTGATTATCGAAGCTTGGTGGTGACAAACTGAAAAGCTCGGGTATTTTGACCTGTGGACACTGACAGGAGTGACAGGAGGGGATTTATATTTGGGCTTGAAGGATAGCAGCCAAAGAACATCAATCACCATGTGGTTATACATCAATATTTTAGTAAACAGTAAATAGATGACTGAGGAAAATACTACATGGAGAGGCACAAGAACAAACATTTCTGTTTATCATCAATAATATATCTATCTTTTTCAGCCTGCTTTTTGCTGCATCCCTCATGTCCTCTTTTTCTTGTCTGCTTTTCTCTCAGGTCATACTTGGACCTGGACATCAGCTTCAGTGGAGAGGAGGCCGACCTCTACATGCAGAAAGCCATCATCATGACTCTGTCTGCTGTGGACACTCTGAAGGGACTCTTCTTCGTTAAAAGTCTCTTTGAATCCCTCAAGGTGAGCTGAGATAGAAAATTTAGTTAGTCTTACAGGATCTGTGTGTGTGTGTGTGTGTGTGTGTGTGTGTGTGTGCTGTTCAGTCTCTTAGTCTCTTAATGACCTGTTCTCAGAGATTTGTTTCACCCTGTCCAGAACCTCTCCCCCTCATTAATTCAGATGTCAGTGCGTCTTGACATTCTTTCATTTTGCTCCATCATCTGTCATCCTCCTCCCTCCGTCATTGGAGATGACAGCATCGCCATGCCAACCGTCTCTCTCATTATGCTAGCACAGAGCAGAAGACTCTGCTCCTAAATTAGGGCAATATCACTGACGGCATCTGTCAGTCCCAATGAAATATTTTTGGTAACCATGTGGAGAGAAATCAGTCCGTTCGGAAAAAATCCTATCAGATTAATTTGGATTGGTTTTAACAGTATAAAGAGGAAGCAGCTGGCCTCGCTCTTCTTATCTATGCTTTTTATCCAGCCTCTGGGTTTGCCTCACTTGCAAGCAGAACACAAGCATGAAGTTTATGTTTATCAAGCCTAAATAAATCTGTCAGCATCATATGTTATCACACATGTATGTTGCCACAGTCTCTCCATATATTATCACCTATATATCTAATACCTATATCACCTAATATTTCTTCTATCATGGAGCTCCCATGGCTACGGTGATTCTCACTTTTGGAAAAAACCTGTATAAAATGTATATTATACTTACACCGATTGTGAATCCTCACTCCTGTTAACCAGCCAGTAGGTTGCATATCATCAGCAACCGTTAGATTAAAACAAGCCTCACCTACTAGCAGTGTTGAAGAGTAACTAGTTACATGTCATTAATTGTAAAATAAATGTACTTGTAATCTTTTACAATTTCCTGAGAAAAAAACATTACTCAAATTACTGTTAATCAAAATGTTGGTGATTACAAGGGATCTACTAATGTAGATAAGAAATATCCAATGATGACAAAAGACATGCTACACTTCTTTAAAAGTGTTGGTGGTAAATTGAGGTAGTTGTTAATCACGTTCGAACTCTGTCTCCTCATGTTTACATGTTGAAGCAGCATCTGACCTCAGACTGGACAAAAGGACTGTGAAGAATCTTTGATAAAGAAAATCAGTGCTAATATGTGGTATGAGCAGTAGCATCAAGTGTATTTACTAAATGCACACACGTTGTTCATAAACCACATAGTAGGTTTATAATGATGCGATGGAAACACACAACAGTCATCATATCAATATCAGCAACAACAAAAATCACACTTGTCCGCATAAAAAGTGAGGGCTAATATCAAACGTATGACCAAGGTACTGTATATTCATTAGTGTATTATGTCAGCTGTCGTTACCTGCTTATGTTTATGGTTTAGTTTGTTTTTCTCTGTCAGCAGGATTATAAAAACTACTGGCTTGATTTTCATGAAACTTGGTGGTAAAGGTGTAACGTGGGACAGGGAGGAACCCATTAAATATTGAAGCAGATCAGAATGATGCAGCCAATAAACAGATTATTAAAATAATTTATTAACATTGCAAGAAAGGACCCCAGATGAGCTGTAACATAGGCATCTATGGCAAAATAAAGTGAAGTGCTTGAGCGTGTGTGAAACCCGTCGTAATTAAAGTGAATGATGTGCCACAACTGAACATTCAACAAAACATAACAACCGCTTCAAACATCACTGTGGAGACAAATGCAACTGGTTTGTCTGAAATGAAATGTCTAAATTATCCTTCCCAAGATGATATAACCAAAATAAGCCTATTTAAATATATCCAGACATTTAAAGTGGTTGCACTTACATTTTCATATATCATAGATGACTGGACTGTTCTGGACTGTTGTCCTCGGCGGAGGACTGCCCTCCTATTTTTAACAATGTTATCTTTGTACTGTAAATGTGACATTTACATCACCAGTTTTGTAATGGATAAAATTATTTTAACTTTCTGGACATTTTATAAAAGTTTCTGTTGCTCTGTGTTCTCCTTCTGATAATTAATTATTATTTTAGTTGACAGTTAATGGTAAAAAAAAACAAAAAAAACAAGCAAACTTCATAAGGATCCTCCTATGACCATAAATCAAGTAAAGTAAGTTCTAAATGTAACATGAATTGATTTATGCTCATTTCCCTTTATGACCACAGATGCTTGGATTGTGTGTTTAACACTATATCAGTCTAGGTGCTGCTGATGCAGCATTTACTACACATCAGTACCAATCATCACTGCTAAAATATAGTAAGTAAACTTCACTGGTATTTTTGTTTGTGTCATTATCAGATCAAATGTCAGTATAAACTATTGCACATTAAATATCATCAAAAAATCAGTCAGTTCATCTCTAATATAATTATGATATTTCACTAATTAACAGTCACAGTTTGTGAGCAGACAGATTTCACACATTTACAGTAAATGGTTTGTCAGTGTGAGCTGGCTCAGCCCCTAAATCCCCACGACCTCACAGTCTCAACCCTGACCTGGCCGGTATGTGACATGACACACAGGACGAGGTACACGGTGATGCCCGGATTCTCTTTCCATCTGAGACAGGGGTGTCCCATATCAGGGCAACACTGCAGCCATACACAGCGCTGTGACACTGTGGGATATAACGGGAAACGCCGAAACCCATATTGGGAGCGTCGTACTTGGTGCTATTTCTTTTCTTCACCAAGGTGAAAGTGATGTCAGCGTGGAGTCGTGATTTATTGCTTAAACTGACTCTGTGCTGCTGTTCCTCTCTTTCTCTTTCTCTTGGCTTTAGTTCCTGGTTCTGATGTACCTTGTAACGTACTTGGGAGATCTGTGCAATGGCCTTACTCTGCTCATCATCAGTAAGAAACACATATCACCCGCTGGAAATCTATTATCATACTGTATGGCTGTCACTATAACTGTAACTGTCACTACACTCTACTTTTCTGTCTTCTCTCCTCTCCAGGTGTGATCGCTGTCTTTTCTCTGCCACTTTTCTACAGACAACGCCAGGTAATAATTCTCTTACATCATCCTTTATACTTTGACTTTAACTTGTCCTTTGTTTCTTTATCCATAAACGTATATTTTTCTGTCATTTCACAGGAGCAGGTGGACAGTTTCATTGCAAAAATCCAGGCCCACGTTGACAACATCAAGGACACGTGAGTATGGCGCCATCTTTTGGCACATTGTTGCCATCAGCAGAAGTCTACTGATATTTTGTTGCTGAGGTGGTTAGTTAATTAGTGACCCCGAGAGCTCAACAGACTCCAGCTAATCACATGCACATAGACAAAACACAAGAAAATTAAGGAAAAATCTGCATCAATTTCACAACAAGGTCAGGTGGGAAAATACAGAAACGCTGCAAGTCGCTCAGATGACAACAGAAACTGTGTCACTAAAAAGTGAAGAACACAGTCTGACATGCTTATTGACTTTTTAGCTCATCTTTTTTTTAACTTGAAGAGTTACAAACCATGGCAACAACAAGTGTGTTTGTGCGGTCTGCGGTGTTTCTGTGTTGTCTCACGTTGCAGCCCGTCTGTCTAAAGGCTCCATGTGTTACGTAAATGTTGAAGTTTTGTGTTGACCAGGAATGTTGTGGTTTGTCTTGTCTGTCTTGCAGTGTGATTTTCATAAATTAGCGCTTTAGTGACGTCAGCGGTCTGGCTCAGTACCCACACTTGGTGGTATTTGCGAGCAGCAAAGTACCTACAGCGTCTGTGTTGTGTATTTCCTGTAGCTGCCAACAGTGTTGAAGCGCCCATTTAAGGCTGAAAGCTGACTGGGACTCACTTGATTAAAGAGGACATCCTGTCACTCACTAAAAACATGGCTCAGTGGAGCTCAGATGCTTAGTTGTGTTTATTTTATTATGATTAACAATACTGCATTACAGTTACATTCAAAACAAGCGTACATTAGGAGGCTGGAAGGGGTACTACAATTAAAGCAATTAAGCTATTTTAAAGCTACATAAAAGCGACACAACTTTATGCTAAGAGTGTAGATATGCAGTTTTACTGTAATCAGTCTCATAAGGGATACATTTTTGATATTTATATGTTTGTATTTGTTAAATTGTTTGTGTTATCACATTACATAAAGTATGTTCATACAATTGCTAATTATATTTTTAATGGTATATTTTATGACTACGCTAAGGTTATGTTTTGCTTTTATTCTTTCTTAAAGTGCAAATATCGGTACATATATCTGTCTGATTTACAGCAGGTGATATTTCTGTAAGGCAGTTACTAGTGTGCATGAAGTTCATTAAAAAGAACAGGAAGGAATTAAAACTAAGGTACTTTCAGACTAAGCATCACTGAAACATGGTAAAACTTTACAGTAAATGTTAAGCACTGGTCACAATTATGCAGTGTTGTAGCTTAAATAATAATAATAATAATAATAATAATAATAATATTAATATATAGTGTTCATCAGTTTCAACTTCTTCATGTTTGATGATTATTGTTGGTCAAAGCAATAATTTATGGGCTCATTTCATTTCCAACCCCTGGACTTTTGGACTGATCAGAAGCATTAGAGCAGTGTTGGCTTAAATGTTCTGTTGGCGGTTGGCATCTTTCACACATGGCACACAACTGCCTATAAACCTGGTGGCATGTTTATGTGCAGAACAACAATGTAAATATTGTGACAGACAGTAAATTTGTCGACCGGTACATAACCACCCCTCTACTTCTCTTCCACAGCTTTCAAAGACTTGCGCAGGGTGGTGGCCCTCCTCCTGATCCAACTCCCGGTGGCGCCAAACCCAAAAACCAGTAAACACTGATGGACAAGAACTTAAGGAAAAGCTCCCAGAGTTACAGGCTGTCACTCAGATGTCTTACCCAGCAGTCTGAGCTCAGAGCTCCCGAGAGGCAGAGCTCCAGAGACTGGGGAAGGGAGGGGAGGTTACTTAAACGGACAATGATGAGGCTCACGCATGGTACTTTATACTCTAACTGTATCTAAGTTATGGGGGTTGGAGGTTGGGGTTTGGGTTAAAACGTAATCAAAGTGAAATCAAGGTGTTTGAATCCTGGATGAGACTCCTGCTGCTGACGAGATGGAAAGATTCAACGACACAGTTTGTCGTATGTGACCATTCTTAGAAATATTCACTGTTTTTAATATGTAAAAATGACTAAAGACGTGTCTTAGTTGGTTAGAGCTGTAGTCCAAATGAGCTACAAAGACCAGGAATGGGAAGTTCCCACACCGACAGCAAAAACAGGGCTGATCATTATTCATGGCAGCATAAAACTGGTAATTAAGGATGCATGTGTCAGCACATGTAATTTATTGAATGCATATTCATTCTCATGACAGTTTATCTGTGTGTGTATGCAAGTGTGAGTGTGTGTGTTTGTGTGTGTGGAAGTCCTGACATACAGCTTGCTGAAATGAAACCTAAAAGCAATTAAAGTCACATTTCTTCTTTATTTTCTACAACTTTCTGTTTCTTTTCCTCCACACAGACTTTCACTGTCATTCATATGGAAGCTCATTTCAGCTGTTGTGATGGAAAAAGGATCCTCTTAGTCATTAGTTTTATATACGAAGACTGCACCAACAAATATTAATTTAATTTAAGATTAGGTCTAATCACAGTACAGCAAACTAGGTTTAAAACGAGCAGGTTTGAAGATGAGCAGAGCCGTGTTGCACAATTCAAAACTAATCTCTGTTCAGTCAAATCCAAGTTTAGTGATGTCCAATAGTTTATATGAAGACGCTCACTTATGCAAATTAGAATGAAATGAAATAAAACGTGTGTGCTGTTGGAAACTAGTAAGTGAAAAAAAACATGAACACAGGAAAAAATAGTCATTTCCAGCTGCCCTGTGTTTCTTAACAAAGCCTTGCATTGTTTGCTAGCTTGCTAAAAGTTGTTTTTTAAGTCATGTTGTTTGCTCATTAGCTAAAAAGTTTTGTTTTTTGTTTTTTTTTAGGTTTTCTAGCTAGCTAACATGGCATTGTTTGCTTACTAGCTAAAAAGTTTGATTTTAAGTTACATAGTTTATTGGCCAGCTAAAATATTTAAAAAAAAAATGTTAACCAAGTTAAACCAAGATTTAAACAGGGTTAAATCTTTGTTGATGCAACCCAGCCTGAGTCATTATTTTGAAAGACTAGCATAGTATTTAGGAATAAGTTTCTCATTATAATAATTTTCAGGGTCCTTTTTTCATCACAGAGGCAGTAGTGGGCTTCCATACATTCACATTTGAGGTTTTTAGTGTTTTTTTTTTTTTATTCCTGGTCATATTTTCTCACATTTCTACCTTACTTACACCACTGGGTGTTGTTTTTCCTCATTCACTGATGTAAATGGGAAGTTGAAACATAATATTCAGAGAGATAGAGATAGATTCTTCTGCTACACGTCCAGTAATTAAGATGTATCATGAATGGAATGAAATCACTTCACACTTGAGGTGTCAGTGTTTGTTTTAGGATCAGATGATACAAAACGTGCTTTCAGATCCTCTGAGGTTTCTGTGTGATGTCGGGGAATGTGGGAGTGAAATACAGCAGGTGCCTTTTTAACTGCAGGTTACAGTGCATGATATGATTCACAGTAGGGATGCACGATATTGGATTTTTGCCGATATCTGATATGCCAAAATTTTCAGCCTCATTTTGGCCAAATGCCAGTATGTACACATATTTTACTATACTGCAGAGAACATCAAGCCCCCCTCATATCCAAAATTAACACATTATTATGGCTACTCTTATCATTATGGTCCACTCGCAGATGCAGATGTAAAATAGAACAATTTTCAAAGCGTACAAATTTACAGAGCAAAATAAGACAACTACTGCTGACAGTATTGTTTTCTCTGTTCCTCACAAATTTGTTGAAATGATCAAGAGGACAGTTCTTAGGATGGGAAGTTTAATTTGTAGTGTTGAAGGAATGTAGTTTGGCTTCTCCTCGCATGACAGATGCTGAGCAATCATTCCAAACAGCAACTTTGCTTTATGTTTCAGATACTCCAAAAAAAAAAAACCCTTGCAGTGCAGACATACGTGTGTGGCATGACATAATTGAAGCGTCATCTTATTGACCTGTCATATCGGCAGAAATGTTCATTTCCAGCCAATACTGACGACGTGCCGATATTATCGTGCATCCCTAACTCACAGTACTTACAACTGCTGACAACAGCTTACAGCGATTTCTCCTCCCGTAACCACTTCTCATTACCTGCCCATTGCCTTCCTGAGAATGGTGTTTTGTACATGTACAATATTTGTGTGATAGTATGTGTGCCATGATCATGGTATCTTATACAGAATTGTAAGTAGATCAATTTTAGGAATAATAAAATTATTCAGGATACTCAGCAGCTCAAGTCCACATTTCCCTTTAGCACTTGCTCTCACCAGAATGTGTCTGTTCCTCTGCCTTATTATTGCAGTGAAAGTGTTGTTATGTTCACAGATCCATGAAACCCAGACATGGTGGCCTGATAGCCTTAGACATCATGTGCTGCTTAGTATTGGACCTACAGTAATTGCACACACACACTCTGGCCTCCTGTAGCAGTTTTCTGTGGCGATAACAGGGAAATTAAAGACACTAATGTCCTTACTTGTCCTCACTGCTTAGCATACACACAGTTTGATCCACTGAGATCTGTCTTATCAAAGTCTATTTGAACTAAACTGCTGTTAATCTAGTCAAACTCATCATTTTCATTGAACTGTCTCACTAACACATGCTGGCTGTGTGGATGAAAAATAAACTAAATCCAAACAGGGAAGTAACTTTTAGTTAATTTAGTTCATTACATGCATTAAAGTAGTACACTGATAATTTTGTATTCTTGAAAATAACTAGAGTTTTAATCTTGGAAAAATAAACACACTGGAAAGATAAAAGCGTATAGTGTGACTTTTTCACAGATTTTCAATATGGACAGATAACACAAATGCAGACCTCACACATGTATACAAGTTGTACGTAACGTGTGTCCCCACAGTTTCAGCTTGGACCCCCAGAGAGGTTTGAGTTCATGTAGATTCATTAGAAACTCCAGGGTTAATAAGTCAGATTTTTTTTTTTTTTTTATCTGCATGGGCACATCTGATTTAAAGTTAAGATGCTGCATATGCATTTACCAGTGACTGTCACAGATTACATTTACTCAGTTACTTTACTTAACTACAAATTTGAGGTTATTGTGCTTTTTTCATAAAGTATACTTTCTACTTCTACTCCAATACAGCTCAGAGTGACATATTGTACTTTTCACCAAATTTATAACAGCTTTAGTTACTAGTTATTTTACAGATTAAGATTTCATTCAAATACACAAAGAACTTAAAACATATGTTACTTTATTAATCAAACTACTGTACACACAAGAAGAGCTGAAACTGTTGAATGGTATCAGTTTCCATTTTATTCATTTTCTAATGCTTTTTTATGCCTTTTCATGTCATTATTTTAATAATTTTGAGGTTTTGGACTATAGAGTCACTATTTTCTGAAAATGTACAAACAAAACAATCACATGGATTACTATAGAAAATCATTAGGAGATTAATTTATCTATGAGGAAAATAATTAGCTGTTGTCTTATATAAAATAGTTTTACATGAGCTTCACTTCAACCAACTACATCTGTAAAATCCTGTTTTTATATTATTGTATGAGTAATAATATTCTAACATCTTATATAATAGTGGTCACAGGGGCATTGAGTATTTTTGATGATACTTACGTACTTATGACTCTTAGTAATATTTTCTACGCTATGCAGGGCTTGTACTTTTACGGTGTGGTATTAGTATTTTTACTAAAGTAAAGAATGAGAGTACATCCCCCCAGCACCGGTATATTCCACATGCGCCCTGTGAGTGTTCAGGTCTGAACCACCAGGAGGCGACAAAAGTCAAGAAATCACTTTCCCTCCATTCTCCAAGTGTGTCTGACAGGTTGGGCTGAGGACACAAGAAGACAGCAGTAACTGGACAGTTTGAAAATCTGTCCAATCAGAGGGAAAGGTACTTTTGAATTTTGGATTTGTGTGAGACATCTCTGCCCCCGACTGCTCCTCCTGGCTCCAACTTAAAGTAGGTCAGAGGGTCTGAGTAGGTTTGTAATTTCAGTCCTTTATGTGTCATGTTCAAAATGGACATCAAGGCTGTCCTCTTCTCACTGGTGGGGACAAGTCTTTACTTGCCCGCACGGAGTCGCATTGGTTGCACTGTGTGTATTAATTACTATATAGAAATAAAACAAAACAAATAAAGAGAATTGATTGTGGGTGTTTTTATCCTTTTGAATTTCCCCCCAAAGTGTAAAGTAAGAGTAATTTTCTAAAGAAATAAACTTTTTTTTTAGTTATTCCACCTGTGTGTCCAGCCGTGCGCTGCTGGGAGGTGAAGTGGGTGGGATTAGTCAAATCAACGTGAAGATATAACCCTGTAGACCCGCCCTCACGTTCAGAGCTCAGTCTGTCATCTGCCTCAGTGGACCTGCAGCGTGCGGGACAGACAGGAGGACAGACAGGAGGACAGCGTTCACGCACGAATCCCGCAGCATTTGTGAGGCTTGTAGCAAAGGAGGAGGAACCCGGTTCTCATGGTGGCTCCTCTGAGGTGAAGTGCTGGCCGATTGAATGTCACCTCCAGTCAGCATGGATTACGGACGGACCATGGCCCCTCCGGTGCCCCCACACAACCCCAAACCCGCCCGGCCGGGGCAGCCGCAGGAGCGGCTGCTGAAGTGCATCCTGCTCGGAGACGGAGCGGTGGGTAAAACCAGCCTGGTGGTCAGTTACACGACCAATGGATACCCGACAAAATACGTCCCTACTGCGTTTGATGACTTCTCAGGTAGGCAAAAGAAACATATTGATATTTTAGACTTTTTCACATCTTTAGTCTACAGTTTGCTTCAGTGCATTATTAGTTCAAAATAGGGAAATACAGATCAAGTAATGTCATGACAGTAGAGCTGCAAATACCGATTAGTTTGTCAATTAATCTGCAGAACAGGAAAAAATGATGATCACTGTTTCACAAAGCCCAAGATGACGTCCTCAAATGTCTTGTGTCGCCTGTAATCCAAAGATTCTCAGTTTATTGTCAGAAATGAGTAAATAAACCAGAAAATATTCTAGAAATCAGAGAATTTCAAATTGTTTCTCAAAAAATACTCAGACTGATTAATGGAATATCTAAATAGTTTTAAAACTTATTATTCTTATGTTTATGTACACTTTTCTTTTGTTTTAGTATTTAACACTTGCTTTGGCAATGCAAACATCCTGACAATAAAGGCCATTTGACTTTAACAGCATCACATTTTCAAATATGGAGCTCTAGATTATAGATGTGGATTTGCAAAGATGATAAAATAACTTGAAACTTATATGACATTTGTTCCACTTCAGAAGTCAGTCATTTTGTTTCTACCTGCCTCAACTATTTCACTAATTTTCACTGAACCTTTCCTCAACTTTGCCTGTTTTCAGAGCACCCGCCCATTCTGACATTTACCCTGTTATTCCATTGTTATGATGTGTTTGTGTTTCCTGTTATCTGTCTTCCATCAGTGTTAATGCACACGGGTTGTCCTCCCTGGTTTTCCATTTGGCACAGTTCCACTTTCCAAACTGTCTCACTAGTCCCAGCAGGCTTTGTTTACTGCAAAATACTAAGAGGAGAGGAAAAATATTTCAAAGGGGGATCTTTTTTTAAACTGATCAGTGTTAGCAGGAAAAAATACACCTGTGACCTGTTGATCACCTTTTATTGCTCCATGATCACATCATCAGAAGGTCCCTCCTGAGTTTTTCTTTAGAAACTCTACAAACTTCACTTTTTCCATTATACAGTATAACTAACAGCTGTTAATGTCCCTGCTGGATACAGGAGTGTCAACTGACAGTACTGATATAAGACAAATCACATCGAGACTTTTTTATGCTTATTTAAAATTAAGGAATGAATACTTGACATTAGAGTTGCAACTAACAATTTTCATTTTCAATTAACCAGCAGTTTATTTTCAAATGAATGGTTCAGTCTAGAACTGAGGTGGGAGGCAGAGGGGGGCTCCACACAGGTCCAGGGGAGGCTCGGTGAAAAATATTATGTGTTTGATTTGGTTAAAGACTTAGTTCAGAGATACAGTACTGGGAAATTTTACTGTTTTTTTTTCCCCAGAGACAGAAACTTTTCTTATTAATTGTTGAGTGTCTGTGGGATCAAATAACATAATCATGCAGGACTGAGCAACAATGCTTGTCCACCAGCCCAGGGCAAGTAAAATGCCACATTGGGCAACTAAATCACACCTTTCTCCAAGGCGGGGCCAACAGTCTAACACTTTGACACCACCTGGTCTACAAAATCACAGAAGACACTCATCACAATTTCTCAGTTTTTCCAAAGTGATGTCTTCAAAGTACTTCTTTTGCCCAAACAGTTAAACAATATCAGAATAGTGGGCGATTGATTTTATTTCAATTGACTAATCAATTAATCAACCAATCTTTGCTGCTTTATTATAGAATTATCAGCTGTTATTGTCACTGCTGGATACAGGAGTATAAACTGTAGTGCTGCAACCATTAGTCAATTAATCAATTACTGTTGAATTAATCACAAGCTATTTTGACAATCAGTTAATCGTATTGAATCATTTAAAGAAAAAATGTTCATATTGTCTGATTTCAGTTTCTCAAATGTAAACATCTTGGGGTCGTGGGCAAAACAAAACCTTTGACCTCATCTTGGCTCAAGGAATCAGTGATTAACATTTTGCACCATTTACTGACAATTTATGGACCAAACAGTTAATGGATTAATTGAGAAAATTATCAACAGATTAATTGTTAGTGAAAATAATAATAAAACTACTAAAATTACAGAATGGATTCTTGACTTTGTATCCTGTAAAACTGATGTTAAAACTTCAGCATTTTTGTCACTAATCTAAGTTATTTTCTGACGTTTTACCAATGAGCAGTAAAACTAACAACTTGGCCAACACACATCTAATAAAACCTTCTCTGAGAACACACAGCGCCCTCAGACGAGCACTGGCTCCACCCTCCCCTACAGAACAGAGCGGCAGCGTCTCTGGTTCAGGGGTTTTGGTTGCACAACTCTGCCTATTGTTGTCCGCCTTGACCCGCGAGCCCTCTCCTCTACACTGGAATGGGCACATCTGTCGCACTGGCTCAGAGGCACAGATTGTCTTTCGTCCCGGCCTGACAGAGACTGATTGTGCAGTTGGGGGCCCTTAATGGTGATGTCATTTCTCTGTGCCCGGAATCAAGAGCGTCCTCTTGAAAGCTGACTTCTGAGCACTTATGCAACGCCACAGGTGGCAGAGGAGACGCAGGGGAGAGGGTACGAGAAGAGAGAGTTTTGGTCCAGAAAATCAAAGCGGTATCATATGTCCGGGATTAGGAAATGATTACACAATGCCAGTTCTCCTTTCTTTCTCTTCTCCCGCTCTTTCTCCTCCCTTTTGTTAAAGCAGGCTGCTGTGACGCCTGTCCTATTACTTGAATAGTTCCAGCGAACTCTTTGATCAGGTGGTATGACCGACCACACACTCCAGGCGTATTGTAAATGTTTCCATGTGCCTGCTGCTCTGCATTGTGCTCGCTCTTCTGAAAAGAATAAACGGCCCTATAATGAAACTCGCTGTAAGATGACTCATCCACTTTTCCAATCTAGAATGAGGCCTATTGGAAGAGAGTCACTGAACAAACAGAATCCACTCTGTTTTTAACCCCCCCCCCCCCATTAGACAACCATGGAATGGCCTCTGTCAAAACACAGCAGACAACAAAGCTCACAGCGAGGTCCGAGCAGAGCGACAGTAAAGTGTTGTGGTCTCAACAGTAACTGGCAGAGTGGGTGGGCGAGACAGAGCGGGCCGTCTGTGAGCTGGAAGAGCCGAGCAGGGGGTCTCTGTGTTTTCAACTGGCAACCTTTTGTTTATTCCACTGATTATTCTGTGTGTGTGTGTGTGTGTGTGTGTGTGTGTGTGTGTGTGTGTGTGTTAGCTTCTGAAGTGTCAGGTGGAGCCTTTACAGCGGGCTTAAAGTGATGTTGACAGCTGTGGCTTATTTTCTCTGTCTCTGTTTTTCTGTGCCCACAGCTGTGGTTCAGGTGGATGGAAACCCAGTGAGACTACAGTTGTGTGACACTGCAGGACAGGTGAGTTGTGTTCACACACAAACACATATTGTACCATTTGGCACCCTGGAAAGACACATGAGGATCACAGTGAATGCCCTGCAGCCTCAGTTACACCGAAATGTCACTTTTTGTCCAGGTCATTGGCTTAATGAATGCCAGTTGGTCGGCTGGTCCACTACTTTGGTCCAGACTGAAATATTTCGACGACTATGAATGGATGGCCATGAAATTATATACACATATTCATGATTCACAGAGGATAGTGACTTCTGTGATCCCCTGACCTTTCATTTAGAGGAATCATAATTAAAATAACCATATTTTCAAACCTCCAAACTGAGACCTTTACTGCACATTCATGCATGTGCACATGTAAGCACATATGTACACCCCATAGACATTTTCATCAGGACGGGGGCTCGTTATTTTAGCACTAACTATACTTACCAAGCTCACCTCAACCCATCAGTGCAGCATTTTGTCATGCCATGTAGTTTATGAAGGAAGGAGTAAGGCTCCTGGAGTTCTTTAAAGAAGCTCAACTTCCTCTTTGTCATGACAGCTAACCAATAGCATAATGAAAGGTTCTCAAAGTCTATGACACTTGCCTGTCACTCATAGGATAGCGACAGCTCTGACAACGACTGGTTGACACATACAGACAAATCAGTATTGAATTCAGCATGTGGTGCATTGTGCATCATTTTTTATTGGTTTGGGTCAGAATAAGTAGGAGAGATTCATGATAAATGTTTATGTAAGCACTAAAAACAAGTGTGATATTCTAATTATTATTTTAATAGTGGGGAAAGCTGAGAATATTTGATAGCAAATGTTGTAAACTGGGGCATCTTAGGACTTTACGGATACTGATCTGGACGCGGGACACCCAAACTGAAACAGGCATAATCCTGTTCTGGTAAATATTTTTGAATATAAATGTTTAGTGCTAATTAGCAAACGTTAACATGTTAACATGCTAAGATATGATTGTTAAAATGGTACAAATTATACCTGGTTAACATCAGCATGCTAGCGTCATTATTATGAGCATGTTAGCATGCTGACTTTAGCATTTAGCTCTGCACTGTAGTGCCTGAGCACAGCCTCACAAAGCTGCTAGCATGGCTGTTTCTTGTTACCTTACTATTTATGAATCTCTTATTTATTAAGCACAGCATAAAAGACAAACATTCACCCCTTCCAGCTCCTCAAATGTGAAGATGTGTGGCATTTATCGTTTTTACATTGTTGTAAATCTGATTAAATTAGCTATTTGAGCTGGACACCTTGACAACTGGGACTCTTTGAGGGTAAATTTCACTATTTTTGACATATAATAGAGTAAACAACTAATCAGTTAACTGAAAATAAATTTAAAAAATCAAGCATTCATAGTTAGAGACTTACTGTATTTGTGGTTGTGCCCATGTTGCCTTTACTTTCAGCTTTTCATTCTTCATGTTGGCCTCGTGCCTGCCTTTTCAGGTAGCTCATCTGTATAGAAATTACAAAATTCCTGCTGTCAGTCTCCATCTGCAGTGATAATAACATTACTCCATAGGAGAGGATGCAGTGACAGGGTGCTGAAGGAGAGGGAAAAGCCCGTAGGTTTGGCTGAAGGTGATGACGCAAAAAAAACATTCCTCCTGTGTCTCTCTGCTGTTCAGGACACGGGTGGTACAGGGAGCGCACAAAAGTTATTGACTCATTATTTTGTTGGTACTGGAGGGCAGTGATGGAAGGAACAGGTTGTGAAAGAGTGTTTTGTTTTTTTTTCCCCTGGAGCGTGTGTAGTTGTTTCATAATCCAGCTCAATAGAACCCTGCCCTGGGAGCAGCATATTTGACATTCACAATCGCTGTGAGGGCACTGCCAGTTCTGCACAGAATCAAAGACAACTTGGCTGTAAAGTGGAACGAGGCATTTCAACAAACGCCTAATACGTGTAAACCTCACAGCATGTTGCAAGCTGCACGCAGTGGTAGAAGTACACACACAGACGCACACACATGCAGGCAAGCTAGGGCAAATATGGGCAGATAAAAGTCGGCACACACTTACTGTACTTATGCAATTTCATAAGAGGGGAGCTGGTGCCAGAAACAGGTCGGGGTGTGCCAAAAAACAAGAGATGAGAGAGACAGAGAGGGGTAGAGAGGGAGCGAGATAGCGAGATAGAGTCGAGGCAGAAAGAAAGAAGAAAGAAATGGTCTGGAGAAAAATGATAACAGCTGCCACCAAGGCTGATAAACAAAGCTGTTCCTTACTCAGAGATGTTGATGTCTGTATATTCTGCAGATGGACATACGTCATTAGATCACAAGTCGCAGCCAAAGCTTGTGTGGGAAACTCACAAGTTGATAAGTGTCCACTGCATTTGTTGAGCTTCAAATCTACATGACTGTTTCTGCAGATGTGCTTGTGTTTTAAAGTCAGAAGGAGCTGAGAGGGTTTAGAGGAAGGAGTGGTTTGTGGCAGGTTTCTGCCAGACATTTTCTTAATCTGTATACTCAAGGGTGTGGGAGGCCCTTGTTAGTCAAAGCTGTGTGGCTCCAACGTGTTAATTTAAGAGATTTACAGTAGATTATATAAATGCGTGGGCAGGACTTGTGTATACTGCATATTAGCACAATATAAATACCATTTAGCTTGTTTTTATTGAACTGTTACTGGCACATTTCCCTCTCCTGTGAGTGTGTTGACCAGTGAGGCGATTACTGATAGTGTCGTATTGTGTGGTCAGTCTAGGTGAGAGGTGAAAGGAAATAATTCAGGGCTGCAATTAATGCTTATTTTCATTATCAATTTATCTGTCAGCTATTTCCTCAACTAATCAATTAGTTGTTTGGTCTAACAAATGTCAGAATATGGTGGGATTTTTTTTTTTAAAGTTTACTCTCATAGAGGATGAAAGAAACAAGAAAATATTCACTGGAATCAGAGAATTTTTACTTTTTTCCCCTAAAAAAAACTCAAACAGATTAATAGCCATTTGTTCAAAAAGGAAACTTAAACTGCAAATAAAAATGAGAAAGACGTGAGGGGGGAAAAACTAAAAAAGGGTTAAGGAAAATGCACCAAATTTGTAACCCTATATCCACCTGCATTGGACATCACCACATTACTAATTATTTATTTCTGTCTCCATTAGGATGAATTCGACAAACTCCGCCACTTCTGCTACAGCCGGACTGACGCCCTGCTGCTCTGCTTCAGCGTGGTCAGCCCCGCCTCCTTTCAGAACGTCTGGGAGAAGTGGGTCCCCGAAATCCGCCGCCGCTGCCCTCTCACGCCCATCCTCCTCGTAGGCACGCAGTGCGATCTGCGGCAGGACGTCAAAGTGCTGATCGAGCTGGCGAGGCGGAGGGAGAGGCCGGTGCCAGAGGAAGACGCCAGGGCGCTGTCTGAAAAAATCGGGGCGGTGACGTACATCGAGTGCTCGGCGCTGACGCAAAAGAATCTGAAGGAGGTGTTTGATGCGGCCATTTCTGTAGGGCTGCGTCATTCTGACAGGAGAGCGAGGCGAGAGAGGAAGGTCCGCAGTACAGCTGATAAGATGAAGATGCTCTCCAAGTCCTGGTGGAAGAAGTATGTGTGCGTCCAGTAAGGAGGGAGGAGACAATTTCCCTGTGACTGATGATAAAACTGGAACTGCTGACTTATTGGCGTGGACTGAGATGGATGTAAGGACTCTTTACGTTCACGTGGACGACCCAAAATGTGTCGGCCAGAATGACTTTAATTCAGTGGAACAACAGAGGCAGAGTGTGTCTGCCTGCGCTGTAGAGTTGTTGCAGGTTTGGGATATTTTCAAAGATCCCCTCGTTGATGCCTAAAAGACAGAGAGCACCAGGCTGTAACCACTGCCTGCTCCTCTGAGCCAGTCTGAACTGTTAAATATGACTGTGAGCAGCATTCAACCAAAAATTATGGAGCTAATAAAGTTTTATGGCACATGGACTGCATATCATACTGGACACGTCCAAAAGGAAATATGAGCTGACTTGAAGGGGAGGTGTTCAGACGCTGATGTTATGTACTAAAAGTATACTTCTCCTACTGTGCGTCTCTGATTTCATACCCTTCTTTAACAAAGTATATTATTTTATGTGTTTTACACTGTAATTCAGCCCCATTTATTTCACTGAAATCAGAACATAAAGTTAATACGCTGCTCAGCTTAAATCCCCAATCAAAGATGCAATAATTCACTGCTGAAAGTCAAAGCCAGTTGTGCACCTTGTTTCCTAAATCAGAACTTGTTTAACTCATTCTCTTTTGGATCACAATCATGTGTAAATGAGTATAAATTCTTTTTTAAATCTGTGAGTGAAACTGTGGTTTGAACATGTTGTAGTCCCACCATTCAGTTCTCTATAACTTCAAGCTCATACAACAGTTTATGAATGCCAGCTTGTGTCTGTGCCACATTTTGAAGGGCTGATACAGCTGTCACTCTTGTGTCCACCAAAGTGTGCTTTCATTGTCAGTTTTCACCAGCCTCATAGGGCCACAGGTCTCCACAGGTCTGGAGAAAGGTCTAATCTGCTATAGGGGAAAGACACTCTGGCTTGTTTGCTTTTCTCTTCACAGTTTTATTTGGCTGCGCTAAGCTCAGGATGCAGCAATGGTGCCCCTGCAAAATAGTGTTGGGGAAAACATTTGCATGTGGGGAGGCGAGCCCTGGCATTAAAATGTCAAAAGAAAAGGTAAAAGCTGCTAGTATGTGACCCAGGTGCTAATTTTCCATTTTCAGTGTGTAGGTTCCTACCTCGAAGGTTGCAGTTGTTTCCAATAGTGACTTTGAAAACACAGATAGCAGATATGGCATGTGCCGCCTCAAGCAGGCGACCAGAGGCAGGCTTATAGCCCGACTATCATCACATCCGATGAGTCAGGTTAATTTTTACCCAGCTATCCAATCACAGTGGAGGAGGGGCAGGACAAATAGACTACTACCAGCTGTGTCCTGCTAGTACTCCTTGAATGAACTACGTACTGGTACTCACCAAGATCATCTTCAGCCTTTCCTTCATCTAGAGCAAGGACTTCAGCTAGTGGGCAGCTCTACCTTGTGCCAGCATTTTACATTCAGTATTCCTGATAACACAAATTATCTGGGAAATTAAGTACTTGCAAAACATAAATTAAGCGCTACTTCTGTAGATATTATCAATACAACCAGAGCTGAAAACTGCACCTCTCAAGTGCTCCCAGCTGGGCATTTCCAGAACAGATGAGAGAACATGCTTTGGTGGACACTGACCCTTAGAGGTCTGTAAACTAATACACTAATACACACTGACTACATGAGATTGATGCCATGAAACATTAACAGAGTACACCAAATGCCGATTGATGCTGATTAGCCAACCTATACTGGGTAACACATGCCTGCTGCAGGTTTTTGTAGCTTCAGTTAACTGAAAAGCTTCACCTTAAGTGTTTAAGAAAAGCCAGTTTTTACTGTTACAGAGTTGCAGCAATAAGTTGGGCGGTGCCACTGTACATTGCACTTATCACACACAGTCCAAACACATCACTGAAGTCTTGCCATGCAATGGCCTTTGGACCAGTGGTGTGAGTTAGATACATAGCAGGTAAATGCATCTGCTGTCCTTGAGATGTAGGTTTACGATCTGCATGCTCCCTGCACCACCCACCGGTTTGGATGATCACAGGGTCTTTCTTTGTCATTGCAGTCAGGGCCTTAAACAGATAATTGTCCATCTGTGTCGGTCAGTACGTTGGAGCTCTCTTCTCTTGTGAAATGATCCAGTAAAGAGGTGAAATCACCAAAGAGACTGATTCTATGTTTGCTTCTTATTTTTCAGAAGCCTGTCATTCAGCTCTGTCTATTTATCTGTTCCTTCTGGGCCAATAACTGATCAAACAGCAATACAGAGCAGTTGTATGAAATACTGTATGTCATTATGTATGTTACATAGTAATCATTTATGATGTTTGTAATGTCATCAGGATAAATCTGTGTGCACATATATAAGTGACTCAGTCATTGGCTGTGCTGTCCAACTCCAAATGGTACTTACCAGTATGAGTGTGTCAGTTGGTGAGAGCAGTTTGTTGAGCTGTATGAGCGGAACAAAATAAAATGTGAAATATTTCACCTGTTTCCACTGTTGACTCATCCATAGAGATATGCTATCTTGACTGTCACGCTGTAGAGAAAATTATGTGATGATAAGAGCGGAGGAGTGTTTGTTACAAGTTTGTCTCCTGACGTCAAATGTTATTTGAGTATGAACAGGTGTTTTGTCAGATCTGGTACTTCAGTAAGAAATTTGCCAAAAAGATAGAGAAGACCTGGTTTCTGACCAAAATGTAGGATAGTAGGCTATTACAGAAGTGCACCTGCAGCCTTTAACGTGCCTTAAAGCTACTCGGCAATGTGAAGCAATTTACATGTATTCATCGCTTTCTATTGCTATGTGTGAAAAGATTGTAACGTAACTTAAACCAATGAAACCCTGTCAGATTTTCTCAGGTGTCTTTAACAGCCTGCGGACTTTGTAAAGGAATCAGGACTTTTTTTCCAGGATGTAACGTTTATCCATGTCCCCGAATGTCTCTAGCTCCCCTACAGCGCCAGCAGTTTGCAACACTAGCTCACGTTAGCTTAGAAACAGAGTTGTCATGACTCTCCGACTCCACAATTCAAATTGACTTTTGATTTCGAGGTCATGATTCGATTTGATTTCTCAATTTAAACATTTTTTTTAGCACTGATGCCTATGTTGGTACTATCTATTGATTCTTGATTTATAAAGATGAACAAATTATTGGGTCTATGCCCTGACATGATTTACATTTTCAAATTCTTTAAAAATGGAGTCTTTCTGGTATCAAGAGCGATGTAACAGCTGAAACGCTATGCTGCATTGCTGCTGTTTTTGTCTTTGTAGTTTTGCCACGTAAACCTAACCAAACTGCAACCATTTCACAGTGTAAGCAACATATTAAAAAGACTTCCTGGAAGTCTCTCGTACAGCCAGTGTACAGTGTCCCCTGTGCATCAGTATGAGACTCCAAGAGGTGGTGTCAAACTAACAGTATGTGGCTAGTTGAAAAAACACTGGCTGTGTCCAAAATCATTCACTTTTGAGGCTATTTGACATTATGAGAAGGAAGACATTAAATCTCACACAACTACAGATTTTCAAGGATGGCCAAGATTAGTAGGATTTGTCTGAGCTGCTCATAAACGCACCAGGGATCAAGAGTCCAATACTTCTAAGAGGAATGTATTTAAGAATGTATTTAACGAGCTACCAACCAAACTCTAGACAATTTTCTGAGAATAAAAAAAAAATCCACACTTCATTCATCAGTGAAAGGTATATGCAGGATCTGTCAGTTGCTGTTTGTAAAGAATATGAATATGAAGATGTGTTAGGCTTAGCACAGCAAAATAAGAAGAAAATAAGGAAACACAGGCAGCGGGCAGGATACAGCCACACACTGATGACTGAAAGGTATTCTGTTATATGAGTCTATACATTTCTTTAGGAAAATATTGCATATTGTGCCTGTAAATATACAATGACTAAAATTATGCTGAACTAAAATTACATAAGTAGTTTTTTTTTTTGTTTTTTTTTACCATGTGAATCACTACATAGTAAACTATTTCAGACTCAGTCAGTCTCTCAAATTAACTTAAACTTCATTTTTAGAAAGTTGGGAAAGAGTTAAATGTGACTTCAAAGATTTAGCCTCAGAGGTTTTGTCGGCACCAAGACTTCTAACTATGCAGGATCAGATGAGTATAATTGCCTGAAATAGGCTTTTCCTCCTATTCATAGCTACATGTCTACACCACAGTATACAACAATGGGCAGAGAATGACAGTTAGCTAGGTATCTTGTACTTGTTTGGAGCGCTAATGATAGGGTGGGCAGCTAAAAGAGAGTTTGTGTCGTCTGGCAGACTGCAGATGAGTACGTTGTCCAGCCTCTGAGTGGGTGAAACTAAGTTAAGAGTTGTGCCAAGTGCTCTAATTATGATAGTCAGGATGGCTCCACTTTCCACCAATATTTTAGCAGGAAACTCCATTTTTGTGCCGTAGCAATACGACAGCCTTCTTGTGAAACGTCCTGTGATTTAGTATTGTGGTTTGTGTGTAATTCCTACCTGTCTGCTAGCAGTAAAGGTCATTGTCTGTGGTAGAATCTCGAGCTGTCAGTCATGACACTAACAGACAGGAAACCCATAAGCCATGAGCTGTACACATCTCTCAGATTTCACCATGACATTGTTAGACTGTGAATCCATGTGCGAGTGTCTTTCCACATATTTAGACTAATCTGCTGAATCCAAATACCAAAACTGTCCCTAAGGCAGAAAAGTGAATAAATACTTTATAAAACAAGAGAGCTCAGTGTTAACCAAATATATGTGGGTGTATTTATTTAACCATATGTAAACCTAAAACACGACACAGAGCCAACATCAAGATATGGAACTCGTGTGGAACTGACAAAATATTATTACTCACTGTAGGCACTGGAGCCTTTTTATGGTCACAGGTTCATGGAGGCAAAACCAACATTTAAATGGCTTATGTGGCTCCACTGTAACTGATGTTGGGCTCAGTCCAATAGAGATGCTCAGTTTCTTCTCAAATGGAGCTGGATCTCAAGGATCTGTCTTTCATTTAAAGGTATAACATGAAACATTTTCACATTAAAATATCTAAAATATCTAAAGACTTGACAATAGTACCTTTACTCCCTCTAACTGCTATAACGGCCATGGTTTCCCACAGTATATTGCAAGCCATAACCCACAACCAAGCCTAAAAAATAAGATTTTTTGTTGTTGTTGCTGAAAGCATCCCAAGATTGTACCTTGTCAAATTCTTTGTAAAACTCTCTAGTAGATTATTTTTGTAAGTGTGTCTGGAATCAATGACTCTTTATAACAACACATTATGTAATAATACTCTCAAATCCAAGTAACGTTCTGAAATGTAAGGTTTTTAGCATTAACTTAAAGTGGGGCCCTATGAAATCTGTATTATGGCTTTTTTAAAGTCTCACTTCCACAGTTTGGGCCATGATTATTTTCACAGAATCTATAGGACCCTAGCTTTTTTTTTTTTTTGTTAAGATTATTTTTTGGGTGTTTTATTGAGATAGGACAGCTGAAGATATGACAGGAAAGGGGGTAGAGAGAGAGGGGATGACACGCAGCAAATGGGCCACAGGCGGGAATCAAACTAGCCATAGATGCACCCCAGGACTCTAGCTTAATGGTACCATCATTCTGTTGCTAGCCACTGTCAAAAAAGACAATTGGCCTCTTGGCCTGTCAAAAGATACTTGCCACTGGGCTTAACAACTTTGCTGGGGCAAACCCGAGGCTTTCAAGGAAGCACAGGGAAACATTAGATGATCATCAGAGAGTGAGACTTACCATAATGTGAATAAAACTTTAATATTACTTCATCCGTGAACATGATTTCTGCCTGAGTCCTGTCAAACAGATCTAAACATTTCTTCTGTAGCATTCACTACACTGTCCAATATTATGGTGGAGAATAATAATGTCTTTCCTTAAAAAACAGTTGGATCTTAAAGGATTAGAACAACATTTTGGGAAATGCACTTATTTCCCATCTTGCTGAGAATTAGATGAGAAGATCAATACCAGTTTTATATCAGTCTTTTAAACATAAAGCTAGAACCAGTGCTGGCTTGCTTAGCTTAGCCTAAAAGTGTCAGCTAGGGGATACAGCTAGCCTGGCTCTGTCAGCATGTAATCCACATAATGCCATTCAAAGCTGGCTCAGCTTCGTGAGCCAGCTTTGAATGGACAGATATGAGAGTGGTATCAATCCTCCCATCTCTTTTGACAAGAAAGTGAATAAATGCATTTCCTAAAATGATGATCTTTTAGATATAATCTAACAAATATTAGAATCAGCTTAAAATAAAACCAACATGTCTAGGTCTGCGTAATCATACAATGTAAACTCTTCTTCATGCCATCAAACCCCTGCAAATCTCAGAAATATTACAGGACTGTTAATGGTGTCTACATTCTTTCCATGGATGGAAACTTTTAGATGAGATACTGGTGTGAAATGGGTGGCCTAGTCAGCTGTGGCCTCCCTCAGCTGGTCGTTGAACTTCTCAGTCCTGTAAACCCAGTTCCTTACATAACCTCTGAGAATCATTTAGGTAACAACTGAACTCTGACTGCACATGAAAGAGCAGCTCTGGTAATCAGTTTTGATGTCTTAAAGTTGGCGAGGGATTTCTCCGGCACCCCTTAGATAATTGCCAGCATAATGACTGGAGCTCAGCCCATGGAGGCGGGATTACAGAGGGACATTACCAATGTCGATCAGGTCTGTAAGGGTGGGAAGGGATCCAACCAGTAGACTGTGGTCCACTTTGTACATTGTCTTTAGGATTAACTGTTACTCAAGCTCTGGTAATGCGATGCAATATGTCTGGGGCCCTGATTAAAAGACACCCACACGTAGACTGAACCAGCGATTGAGTTCAGTTCATTATTCTTGACAGAAATCTGCTTTCAAAGTATGTTTAAGACCTCAGTCTCTCTCTCTCTCTCTCTCTCTCTCTCTCTCGTAACTTACCTCAGTGACTTGTTCTCATGCTCTCATATGTTCACATATGTTCACAGGAAGTTAAGCATTCAGTGCTGGCTCTACTGTATGCGACTATAACACACAGGTTTACTGACAGCTGAGAATGGTGCTCAGCGTGCTTGAAATATATGGGACCTTAAAATGTTCAATTTTAAATAAACAAACTAGAACTGCTAGTAGCTCATTTGGCACACTTGTTAAAAAAAATTATATAGAGACTAAAAATTGTGTTGAAATTATAGGCCACAGTTAATATTAACTCACTGACTCGATGTCAACATTAAACTTCCTGTTCACAGACCTTTAATTAAAGGGACAGCTCATTATTTGAAGTGGTGTTGCATGAGGCACTTATTGAAAGTCAGTTTATTACCTGTCAACAGACCTCCAGGAAGCTGAGTAAGGTACTGCTGTGAACAGCAGCAAAATGTATTTTAGGCTCATCTAACACAATCAGTATCAGCTGGAATGTTTGCCTTGTTGTCAGGCGACTTTTCTGGTGGGAAACCACTGTTATCTATAAACCCAGTATCATTCTCCATAGCAAACTATGGCTCCACTGGCAAAATCATAATTTAACCTAGTAGAAGACAGGAGTTGCTGGTTGACCACTGTGTCAATTGCTTAGTTTGATTGTATTATTGTATGATTTTGGTGAATCCGAAATAACCTTTTAAAATACTGAAATCACACAGTAACACAAACTAAACAACTGAGACAGCAGCAGACCAGCAACTCCTGTGTTCTGAGGTGAATTTACTGGTTTTGCCAATGGAGTCTGGCAGAGCAGAGAGTGATATCTGGCTTATATAACAGAGGTTTCTTGTCAGAAAAGACTGTCTGATGACAAGGGAAAGCAGTGAAAATACTCTGCACAGATATTCATTTTTTTTGGGTGGGCCTTTTCTAAGTGTTTAAATTGAGGGGTTACTAAAGCGTACTGACCTCCTACACATGTAAGTAATTTTGTTCAACAAGCTTGTTCTTGTTCATGTCTGGCAGAAAGTTACACAAAATTCTTTCGGTCATCCAGCCTCCATCAGTGTGTGCACATACAAGCATTGAATCACTGCTTAAATCATGTGAGTTAACAGGTGAAAGCAAACAGTTATCACTGTGCCCTCACACTGAATGGAGTCATATTGATCACACCACTCCCTGTCACACATTTAACCTGCTGGTGCTCTATCTGCTTCTCCAAACTGAGGGCGTGTTGTCCAGCATCTACTGCAGTTAATACACTGTGGATAAGTACCTCATATAACCCCTCTTCAAATAATCCAAACTATCCTGTAGTTCCTAGGATTAGAGCATGATTATCCTCCCAAATAAAACTAAGACAAAGAATATGAGTGGGAGTGACAAAATCACTGCTGGTGATGACACAGTCCAGACTGTGAAAACTCCTGATGCAGACGTTTTCACCAGACGTTAAACACCTGTTCTGCATCAGTCATTTATCCTGCAAACTTTACCGTTCAGCTAAGAATGTTATACATACTGTAGGTGGTAAAGTACAAGTTCACCAAGGTTTTTAAGTCAAAACTTTATTTAACACACTTTTTTTTTCTGCCAACTGTGTTTATGTTGAAGCACGTGGAAATCAGAGACAGACAATAACTCTGTCAGTGGGGTGGATTCAGTCCTGTGTGTTTCTTGTTCTTTAATGGATCCTTGAATCTGTCAGATGAACTGCACCCTGCTTCAGAGAGACCTCGTCCCCTGGAGGACCACCACTCATTTACAACAGATACTGATACTGTATTTACTCACAGGTGTCTAAAACGTTGTTTTCTCTAATCTGTATTTTACATTCACAGTGAATCCACGTGCTGTGTGTAATGTTAAAGGGGACTCATCAGACTTATCACCTCTTTCCAGCAGCAAACAGGTGTTTTCAGTGAAGATGGTTTTATAAATCTAGTGTATACTTTCTGTCCAGCACAAAACAACAGGCAGAAAAAAAAATTAGCAACTAGCTGGTGAACAGAACAGAGTGTTCAACAGCTAAAGAGACAGACATTTCCCCCAAGAGTTAGATGAGAGTGAATATTAAACTTAAAGTCATCAGGTGGCAAAAAACATGTCCCACATTAAATATTAATATTACTCTGCTGAGTGTATAAATAGGAAGGTTTTTGCAAATGCATTCGTCTCCTTCAATATTTGCAATTGTATGCTTCATCGGGTGTTTATTGTATTGCAGATAAATATATTGTAAATATTTACTGAAGCACTTAACCAAGGCAGTATTACTGAGCATCATACAGGAATATACAGTACATTAAATGTGCATAAGTCTACAAAGTGACATCTGAAAATGTGAATGAACAAGAGTAACATAAACAGTTATTGACAGTAATAATTCATAAAGAAATTATGTAAAATAAAGAGGTTTCAAAGACTGTTTACATTGTACATTACATTTAAAAAAACAAAACTTTTCAAGGAGTCTGAACTGGCTGTGATGTATTTACAATTGTAAAGTATTTTTTGTTTTAAACTTTCAGCCATTCACTGAACACAGTTTAGTATCAGGAAATATTTCACACTTGTCAGCAGTGTGCTACTGTCTTGCACAGGTATTTGCTGTAGTGCTGTAGTGCTTTTCTCAATACCAGTATTGTACTGCAGCAGTTGTGGAGAATACTCAATACATAACTTCTAGATAATCAATGCACAGCAAAAATAAAGGTCAAACAGTCATTAAAATTAAGTGAAATCATCTGTAAAGTGCAGAAAGACAGAGATGAAACCTTGTTTTATTCCCAAAACACTGAAGTTAATATATTTCTGAATAAGTATATTTTATCTGAACTCACTTCTCAGTCTACGTCCACTGACCCTCTATTAGCTAACACTGTGTGCAAGAGCTGCCTGTCTGGCATGCTACAGTATGGCGTTGCTAGCAGGATTATGTTTTAATAAGCTTATATAAACACCCCCCACAATGTGGTCTCATTATGGGAAGCTAATTGAGTCGCTCTGTCCCGGGGTCATCGGGCCTCTTTGAACAGCTCAGTGTTTTGCTATAAAGAGGCCCATCTCTGCCTCCAGAACATCTGTCCTGTGGTTAGTGGAACATGTGTCTTTTCTTCAGGCAAACTGTTTGGACATGCACATTTTTGTATCTTTGCACGTGTACATATACTGTGCAATGTGTTTATGTGTAGGTGCTTCAGCTGTACCCTCGAGGGACAGTCACATTTAGAGGATATCTATAAAAGTGACTATAAACTACGATACTCAGCTGCTCACGCAAGATCTTTGTAACATACTTCAGTCACTTGTTTACCTGACACAGTTCTTTGTCCTAGTTTCACTCCAATTCTTCTTAGTTTTGTGGAGCTTTGCTTGTATTTTTAAATTTAATTCTCATGTTTACTTTCAGCCAAGCTACGAAATAGAAATATTTCAGCAACAACTGGACTGGATAACAAGTGAATTTAATGTAGGTGACCCCCTCATTTTTCCTCTAGTGCCACCATAGGGATGATATTTTTGATTTTTAATGACATGTTTCAACAACAATCGGACTGATTGTAGTGACATCTGATACTAATGTTCATAGACGATGAACATTGACTTTGGTGACCCCCTGGCATTTTGAACATCAGTGGGTCAATGTTTTCACATACGCAGTTAAATTATTCTAGATCTTTGAGATTGGCTGATGCAAAATTTTTCTGCAGACATTCATCGTCCCTAGAGTTTAAATCATACAGATTTAGGTGATCCCCTGACTTTCACAGCCTCCATTATGTTGACCTTTTTTGTTTTTAGTGACATGTCTCAACAATTATTACATGGATTCCCATGAAATTTATTTCAGACTTTTGCGATCTGCTGACTTTTCATGCAGCACTATCATCTGGCCAAAATTTGAATTGTCCAGTACTTTGGTTTATGACAAAATAGCTGCAAATCTTAAGACATTACAATAAAGTAGGGCTGCCTGATGGCTCTGGCTCTGATTCTATCTGAAGTAAGCAGGAGAATTTCTGAACAACCTGCAGTCCAAAGAAATCTTTTGCTTGTCTCATATGTTCTACAGGACTTCTGTGGTAAGTTAATCAGTAGAGCCATTACAACAAGTAAGTTTCAGTCCCTTTCTTTCTTACAGATTTGACTTGCTGATTTTTTTTGTGTAGTCAGCAAAAATGTAAGTACTGGTTTGAATGGAACTGTGTTTATAAGATCCCAATTTTCTGTCTTAGTGATCACTCCAATTGTGTATCTGCAGCATTAAACAAACTTGAAATTGCCAGCGGTTCATGCAGTTTGTTGCTGCATGGGCTTGTCTTTGCCTTTACAATATATTGTTCTCCACAGACATAAACACAGAAGAAGGTTGTGCAATTCCTCTCTGTTTATGGCTGAGCACACAGCTGAAAAGATAATTAAGCTGTTTGAGATAAAATGAGATGACAGAAGTGGCTCAATATCTGTTCCTTATCTGCAGCTCTGCTCTGCAATAGAAACTCCTCTCCACTGTGGATCATAGTTCATCATTGACTTGAGTTATGTCACAACTTCACATGTTGCCTATAAGGTTCAGCTGTAAACACTTTGGATTTATATTCTGTGGAGTTCAGACATGAACCAGATGCTGTGTACTCCTTGATAAGGAGAACATCTGCTGTTTGCAGAGTGTCTCAAGTTGCCTGCACTGTACTTAGTTTCGGTGTTCAGAGCCAAATTGTATCTGGGGCATGAAAAGTAGTCCTTCCCCAACTCTAGAAAGTGATATAGTTGAGGAAACTGGAGCACAAGAGTAGAGACTTTAGGGTCTAATTCAATAAGGTTTTGATTTCCAAGACGAACCACCCTTTAAAAGTGTTTTTTTTCTTCCCTCAGTAGATCATATTGCCTGGTTTGAATCCAACTGTACATCTGATGTCACTAACAGAGACTGTGATTGGCTCACAGCTGCAGCCTGATGTTATCTGATTGGCCTCTGGGGACATATATTGTTCTCTGTGTAGAAATGGCTCATGGGTGTAGTGACCTCATTTACACGGGACATATGTGAATATATTCTTCTCATTTCTTCATTGTATCCCAGATCAAAAAGTAGTATACTTTAGTGAATTAGAAATCTAAATTAAAAGCATAATATGCAACATTTTCCAAAAAACAATGTACAGATTCATGTAAACAGAATCCCATTTAATCATCACATATGACCCACAAGAAGTGTGTGATGGTGGCTGTGTCAGCAGCGACCCTGCCTTTTACTTCCCATTATTTGCTGTACTCAGGACGCTCTAACAACTCAAAATGTCGGTATTTGACGTCCGGGGAACGAGACTCAACAATCAGCTATCTTTTTGGTGCATTTATGAACAGCTCGGACAAATCCTACTGATTCTACCTTTAATAACAGAAAACTTATTTCAAGTATACTGTAATTTCTGCTTAATTTAGAGTATATTTAAAGTGTACTTTTAAAAACAGTGTACTTCAAAATAGAATGAATGTACTAAATATATACTAATCCTGCAATACTTTAAGTGATATTTTAGTGTACTCACAAGAAGTGTGCTTTATTTTAAACATTAGACATTAGTTTACTTTTAAAAAGTACAATAAAATTCAAACACTTATATGGTAAGTTCATTTTGAGGTTTATTTTGAGGTCCCGTTAGCAGGGTCATACATCGACACTGTCAGGACAGGTGTTCAAGCATAAAGTGTGCTCCTATCATAATCATTCATACAAAATAAAGTTATATTTAGCAGGAAATCTTTTACTTACGTATTTAAGTGTCTTTGTTTCAATACCCATACACTTATAAAGAGCAGGCAGCAGCAAAGACTGCCACATGTGCATGTTTTTAATTGAGAAGGGATCTTGTAAGCCAAATTACATGAAATACAAAGTACATGAAATAAACTACAAACTGCTTATTTTAATCACAACTAAAATAGACTGGACTGTATATAATGTACAAAATAGAAAAACTCCAAATTAACTAGTCATTAACATGTTTAAAATATAGTGATCATTAGTCTGACTGCAAGTACTCAGCACTCAAGTATGCTCAAATTTAATATACTTGGCATATTTAGTTTTCACCAGGGCTCTCTGTCTCCTCTGGACTTGTTTGTATCACCTCACCCTGGGTTTCCCCTTTCTTTTTGAGCCCTCTATCACTCGCTCTTTCTTTATCAGTTTATTTTGCTGGCGTTCCCTCATTCTCTGTTTGATTGCTGACAGCCTGTGGTGCTTTGATCTCTCATATGGGACAGATAAGGGTACAGACTGTGCATGAGTGTGTGTGTGTGTGTGTGTGTGTGTGTGTGTGTGTGTGTGTGTGTATCCATATGCATGCACACACATTTATGCCCTGTTTTCCCTGGCCTTGATGTCGTGCTGTGGTTTACCACTGTTTGGACTGCAAATCCAATAGCCTTCAGTTTGACTGATTTGCACGGGACAAAGACACCTCAGATAACACATGAGTGACTCACTGGTTTCAATATTGATCACACACCCCGTCACAGTGCTTCCAAACATCCGTGCAGAATTGACACTATCAACAAAAGTGTGATTTTATTCCCAGAGTAAACAAATGACATGGAAGTCAGTCCACAGGCTCAGTGGTCACTGATAATGTCAGAGGTGGAAGCTGATTATTTACCCAACCCTGTGACTCATTAGTGGCCTGACCAGCTCAGCAGGACGGACCGTGTGTTGAACCAAAGTATTCCTTGTTGGGAAAGTACACACAGATAATTTTGCTCCATGAATGCAGGGCTGACTGATTGTGATCATCAGTTCTAAAGAAAAATGTTGACACTGTCCTTCCAAGAAGAAAGGACAACACCAGTAGTTGCAGTAAATGTGTGCATGTGATAAAGCCATCTAACAGCTGCAGGAATCAGACTCTTGTCCATCTGGAGAAAAGGAGGAAATAGTATCACATTATTATGGAGCCACAATGTCCACAGAGGGAGGAGGCCAGGCCGATGGATGGGTCAACATAGAGCAATCAACGCTGTTTGTTTTTAACCATGACCACTATTGTTCCCTTACGTTATCCGAGTCAGTATTTTTATCCATGCAGGCGGCTCGAGGCAATGGGTGGCTGATGTTGGTTAGTTGCTCTGTGTTTGGTCCGAACTGAAATATCTCAACAAATGTTTGATGGATTGTCATGATAGTTTGTACAGATATTCATGGTCCCCAGAGGGTGAAGTCAGCCCATCACTCCCAGCATGTAAAATATGAGAGCTCAGTCAGTACCCCTGTGCTTCTAATGCCGTCACTGACTGTGCAGCCAAGCATGTGCAAAACTTTGAGGGGCACCGACAGCGTCATAGTTTGAAGTGTAGTGGCACTGAACAACGATGAGTTGGGAGTGATAATGTATTGACTTTGGTGAGCCCCTAACTTTTCCTCTAGAGCCACCATGAGGTTAAAATTTGTATTTGAGTTGAATATCTATTTGATGGATCACCATGAAATGTGGTGTAGGCATTCATGTCACCGTCAGAATGAATATTACCAACCTTGGTGATCCCCAACTCTTAATCGTCATCATCTGGTAAAGAGTTTAATTTGTTCAGTACTGCAAAAGTAATGGCACTCCCATCAGCTTCAGCTATCCTTTGTGCTGTACTGGTTAGCAAATATTTGAATGCTAATATGCTATTTGCATACATTGTTGCTCAACATTAATATGTTATAGATAATGCACTGATTATCCTCATGCAACCCCATTTCAAATAATCCGAACTATCCCTCTAACCAAAGCTGTGTCAGATCAGATGATTTGAACACTTTTGGAGGGCAAATGACCAAAAAACCCTAATGTGTTGTGGAGCAGAACTACAAATCACAGATTCTCTTATTTAATTTGGAGGTCTTTTTGGAAACGTTTGTAGTAGAAACTGTAGATCTTGTGGATACACTTATTAAATATTGCAGCTTTAATGGAATCATTTTTCCTCCCTCTAGTTCTCCTCACATCCTCATGTCGTCATCTCGCAGCGATGGATTGAAGATATACAGTTTACCTCATGTTGATACATTTTAATAACCGGTCAGTGCCTGAGGCTGGGAAGTGTCACATTGCTTCATCAGTTATTTCAATCTGTTTGAAATGAATAATTGGATCAGCGTATTAAAGTGACCACGGTCTCTTCTTTCCCGTTCTTGGCATCTGATCAACACATATGCTCTCCTGCTTGGACTAAGGAGACACATCTTGACAGGAAACAGAACATCTCATGGTCAGGGACTCTCTGTTCTCCTCTCAGCTCTAATGTACTTACTGATAGACACATGAAATCTGGATCTGGACCATAGAGGCTTTAGTGCTGCAAGCTCAGACCAAGCCAGCTGTTGGCAGTTACGGGGCCAGTTATGTAAGCGTGTCCCTCTCTCCCTATGAAGCCCGGCTCCTCGCCTCACGCCACGCTGTGCATGAAGCTCTTTATCGGTAACTGAGATAACACCTGCAGAAGTGCTCCACTTCCCTGTCCCTGTGCTTTTACAGCTCGCTGGAAAACAGCAGGGCTCTGACGTACTTTTAGCTCTTCTCCGTACATTTTGTTGCAGCAGGTTCTTTGATTTGTCCTCTTCTGCACTCTCTCTCACCCTCTTTATCTTCCTCACTCTTGGCAGTCTTTCTCTCTTGTCTTCTTTTGTTTTGTCCACACCCACACTCACTCCCATTTCAAACCCCCGCTCTGCTCTCTTTGCCCTTTATCCCACTTCTGAATATCTGCATTCACTTTCCCGATCGAATAAGAAAAACAATGACTTATTCTTCAGGCCCTGGCCAGCAGAATGACCTTTACCTTCTCTCCTCTCTGCCACTCCCAGTCCTTTTCTTTTAGAACTTTTCGTTCACTTCCCAACACCAAGTTTCTTCAAGTTTGACTTAGGACTTAGAGTTAAGTGTTTTTTTTCTCCATTTTTCATCCACTGTTTCCAGCTTTTTATCCTCCTGTTATACTTAGTCATCTGTTCCCCTTTACTTTCTTGTCACACTCTTCTAAAAATTACAACGGTCTTTACAAAGCCGACTAAAGCCTCCTAACACTGTGAGACTGTGAGTAATCTTACAAGTTTATTGCAAGCCACTATGTGTGACATGGGTCTAACAAACTTGAGAACGATGTCAGAATTTTGTCCCAAGCTTTGTTTGGTTGCAAGATGACCATGACCAAAGATGTCACCACAGTTCTTTCTCATTGGACATCTTTTGTCTGGGACAGCCCAAATCCTTACAGCGTATACTCAGTTTAACACACACAGAGTCTCTGCAATCTACATACACCAAAGTCAAATTTTGTGTGCAGGTGATTCACCAAGTGTTCCAATTAACTTCTGTGGAGATCAGATCCACAGTCAAGTGACCTTCATCTTCATCCAAAAACAGGTGACCTTCGTCATCATGGTAACAAAATCAAATATATGGTTAGTGTTGTCCAATAAAGCTGCTTGACAGGCCATCCATGTTTCAGGTCAAAGTGATATGTGGCACTTCTGCTGCCAAATTCAGCTCATACTTATTATTGCTTTACACAGCCTCCTGGGTAAAAGTCCTGTGATTGTTTGACCCGTACCCTTGAGTCCATCCTACCTCCTCCATACATGGATTTTCTCGCTTATTATACTACATCACCTGACATTTTTTGATTGGAAACCCTGGTGTATTACCTTCATGCAAAAAAGACTTTAGCATATGAACTTGTATGCAGGTAGAAGAGAACTGGCTGCACATGCACAGACTCCTGAATCTGTCTGAGCTGATAGTCTTTTATGTTCGACAGTGAGCTCACACTGACGCTGTGTTTGTCCACTGAAGTCAAAAGCAGAGCTGCCCTTAATGATTGATTGCTCAGTACCACACACACTAAAATCACAGTTGCAGTGTGTGCTCCACTGCACAGCAAGTAACGAGCACCCGGAGACAGATCACATGATTAGACGAAACAGCAGTTACCCTGACGATCATCACTGTCCCCCTCTTTCACTAGAGGATATAAATGCTTCCATTTTTAGTGTTTAATTGCGGAAGCCATTACTGCACATCCACACAGATACAGCGGCCCTAACTAGAGCTGAACTACCCGCTGTGACCCTGTGACCTCAGCCCCCAGCAAGCTTTGAAACCTGAGAAAGCAGCCCTAGCCTCTGACCTCCTGCCTCTCACCTCCCACGGTAAGAAGAGCCCACTCTTTCTCCCCCTTCGGACAGGATGTGACCTATGAGAGGAGCTCTGTAGGAGGGCCTTGACCCCAGACACTGTCCAGACCGAGTGTCTGGACTAACCTGATGTGAGACTGGCAGGGTGAAGGCAGGACCTGACAACAAGATGTAAGAGGTTAAGATAAGTGTTAAAAGAACAGTCAGTGTTTATATTATGTTGTAACTCATTGACTATCAATTATATTTACTTCAAATCACTGCTGATCAACTGTTCATTCTTTCTAAACACGTTTCTCCTTCCTTTCAGGAAGCTCATGTTCACTGTAAATCCTATAGGAATTTAGTGAAATGAACTAATCTTTTCTCATTCATTGTACATAAATATACAAGTTTTATTTAGAAGTTATTTCAACTTAGAAGTTATTCTCTTATTCTCTGTTCTTCAGAACTTAGAAACGTGAGTTCATTAAACCTGAAGTGTTTTGACTTGAAATGATCAGTTGAATGCATGTAGTGTTATGACTTCAACCAACTTATTAAATGAAGTTTCAAAGGAAACAGGATCCAAATATTAGCAGATTTCCCAGCATGCATTGTGGTGGAGAGTTAAAATTCTCCTGAAACCCTTATTTTTTTTAGTATAGTTTAAAGAGAAAATACGTATTACAAAAACTATCTGTGAATTTTGAGTAAACTTTAAGATGAGCCATGATTGCTTGTTTTCACAGTACACAATAAAAAATTAAAAAGGTGAGATGGCTCAACAAAAAAAATTCAAGGCAACAAGGGTTTTGAGCTGAAGTTATATGCTTATGTTTTGAAAAGTTTTACCAACTAATAATGCTTTGATGAGAGCAGTTACTTTAATCTTTTAGATAAACTAAATCTAACTAACTAATCTTTGAATCCTAGAAACCCCCCAAAATGTATAAAATTGTTGTGTAAACTCATTACAGTGACATTTAAATCGTTAAATTTGAAATTTAATATTTTCATTTGCAACCATTTTATTTTCAAGCACCCAAATCACGACAAATCATGTCTCTGTGAACCAATTATACATACAATACATATGCATACATTTTTTTTAACTCAAAGATTTCAGTTTATCTAAATAAATGAACAGTAAATGATCTCATCAAAAGAAGTTTATAAGTTGGCAAAAGTATGCTTAGTTTATCTAAAAATTAAGAGTTTGATTCCTCAACTAATATCAAGTTTATTTGACAAGAAAAGTTTATTTTTCATCATCATTACAAAATTACCTCAACTTGTCTTTTCAAATCCAGTCAACTTAAAATTTTAACTTTAAGTTGTTGAACTTTTTTGAGAAAAAATGTTTGTTTCATTCTATATTACTTGAGTTAGGTAACATATCTCAAAGAACATCACACGTCCTTCTATGTAGGGCAAAGTGATGTTATCGTTACACGGTTCAGCAGTTAAAAGTGATGGATGTGAAGTCTCTGCACTGTACTACCAGGCAATGATAACATATCTTTGACAACAGACAGATGTGTGTTAACTGTGATGGATTACTGATCTCAACCAAGTGACTGCAAGTTGATTTTCATAACAGACTGAAATGAATGGAAACTAGCAGCTGCGTTGCATGCAGGAGAAATTGACTGATTCACTAAAGTGAGCGTGCCAGTTTTGCTTGTCAAGAGAAATGTATTGATCTGAAACTTCTCCAGTCCTTTTTTCCCCTAACTAGCTTGTATCCTCTTTTTTGTATTAAAACATTACCTCATACCCATACAGGATTGTTTTCCATTATTTTCAGTTTCCTTTCAGTCCATTTTTGCCCTTTCCAAACCTCCACTTGACATTATTACATTTGTATATTAGATCCAGTCGCTGCCAGTAAAGTTTATAAGAACAAACTCACTGGTAATGTGACTCCACATCATCTGTTTGCTTTTGTCTCTGTAGTTTGCGAAGGCTTTTCTCCATTGAAAGGTAGTCAAACCACCATCTAATCTCCTCCATTCAGTTCAGAAACTGTCTTTGATGCTTTTGATGGAGGTGTTTTTGTCCGATTCCTTTTCAGTTTCGACTGTTGATTCTTTTCTTTGTTGGTCTGCGGAGCGTCAGCCAACAAAACATCAGGAAGAGCTGAGTTGTTAAGAACAGGGAGAGGGTTTGGACGCGTAGGGAACGGGGTCATGACGTCTGGTGTGTGTCAGCAGCAAAGCTGCTTTCACCACCAGAAGAATGAGAACAAAGACCTGCTGCAGGATTTCACTCAGTCTAAGAACCTACAGTTTAATAACATGAGGTGTTGTTCTGGTAAACGGAAAAGTACCGGTTCAGTGGTTTAGTTTGATGCAAACTCATTATGAAACATCCTCAAAGTCCAGTCATCCTCTTTGTCTGTGTGCAGTTAACACACATTCACATTTAAAATGTTATTGGTGGTTCTTTGTGTCTAGGAGCTTTTATTTATTTATTACTTAGCCACATTATAAGTGAGGTCTCTACCTCAGCGTATTTCCATATTAAATAAAGGTCGAATGAATGAAAGAAAAATGTTGGGCAGCTGAACCTTCAGCTGAGTTGAGGATGATTGTGGAAAGTTACCAAGTACACTTACTATTTCATGTACACTTAAGTACTGAAGTGAAGGACTTTGTTTAACATATGTGCTTAATTTAAACTTTAAGCTACACCACTACATTTCAGGAGGAACATTTTACTGTTTTACTTGAAGTACTATTACTTGTTTGACAGTCACAGCTTTAACCTGGAAAGCAAAAAGTTAACATGACTACAGAATCTTTATTTGATAAATACTTTAGCACCGACCTTGTCAGCATCGACTTAATAGACATACCTGTATAGGGATAGAGGCTTTTAAACATCAGCTGACTCCACCCAGGGAACTGTAGCCTGGGGATGGTGGAGGGTCAAAGCTGCAGGGCGGAACCAATGACAGCAGAAAAGACAAAATATGTAAGGTAGATGACAGGAAAGCCTGCACACAGAACCCAGTGAACTCATTGGATAACAGTAGAGAGGAGGAGCCTCAGCTTGATGAGGAAATAGGCTGACAGTTCTGCTTGAACTTGCACTAAAAACGTCATTAGTTACTTTCCATGTCTGGTTTATTGTCTTAAACTTATTGTGTAATTAATTTTTTTTATTATCCAACTTAACATCTTTAACTTCCTTCTCTAATGTAAATGCGAAGTTGATGGTGGTGCTCAACATGTTGCATGCTAATGAGGGTCAATGTTCAACTTGAAAATTTCTCTCTGTTCCTTTTCTACTTGCAATGAATTGTTAAACAGTAGTTAAATTTATGTTACATAACATATTAAACTGTTAACATTAGCATTTTGGTGAGCTACAACATTTAAATGCTGTTTAAACTGATGAATGCAAAGCAATTAAAAATGCAAGGCAAGGGAAGACAAAACTACAAAAAATGATATTAAAATAAAATTACAATAAATCAAAATCAATTAAATTAATAATAATAACAACAAGCCCCTAATTTATGTTTATATTTGTCAGTAACACTGATTGATACTGTTCAAAAACAATAGTAGTACCACTAAAAACAGCATATACAGACCGAGAAAATAAACTGATAGGTGACCAAGAAAAATCCTCATTAATGATAATTTGTCAGATTTTGTACTTTCATAATGTTGTCACAGGGGACAGGAGACAAGCTGATCCAAACTCCAAATACTCTGGATACTTCACTTCCCACAATGCAACAACAGACCTTCCCTGCTCCCTTCATGCCCAAATCCTTCAAATAGCGCACCTCCAGTTTGTATTTAAACATTTTTGTTAAAATTTATAAGCCTCAGAAAATGCTGATCTAACGCCTATGTCTATTCATTGCTGTGCTGTCTAACACCTCTCATACTAATACTTTTATCCTGCCTTTTATTAATTAGTTTATTTTTTCCTTAGGAAGGAAGCTACAGATACTACAGATGACATGATACACCTAATTTCACATGCTGATTAGTGCTCTTTGTGGTATGTAAGCTTAAAGAAAATGTTAACGTAACAATCACATAATAACATGATACTGACAGTGGACTTTCTCCTACAAGGAATGAATTTACTTTTAAGCACACTTTACTGATAATGCCTATGTCTTGTACTTTAGCACTAGTATTTTACTTTTGCCACCACTGGTTGGTGAAATGAGGACAGAGGTTCATTGTCTCACTCAAGGTTGAACCACACAGGTAGTTAATGGACACGTATTGGTCACTGTGGGAATCAAACTGTGTGTGTGTGTGTGTGTGTGTGTGTGTGTGTGTGTGTGTGTGTGTGTGTGTGTGTGTGTGATATGTCATATGGGACACTGGGCTGGTGGGAGTGAACCACAGAGAGACGTCGGGAAGGGAGGACAGACTGAGATACAGAAGGTCTGGGGGAGACGGATGGGGCAGAGCAGACAGAGGGGGAGTGTGATGTGAGTAAAAATGAGAGGGTGAATCGAAAGTGGTGCCATGTTGCCCGGCTGTGGGAAAAGAGTCATATGACAGCTGCAGCCGACAGCCAAACTCAAGGAGAAGCTGTATTTATTGTTTTTAAGGTTTTGCTAAAAATGTGGATCGTTTCCGAGGACAAAGTGAGGCTTTTATTCCTGGTGGGATTTGAGAGAGGGATGGAGACAGAGAGAGATTGAATACCTCCTTGCGGCAGCCTCCTAATTGGTCTCATTACTGTGTAACTTCCTGGTGAATGCAGGCCGCTCTGACCTTGGCCTTTGAAATATAGACCCATGGCGTCTCAGAGCTGCCGGTCGAGGGAGGACTCGGAGGAACAACCACTCTCTCTGTCAGCCAGTGCATGCCTCGCTGTGTGTGCGTGTGTGTGGATAAATGTGAATGGGTTGAGTATAATGTGTGTGTTCATGGTGCCTCTGTGTGCTCAAGAGAGACCGGGGCATGTGTGGGAGTTAGTGGTCATTCGTCTAACGTAAATCTGGAGCAGTGAGACAGAATCTATTTCCATGTCCAGTCTGCTCTTGAATATGAGCACTTCAGTGGGACTCAGAGGGACTAAGCCCTGGATTAGACAGACAGCAGCAACAGTTTGGATCTGTCACTCATTTTCAAGTTTTCCTCTACTTCAGGGGAATAAAAACCTTACGAAAGCACATTCCTCTCCTCCTTTCACTCTGCTTCCATCAAAATGACAAAGCTGACATATACAACTACCTTACTGAATTTTCCAGTTATTTATTTCAAAAATCAGTCACTCTTTATGTCATTAGAGCACTTTATTTAGCTGTTTTGGTAATCTGTCCTTACTGTAAACCAGGGGTATCAATGCTGATGTCAGGCCTCATCAGCATCATGGAGGCCTTCAAAGGACTGGTTGTAAATAAGACTATAATGTATTCTGTCATCATATTTACTTCTGCATTCGATTGTCATTAGTATTACTAATAATTTAATGACTAATAACTAGTTCTGACAGCAGAAGTTTAGGAAAAACAATGGCAAGCAGACCTCTACATGTCTGACTAAAAATAAAGTAAAAGTAGTAGTGGTAATATACAAACTGCCTCAAATGACACCTTGCAATTAGACACCAAAGTGCACAGATTCTGGGACATGTAGTTTCTGGACACAGTACGTACAACACAGCATAGAATTGTACTGTGCAAACTAACTTCTTTACAAGCTCCAGCAGCCTACTTAAAATGAGATGCTGGACCAGGTTTGGCCCACAGGATTTGAGCTTGACATATGTGTTGCAAACTAATTGCATCTGGTGCGAAGCGGAGACAACTGTCTCTAATTTGATAGCTGTTTGTGCTTAATTAATATGGCAACTGTTTACTACAAGAAGAAGAGAAGTAGAAAACAGACCAGTTTTGCCCTCATTACCTCCATTATTTTAGGCTGTTCATGAGGTTCATTACAAGGTGGTAGGTCAGCTAAATTTATGCAAATGATTAACATTAAAATACCCTCTGCACCCAGGATTTTTTTTTGTTTTTTTTGTTTTTTTGAGTGGACCTTTTGGAAAAAGGAGTTTGGTTCAACACCCGGTTGGGCCATATGTTTTCACAGTAAAATCTTTACTTACACCACCACTAAGACTCTTTTCTCATTCAAACAAAGTTAAATGAATATGATTTATGTACAGGAAATAAATAAATTAGTTTGCTGATGCTACCGTGCTAACTTTTGTTCCACTAAATCTTTTTTATTAGTTTTTCCCCCTATTTTTATTAATGATACTAATTTTGGGGTAGTGGGGCATTGACTTTTTCAGCTTCCTGCCAGAAAAAGTTTGGGAGTCCTGTTATGATGGCCTACAGCCACAGATCTCTTCTTTTACTCTCTCACGCGGTTGGGAAAAGAAAATGATTAAAATAAAAAAAAATTCGTTGTTTGGTGTCCGAAATGTGACACAGCAGGTTTTAGGCAGCAGCTTTAATGTCACTCATTTTTTTTTCCAATGTCTAACTCTTAAAGCAGTTGTTTTCACCTAATGGGGGCGTGGTCGTTCATAGAGCAGGGACGTGACGTATGGCTGCTCTCATGTAAAGCAGCTCGTACAGCAGCAGCAGGAGCAGTTTGTGCATGGAGCAGTTTTACAATGTTTTTCTCTGCTGTCACACACAGTGGATGCCTGTCACTTATACTTGAGTGAGGATTAGGGAGGAAAAGTCCCTCAGGCCAGTTAATGTCCCAGCTCACACACAACCCACCAGCATGAACGACTGTTCTGTTATCACACGTCATTCACTACATTCTTCTGGATCACAAACTCCATCTATCTTCCCAGTCTTCACCGAAGACTTTCCTTTTCCTTTTCTTTCTTTCCTTCTTTCTTTCTTTCTTTCTTCCTCCCTCCCCCTTGTTCTTCTATTCTGTCAACCTACCACTATCTCTGTCCTTGGGCATAGTTGTGGTGAAGTTGAAGTGATGACTTCTACTCTATTGACATTGAAATTGTACGTTCTTGCAGTTATGTAAGAAGTTTATCAGTTTTTTTTCTTTCCTTTCTTTGCCAGTGATGTTTTGAGGGAAATGTAGTTGCTGCCTGGACTACATTCAGTAGTAATGTGTTTTTGTTTAATTTTTTTCCATTCAGTGTGTTTACATGTGCACAAATATTATGATCAGGTTTTTAGCACATCTGCATTATGTTTTGCACATGTAAGCATCATATCCTGCTTTCAGAATCCTGGATGAGGCCTTTTCCCGGTTTTGAGAGACCTGGATATGCTGCCTTAGACCTTAACCTGATTTCTGAACATTCTTTATTAGTACAGAGATGATGAGAGGTAAAGATAGAGCTGCACACAGATGATCAGAAACCTGAATACTGTGAGAATCATGTTTACAGGGATGTGAATAACCAGGTTCCTCATGTTCCACACACACCAATGCTTTTGTCATTTTGGTTCTGTGTTGATTAAGGAAACACATTATGTCCCATAACTTTCTTTAATATTTAACCAGGGCTGCAATCTTTCTCTCACTTCTCTCACTTCCACCAAGTGTTCTGAGTATTTGAACATATCCATAAAAAGTGTTAATCTTTATAGCTGTGAGATGATATTCTATGTATGATTGTATGTGCATTTTGCACATAAATCTAGTATAAACTTTCTGTCTCTACTATAATTAAAGTTAGAAACCCTAAGATTTTCATGAAATCAGACCCCCCTTCAGTTAATACAGATTTCCACTGTCTCTGGATCTGGTGGGGCCAATCAGAACTGTTTATCTAATATGGGGTGGGTTTGATATGCTGAATGTACAGAGGACGTTGACCTTATTGGGCGCTGAAGCATTTTTGCTGCCACTGAGCTGTTTCCACTGAATCCACTGTCACAGAACAAACAACTGCACTTGTAGTTTTTCTTGATAAGAAAGATGTGTTTGCCAAACTTCTGACAGGATTTGGTAAGTTTAATTTACCAACTCTGCTATGTCACATGTTTTGATGCCCTGATTGGTTTCAAGTCTATCCCATTGCATCCAGAGGCGTTTTGGTCTGCATTTGTTGATTACGTCCATTAGAAATAGAAAATGAACTGAGAGGTCCCAGACAAATTCACATCTCAATGTTGTTTATTTTTAATAGCAGCAGAGAACTTTAATGGACTAAGACGGAGCAGCCACAGTAAGCTGTGAGATGACACTTTGCACACCACAAACTCCTCAGCAAGGTAACCACCTCCTTTTTCTTGTGTCCTCTCCCTGGACCTGGGTGGAAAACTACTGACAGCATGTGCAGCTTGAAGTCACATTGCAGTTGCAATTGTTATTGACTGACTCCTTTATTAAAACAATGTGAGTTTGTTTTGCTGTGCTGTAAACACACATGTGGCTCTTCTGTTGTATTTCTGACAAAGTATGCTCCAAACCACACTTGCTGTCACCATCAGGAACAACAGGTTAAGTTGTTAAATAATCCAGGACTGAAATCTTAAGGATTTTAACTTTAACTTTATTATGTTGAAAAAAAAACGTAACTCAAGGAGGTCAAATTAGTAGTATAAAAATGTAATTTCAAGGACAGTGTGTCATGTCTTTCCACTGCACTCGTTTCGCTCTCTTTAATTCAAATACCTATTATTTATTGTATTGCATTTTTTTTTAATAAACATGTTAACAGACCTCCTGTCATTGTGGACAGCCTCTCTGTTTGCTTAATTACAATGCAGCTCATTCTGTATCTCATTAAGCACTCATACTCATTTCCCTATTTGCCTTAACAGTAGGTTATTCCTCTCCGCATTTCTCATATCTCCCCTGTCATTCAGTGAGAAGACCTCACTTATTCGGTCTGTTCCTCCTCTCTCATTTGGACATGGTGCCATTCTGTGTGGCCGTCTGTTGCCTAAAATGAGACGGGTGACTGTGTTGGCCAGCTGCTGCAGATGTCTCAGTGGGCCTATAGATAGAATCACTCTAGACTGGCAGGCCAATCTCCCTCCTGAAGTCAGCTCATCTAACTACACACACACACACAGTAAATGTGGAACAGTCAGGCAGCAAAATCCAGACGGATTTAATGTTGCAACTCAAAAATTATGCATGCGTGCAGGCTTACATGACCTGATACTTGATTTTTTATAACTGCACTTCACAGGCAAAGTGATGCATAAAATCAGTTTTCATTGTAGTATATCGAATACCACAGTAACCTGATTGTTCATTAGTATCACATTGCCTGTGAGTGAGTTAAAGTTGAGCTGGCGCTCTGTTAGCCACGGAAAACCTGAGTCCAAGTGACACCTGACATCTGTTTTCACAGTGTTGTCATCAGGGCGTCTGTCTGCTGCTCCACCTGGGTCTGTGAAAAACAATGTGTCTTTATTGCACTGATTCATAATCTCATATCTAAACTGTAGTGACAGTGAACATGCAAGTTTGTGGAAGAGAAACCAAACAAAAACTGAAAATTGAACATGTTATTTAGGAAACATGGCTGGAATTTTATTAATAAATATTACACTTCTGTTTTTGAATGGTTGTTTTGTTTTGTTTAAAGGAGGCGGGATGTAAATGGGAGCGTTCGGGGGAGTTCAGGGGTCAGCTGGTGGGAGTGAGTGGCAGGTTGACGAATGACATACAGTGTATCTGTGTCTCTGTCAAAGAACCTTATTGATGAGTTGTGGAGCAAAGACGCAGATAAACAAGAGGTGGCATTCTCTTATCCCGACATGTCCCAGCATGGAGACACAGTGTGCTGTATGTCCGCCTTTATGCATTACTCTGTTCTTCCATCAACCGCCCCCCTCCATTACATAACCCACCCCAAACTTCACTGTACTATTCATCCACGCAGAAACACTCCAATGAACAACAGACTGACAGACAGACACTCAACCCACAGACTTCTGCAGACAAAAGCAGATGTGCTGTACTTACTGTATGCATTTTGACCTGCATCATTTGCACAAAATTAAAAATCTACTTCATGTTTTATGGTCTAAGACTAGATTGCACCAAATATTAATCAAGGATTCATTCTAATCAGTGTTTAGCAAAACTAGATTTGAAATGAGTAAAACCGGATTTTTTAAGCACAGCTCTGTTGCACAATTAAAAAATTATCTCAGTTCACTAAATGCAAGTTTGTTGATGTAAACTGAAATTAAATGGGGTTAATATCATTACGGAGATGCTTTATATAAAAGAGGGTAGAAACTGTTAACTAGCTGCTCTGTATTCCTTAAAAAAACATTGCATTGTTTGCTAGCTAAAATAGTTAACAAAACGTTACACTGGTTTGCTAACTAGAATAGTAACACAACATTAGCCTGTTTGCTAGGTAGCTAAAAAGTTTGCCTACTCATGTTGGCTCATCAGAGAATCAACTGGAGTAAAGGAACACGAGATGCATCATAAAACTCAAATTTATCCTGTTCCCTGATTATTTTGCTCAATGCATCTCTAAAGGCAATTTTAAAAGTAAAACCTCCTCAAGTGTAAGTTTAAAGTTAATACTGCATCACATGTTAAATTGGAGTTTTAATCTTGGTGAAACAACTTTAAATTTAAACTACATTGGGTTTTAAGAGGTATAAATGTAATCTCTCTTCATTTTAAGACCGTTAAGTTTGGTGCAACATAATGTAAAGTTAAACTATGATGTAATCCGGTTTAAAGATGAACTCTTATTGGTGAAACCCAGTCTAAATTTATTAAACAGACTTTGCTCAGACATATCCAATAACACATGCAGCTGCTTCAGACCCCACTGACTGGGGAGTGAATCAGACACTAGAAACACCAGGCCACATAAATATAGTAAGATAAACAGACCCGCCAAGCTGCTGGATGAGGCTGCTGCGTATATAAAGCTGACATCTTATTATAGACCTGCTGGTGAATGCAAATGCTGTCTCATCGCTCCATCTTGAATTAGACATGTAAGTACAGCAACTTACAACTTACTACTAAAGAAAATATAGAAAAGGGGTCAGGAAAACAGCAGTGACACTTTGTAGTGTGTATGGGCCGATGGAAAATGGGCAGGGTGGGATGAGGACTGTTTTACAGCCTGTTGATTGACAGAAGCCCCCGGGGCTGCAGACAGAGGGTATGACATAACTAGGGGATGTAGAAAAAGTAAATGATGGGTACAATGGTGCAACTCCAGGCAAGACAACCTGAGCTCGGGGGAGAAATGGGGCGTTTAAAGAAAGGAGATAAAGAAGGATACAAGGGGGGAGGGAAGCAGACGAGAAGGGGCAGAGGCAACAGATAAGGAGGTGGGAGGTAAGTTTAAAAAAAAAAAAGTGTGGAAAGTCGGGTTGAGAGGGTTGAGAAGGAGACAGAGAGGAGTGGGGAGAGACACCATCATAAATCTTCAGTTAGTGAAACAGATAGAGGCTGTAAAAACTGTCCTCAGAATGAATTGCTGTGAAATATACACTTCAGCCTTGTCAGTTTCTCAGCAGCACTGACGTCAAGAGACTTCAGCAAGAGGGAGAAAAGTAAATATCAGGTCGCTTTTGAAAGAGGTTTGTGAGGATTAGGCCTAACAAAGGACACCTGCTTACCATGGCTGCTGCTGCGAAAAGCTGTAAGGGCATTTACTGGAAGTCAAGCACACACACACACACACACACACACACACACACACACACACACACACACACACACACACACACACACACACACACTCTTTGAAGGGTTATTATGGTGAAACTAGTGGACTTTGTTCTCCTATAGAACAGAGGGAGCCCCTTCCAGCAGTATAGATAAGACCAGAGAGGCCTGAGTGTCAGTGTGATCATGTGAGCGTGTAATAAAAACAGCCCTGGAATACCTTCGGATGTGCATTTGTTTATTTAAGCTCACTGACACACACATAACACACACCTGAGCAGCCACAGAGGGCAATCAGGTGTGGTGACACAATTCAGCTGTGTGTGTCTGTGTGTATGTGAATATATGCCAAGCTAAAAATGAGTGATAAGATGCTGTCAAGTATCTAGCATGACACTGTTGTGACCCATGGAGGTGTGAGTGACCAGTGACTTGATCTATGTCAACATAAAGTCATCTTGGATGCTTTAAACATGGAAACCAGCTTACAGCACAATATTGACATATCATCACCTTTTAAGTTGGTTTGATGGACTTAAAAGCAAACTGCTGCTTATTAACACATCCAGTAATTATGGAGCAACATGATAATTCATTTGCAATCATGTTTCAAAGCACCTGGTGAATGTAAGTCCAATATTCGCTCTCTTTAAGCTCTGTTTTTGGTCTGCTGAGGTAAATATGTGCTGCTAAAATGTGCAGCTGTGATCACCAGCTAGTTGCTAACTTTATCTGTCTGCTGTTTGATGCTGAGCAGGTTGTGTGCCGTGGCTTTTTAAGGCTTGTATGCGGAAAACAGCTGCCTGCTGCAGCAGAAAACATCACTGTCAGAGATGCAACAGTGAATCACACCAGTAAAGTTTAACAATGTGTTGAAACCATGGATGTATTCAAGACAGGATACAGTGTTAACACTCAGCCTTTTCCCAATTTTTCCAAGTGGCCACCCATGGTATTACAGTGAAAAATTCCCGTGTGGCCCAAAACTCTTTTTCCTCATAAGCCACCATCATAAAAGAGACATCCATAAAACTCTTGAAAGGACGCCTCATACTGCAAACAAAGTCGATTATGACTCTTTCTATTATGAAGTTTTGTTTTATATTTGTAAACTTTCCTAGAGCCAAGAAAAGGTATTTAAAAATCTGTGACATCATCACAATGTAGTCAACAATCTAACAGTTGGGGGCAGCAAAAGAAACTCCTTTATGGATTTGCGTAAGCCGCATTCTTTGGAAGTAAAGCTTTTTTTTTTTTGCATCTGTGCCAAGCAAGCAATTCCTATAGAGTGCCTAAGTCATGCCCTTTCCAGCGTGCCCCATGGGACCTAATTCAGAAAAAATATATATAGAAGTCTACATATGAAAGTCTCAGTTTGTGGTAGATAGATTTGTTGTAGTTTAGTTTTGTGTGCTTAGTGAACTACATCTCTCATTTCACACAATATAAGACATCAACATGAATCTTGCTGCCCCTTGTAATGTTTTCCACAGTTTGACATTTGACCAGTGCTTTTATAAGTCATCATGTTGTGCCCTTTTTTCTGCAATGGTTTAATGGCACCAGCTAGAGAACTGAGGCTTCCAACTGTTTATCTTTTTGTAATTGTAATATTCATATAACATAAAACCCTTTATATTTTGCTTTCACAATGTAATTTAATGCATTGATATTGTAAAAATATCAATTATAGCAGCTTGAAACAAAACGCTTGTTGCATTGTCTATCAGTGTCTGGATCCTCCCCAAAACTTTTGCAACATTCAAGATCAAATAATCTGATAATCACATCTGCTTAATACAACAATTGTCCAGGTGTGTGGGGGTGTGAAAGCAGGTTTGAACTTCTCTGTCACAAATCTGAATGTGTCCAACTGAATGTGAGTGAAAGTATGTGATGTTATCTCCGTTTGTATGATTCATCTGGAAAACTATAAATACACATCGAAGGAGGAGGCACTGAACAGAGGAAGCTATGATGGCAGGTGAGTGGAGCCAGTTGGAGCAGGTATGAATGATTTTGCATTTAGATGTGGTTTAACAACATACGATCAGCATTCTGAGCCCTTAAGCCTCTTAAATCATGACAGACATTTCTACCAAGTCCCCACTGAAAAAGTCAAACACAAATACATGACAAAGTCTCTTCTTTATCCTGTATTGACCCGTAAATAACAAAAATGTGTTTCTGTTGTCAGGCAACAGGATGAGCAGAAAGTAGTAATGTTAACTGTTTAACGAGAGGCCAGTAATCGAAGCTGATCATTGTTTTATGATCATAGGACCATCTAACATTGGAACACAATGAGAGTGAGACTCCAAACAGAGACTGATGTGATTATTTCATAGACCTAACATCATGGTGGTCACTGATCCTGGCTCAGACTAAAAAAAAAACCTTGGATGTTGTGTTATAGTGATCACTCTGTGAGTTAGAAATGACAGGGAAAGATGTCTTCTTAACTTTGCAGCCACACACCACTGCTGGCTTTTTAAAGGTTATCTGGAGACTTTTTTTTTTTTTCAAAAAGCTCAGTTTTCTTCTGGAATGAATTCTGGACATGTGGTGTTTTTAGACCAAAATTAGCATGTATATACAGGGTTTTTAAATGAAAATAAATCCTTTTCCCATTGCCAGTGAACAATTATGCCTTTTTCTTTTATTTCTGGGGTGAGCTGGAAGATTGAGACTCAACTCACGTTTGAGCTGGAGATCAGAGAGAAAGTTGTTTTTAAAAGAATTCAGTACTTTTGTAGCTTCTAACTGAATCTCTGTGGTTTGAAGTTTAGTTTCTCTACTGTGTCGCTGTTTGTGCTTTCAGATAAATGAGTGCAAACTCTGATGTGCTGGACTGATGCACCAAGTCAAATTGAATCAAGTCAAGCAGCACATGTGAATGGAAAAAGAGCAAAAGGGTCACAGTGTCCAATGGAGGCAACAAGTCTTCATTGCCTCTGTGGAAAAGGTGAAAATCCACGTGTTTTTTTGTTTTTTTTTAAAAGACTGTGGCTGTGCATCAGAAAAACAGCGCATCCCACATCTAATACATTACCTACCCTACAACATAGCCGTAACACATTAAAAAGTTCTTTAATAACTGGACAAGCCATTCTTTGACTGTTATTTTTAACATCACAGTGCAATCATTCTTTACATAGGATTATCAAATAAAACAAAACAGGCCTCCAGTAGAAAAGATGACAACTAGACGAGGCTGGAATCTACACAGCATTCCTATCTGTGCAAGTTGACAGCTTAAAGGACGATGTGGCTACTTCTTAAATGATGCAATTGTTTCATTACAGGTTCAAAGTCTTTATATATTTTATTTCAAACACCTGTAGCAAGAGGCTTTTTAGTCTTTAGTATCCTAGCATTAGCTTCAGGTGTTGCATTGTTTACTACACTTCTAATCTCCCATGATGCTCGTTGGGGTCACAGGACAACGGCAATACTTGCACATGTATCAACTTTTAGAAATTTGCTTGGTAGGCAGACTGTGCATGATGATAGATTTTTTTTTTTTGACGAAAATAGATTAGAATCTTTTAATTTTTTAAAATGAACAATTATTATAATTTGACCATAACAGCCTAAGTTTGAAACAAAACATTTTAGTAAAGCTATAGGCCTAACTAAACATTTATTCTGTATCTGATTTTTGCTACCCATAGCTGCTGATCTGAGCTGCAGCTGATAAATACCCATGACAGAGTCATTTGACCCGGGAGCAAATACCAATTTTGCCCTTTACCACTAAAGATAAAAGCCAGATGTTAGAGGGTTTTAATGTTTTTTTGTCCAGTGTAAAAGGAGCTTTAGAGAAAAAGATGTGCATTCATATTTAACCATCTTAGTCTACATGTAGGCAAGATTTACACAAGAAACTTTTGATGGACATCACTCTTTCACATTTGTCGCCCGACTTCCAGAGGCGTATGAGGAGTATTAGGAAGGAGGGCTGGAGAGAGATTACATACCCCTGCCGGGCCAATGAGGGCAAATAAGGGGCATGTCACACTGCTGAGAGCAGAGCCCCTTTAAGCCCAATCTCAGGGGTTTATCCCACAGCTCAGGGCTTTAAACCACATATCAGTCGGCATGCCAAATATCAGATTTTAGGCTATATGGAGCATACATATTACTGAGCACATTTTTATTTTTATATTTTTGTCTCTGTGCTCTTATCTCTCAGTGTGAGGTCTAAATGTCACAACTGGGTGAAGTCACATTAACACTTTAAGGGTCTTTGGGAGTTGCCAAATTCTATCCAGAGTGATGAGAGCTCAAAAAGTGGGAAATGTGTCACTATATTTTGTGTTTACCGAATAATAGCACTGTAATAGCCTTCAGTCTGATGTTTGGCATAAACACTGACACGTGCTTCATGTGAGCCAAAACAGTGTCTCTGCTCAAATATGGTTTGAGTTCACTGATTGTCAACAGAGGAAGGTTACAGGACACATCAAACATAGTTTCATTCCCTAGAGAACAGATATGCAGAATGATGATTTCATGATTATAGTTATGAAAACATTTTGCCTATTTATTTTCTCATGTTCTCTGTCCTGGTGTCGCCACTAGATCCTGTAAAAACAAATAATCTCAAATTATTTGCTGTCAGTCTGTGCACAGTTTGAAAAACAAAGATTTCGTCAGCACTTTCCTGTCTGCAACGTGACCTCCTCATACGGGCCTTTGCATTTGTGGAAGCACGCAAACACATGGGCACGTGTTGACGGGCGCACACACAAACAAGGAGTCAGGGAGAGACAGATGCAGGGGTGTAATTTCATGTTTGTAGTCAAGCAGTGAGCTCAGGGCACCATGAGTCAGCATTGTTGTGGTTACAGCTGGAGACCACCAACAGTACAGTAAAGATGTCTTTCTCTTAAATTCATTCATTGAAATTATCATGATATTTAAAAAAATGTTTTTTAAATCTGAAATAGTTCATAGTTTATATAATTTAGCAATCTACATTTCTTAATAAATATATACTGTATATAAATCTTCCTCCTGCCAGTCAAGCACACATCACCCAGACGTCACCCATTAAAGAGACAATTATCCAGACTATCCCTTTAATGGTGGAAACTGGCTCTCTCTACATGGATATTCTGTGTTGACATGATGCAATTATTAATTCAAATATATCTTTCTATCTATCTTGGTTGTTCTTTCACATTAGGCCAATACACATGAGAGGTTCCATTTCTGCTCTTCATCTGTGTCATTATCATCCATCATTTAGCTGAAACTTCTGACATTTGATTGGTGCTCTTGAAGAGTATTGGTCATTGATTATGCATTTGTGAGACTAACCCTCACATTTGTTGCACCTGACTCGAGGGAAGCGAAGTCTTAAATTATATCATCCTCATAGATTTAGCGTGGGAATTTCCTGACAACTGGCTATCTCTGCTTCAGGCATCTACTCTATGCACTATCATGTGTCACACATGTATGCAACATACAAAACATATGAACATATGAATCAACACACACACACATGCCATGTTCCCCCAGCTGCTGTGGGTCACTTGTTTTGGTCACAGTGACCCATGTCTTCTATCGCTTGGGAGCTTGTCTCAGGTTGCACTCCAACATCTGCCACATTTGACGCACATCTTTCCCCTTTCTCACACACACACACACACACACACACACACACACACACACACACACACACACACATGCACATCTTGTCAGTGGTGGAAAACATGCTCAATTCTTTTGGTCAAGTGAAAATGGTGATGTAGATGTTCTGTTATAAGCAAAGTAAAGGTGCAGAATCCCTCTAGAAAACATGTCCAAAGGTGTGTGGACACTACAGCTGGGTATTCAATACCTGTATCTTTCAAAATAACCCAGTACCAAGTAGTATCAACATTTCTCCAGTCAAATTATACCTGCATCCAATCCTTTTGGTACCAAGATCTAGAAAAAAGACTATTTATATGGTTTTGCTTGCAGCCAATCGCTGCAAGTGTTTTTTATGTTTTTTCAGAACATTTGAAAAGGGGTATCAAAAGAAGTACTTAATTGGTATCACTTGTATTGTAACTTTTGAAACAATATCCAGTCTTATGAACACACAGACATTATACCCTTATGTGATTGTTGAACATCTCTTTCCAAAATCACGATAGTTAATATGCTGCTTTTCTGCTTTTCTGGGAAGGCTTTCCACAAGCTTGTGGAGTCTGGCTGCGAGGATTTGTTCCCGTTCAGTTACAAAAGCATTAGTGAGGTCAGCCGCGGATATTGGGCGATAAGGCCTGCCTCACAATTCATGCCAAATATGTCGGCTGAGGTTAAGGTCAGGGCTCTGTGCTGGCCAGTGAAGTTCTTCCACACCAAACTGGGAGAACCACTTCATTACAGACCTGACTTTGAGGTAGGAAGCCTTGTCATGCATGTTGAAACAGGAAAGGGCTTCACCAAAACTGTCCCCACAAAGTTGGAAGCACACTGTGGTCCAAAATATGTGGACAAGAGTGCTCAAATACCTTTGGCCATTCAGTGTATTGTATCAAAACTTAAAGTACTTATTACAGGGAATAGCATTTAGGGACATACACTTCTGAAACTGCAAAATCCAGAGTAAAACCTGCTTTTTTGTTTTTAAGGTTATTATTGTGCTTTTTTAGTTTTTGTTGCACTGTAGAGAGACAGGAAAGGGGAGGGAGGAAGCATATAAAGGTGGTTGGACTCAGCAGTGATTCTACAACTTACCAAAGACACAGTGACCCATGGATATTGACATGTGGCCAATCTGGTAGATTTCTTGTTGAATCACACAACTTCTCTTTCCCATTTAAGATGTGTTTGCGTTTGTGATGTGTTTTTTGTGTTTTTGCAGCATTCAAGCTGAATGCTAACACTGCTTTTCATTTAGTGGTGTTACTTCCAGATATTGTGACATCACATACATACCGTCTATAGTCCCTCCAGTACAGTGTATTAATTAATTAACTTTAGAGGTGGTGGTGAGGGATTTGTTACCTTCAGACAGAGCCTGGACAGCTGTTTCCCCATCAAACATTTCCTGTAAGAATGTTATGGTATTATATGTAATAAATTATTATTATTATTGATTCATTCATAATTAAACAGCTTGTATGTACCTGGTTGAGATGGAACTAATTTTTATTTATAGGGTCCTTTAATCTATAACAATGCATCATGTATTATAAAATGATCATGTTTATATGTGTAAAAGTTGCAATGAAAAAATGCAGTGGAATAGAATTATAAAGTAGCGTAAAATGGGAATACACATGAACAGGTACCTTGAAACTGTCCTTGTCCCTTTGTGGTTGTGAGGATGAAATCTTAGCTCTCTGCATGTCTTTTTTTGTGAGTTAGAGACTTTACAAGCACAAGACACAACGAGCCAAAATATTTCTTCAGGGGGATTTTGAGACTTGGTATATTGATACTACATGTCATCCTCACACAAGAAAATCTAAATCAACTCTTGAGAGAGAGAGAATTATCAGAAATACAATATCTCTCTGACTGTCCACCAAAATCCCCCGTGTTTATCCAAGAAATCCCCAGTGTGTTTATTCCCTATAACAACCCCGACTCCTCCTCCTCATTTGCTGAAACCAAATGTTTCGCTCACGGGGATTCGTGTGTGATATAGCCTATTTATGTTTAATCGTCATTACCTGCATGTCTAAATGAGCTGTTTGTGTGTAATGAAGACCTCTACAACACAGCCTTATATAATCTTCTCTCTGTATCAGTGCCAGAAAATGTGTTAATCCCCTCTGTGACTTGGTGTAATTAAAGAGCAGCAGAGTTATTGCACAGCTGAAATCACAGTTTTTTTACCCAGAATTCATAGAAACCACACAGGTAACCCAAACATTGATGTTTATTTTTGAATGCAACTGACAAGTCTGAAAGATTTCCTCCCTGCCTTATCTTTGCATCAATTAATCAGCGTCTCATGTCTGTTGCAGACACACACACACACACACACACACACACACACACACACACACACACACACACACACATACACACACACATACACATGCATTCATGTGGTGATATGAATAGCAGGCATTGATGCGTTTCCCTTTGAGGCCTGTTCTCAGTGTGAGTGCTGTGCTGAGCAGGTAAGTGGTGGAGGGTAAACCGATCTACCCCTGGGCACACACACACACACACACACACACACACACACACACACACACACACCACTGCTATTGTTCCCCCCTCCATGTTTTCTCATGTCTCCCTTCTTCCTGGGCCCCTGCACTACCTGCCGGCACATTCCTGCTGCGGCCCTGTCAAATGTCTTTGTGTTCACACCCTTTGTTGCTCTGTTTCCACTGTCACTCTTTCTTTATTACCCTGCTGCTCCTCTCTTCCTCTTCCCTGTGTGTGTGTGTGTGTGTGTGTGTGTGTGTGTTATCTGTAATGCTCTGACCACCACTGACCTGCCACACTGCACAACATGACACACGGTCAGTACAACATGACAGTAGCTCCATGCAGATTCTGATCAAATGTGCATCATAAGATATCCATCCATCCATCCATTTTCTGTAACCACTTATTCCGTAAGGGTCACAGGCTGCTGGAGCCTATCCCAGCTGACATTGGGCGAGAGGCGGGGTTCACCCTTGACAAGTCATCATAAGATATGAGACAGAATAATTCCTGCTCTTAGGATCATAAAGGCTCATGAAGGCTTGTACAGCTTATAACTCACTTATTTCATCTGCATTCTCCAAGTTTAGCTGCAATAAATGCTCAATTTTAATCAGAAATGCTTTCCTATTTTCAACAAATCTTATGAAATGCCAAAACCATGAATTTATTTTACTAACAACTGTCTTTTATGCAGCCAAAGCCTTAACCTAGTTTATTCATCTGTGCCACAGAGAACTTCATGTGTTAAATGCACATCAGTGAGTCACATCATTGCACTGGGTGACATGCTCCTTTATCACTATAAACATGGTCACTGTTTATTTTGAGTCAAACCCACGTGCACATGCTGGTCTAAATACTCACTAAAGCATCAAATGTGTAATAATCTGCAGCTGAAAATAGCCCCAACAAATTCCTGTTTCAGTCACGTTTGTTGAAAACTACAGTGCCCAGCTGTTCAAAATCACTGATCCTTTAAAAAAAAATGAAACTATATATTTGTGACCTACTTAAAAGATTTAGCCCATGTCTGCAGGAGGAACCAATAGGCTTAAGGTTGAGTGCAACAGATGGAAAAAAGAAGTCAGAAAGTATTTTGAGAGACAGAATAACACATTTTTGGTCTTTTCATGAGATTTGTTGACAATAAGAAAAATGTAGATGTAAAAGGACTGGTCAGCTCAGGTCGCTCTGTTACCTGTGTGCCTTAAAAAATGAATTGATCAAATTCAAATTAAGGTGTTTAAGTCCAAAACAAACTGGCCTACAAGAAAACCTGCTCACAACCTCATACAACAATAATGTAACTCTGACAAAAACAGGTAAAGGTGACGTGTGAACGAGTGAACGAGTGCAGCTACAGTAACCGTTCAGTAACACCAGCGAGGCTTTACAGCCTGATGATGTGTCGGCACAATCTGGCAGCTTTACTGGGGCGCCTTCCTGCCTCACTGAATGACCTGGGACTATTTTTTGGTGGGTGATAAAGTGAGATTTACAACACAGAGACAGAATCAGTCTATCTTCACTCCATCAGTCCTGCTCACTGCTGCTCTAATGTTATCACTTCAGCCTCCAGCACCAACTGTAACTGACTTCAATCAGTGAGCTTCTTCATCTCAGAGAGGCTTTAGAGTGGCGTAATCACACAAATCAAGTAAAACCCCACCCTCAGGTGAATTAAGAGAGCTACAAGCTTGAAGACGAGCATTTTCCCAGATGTGAGTGTTTAGAGTGTCTCTGTCTGTCCTCTGGTCATTTACTGAAGCACTTAGTGACCCCCGACACCCATTCACAAAGTTTAAAGCCCCTTTAACCCCCCCTTCACTGGTTTTTCCCATCCTCACCAAATACATGTCTCTGATCTCCTTCCCTAAACCCATTCCCTGAAGTTTTACCCCAACACCCCTCAGCCGTCCCATCCCCAGGGGGCCCCCTAAGAGCCTGACTGGGTGGTCCCCCCCTTCTAACCTAAACCAACCCCCCTCTACAGGGTCAGAGGTTATAGGTGAACCCCGACAGTGTGTGGGAAACGTGCTGCACTGTGTGCTGGTCTGAACCAGGGAGGCAGAGAGGAGAGGAAGCAGTTGAGGCGGCCCCGTTTCCTCCGTGGACCCCGCTACAGCGGGATAATGGGGCTCCTGAGGTCAGAGAGACGCAGGCATGGTGCTGGTGTTGGTTACAGTTTTGATTTATTGAACCAATTTCTTCTCCAAACGTGAGCTTGTTTGGGTTGAGAGGGAGGCAGAGCAGACTGGCTTAGGCTGAGGGGATCAACAGAGACGCCGTGCAGGATGATGGGGGAAGACTGTGTGTGTACTCGTCTCTGCTCATGTGCTTATGTGTATAAATGTGTCTGATGTCTGTATATGTGTGTGGCAACTCAAGATCCCTTGCTGAGTGTGCGTTAACTTGAGGCATTTATTAGGGACTGTCTAGCCAGTGGCGTGTCAGAAGAGCTTAAAGTGATTTATTTAAACGGCTAGTAGGAGCTGGTTATTTTACTGGCAAATTGCTGTGTATTTTAGAAATGATGGCCTTGATTCTGTCCACTGGAGGATAACAAGCCCGGCTGGCAGGCGATACCTGCGCTGCACTGGAAAATCTGTGATAATAACAGCTTCAGACAGCTGACAGAGATGATATGAGGCCACCTTTAAAACATTTCTAGACAGAGTCAAGCTGGAGGCACAGATGTAATTCCATACACACATACAAATACTCAAATCCATGTGTGAAATGTGTTTGTTTTTGTTTTGTTTTTACAATGATATTAAGTAGTAGGAAAAAGTAGGAAATCTTCATGGATAAACTTTAAAAGTCATTAAGGATGATAATCTATAGTGTCTTAGGCAGTTTGACTCCATTTTCAGTAATTTTCCTCAGTCTTGCATATATTCACAGTTTTAACACCATGATACATGATACACAAATTATGCTGCTATTATGTTACATTACATAAACAGCTGACAGGGCACTTAAAAGTGTGGGCTGACTTTACTGAATTATAATTATAATTATAACAATTTATATATACAGATGAATGCCTTAACTTATGACATAGTTTAACTTGTTACTTCAGCAAAAAATAAAAATAAAATAACTTTTCATATCAATAAGAGTATCAGTAAGAATTTATATCACTAGATCAGTTAATCAATAAAATACCATCCTTGTACCGGGTGTTTTTCATTCATTGTTCAAGTAATATTGTACAAATTATGACTGAGATTGAAATGTGTTTACGTGGTGTTCTACTTGGTGTGTATATACAATTACAACAGACTGTAAATAAGACCAACGAAATAATTAAAAGTTAAATACAAGTATTTAAAGCTCAAGTAAGGATATGAATATGAATTTCATAATGTTGAAGTGTTAATTGTACAACCAGTTAGAGTGAAAATTAAAATTCTGTTCAGCTCTATGTTATCTTTGACTGCTTTTAGATCATCGCTTTGGTGTCTATTAAACACAGTCAAGTCACTTAAGCAGTTGTGGAAGAGCTACTTTACTTGTGTAAAAGTAGTCATACCACAGTGTAAAAAATACTCTCTAACAAGTAAAAGTCTTGCACTGAAAATTGTACATAAGTTAAAGTACAAAAGTATTGACATCAACATACTTAAAGTACCAAAAAATTACTCATCATCAGAATGACCATTTAAGAAAAATGTATATTATGTTAGGCTACTGGATTATAATTATCGATGCCTTAATGTGCTCATTACATTAATGTTGCAGCTGATTAAGGTGGAGATCATGTTAATTACTTCATATGCTCCTGGACTGCTTAATCTATAATAATAATAATACATCATATTCTATTATTCTTTTACAATTTGTGTTCATAATTTGAATCTGTAAAGCAAAAAGGCAATTTATTAAATAAATGCAGTGTCACTGTAAAGTAAGTAAAATATTTGCCTTGAATATGTAGTGGGGTGGAATTATAGAGGAGCAGAAAATGGAGATACTCAAGCTAAGAAGGTTATGTGTTAATGTATTTAGGTACAGTATTTAACTGTACTTAGTTACATCCCACCACTGCACTTCTTGCAGAACTCAATCATGTTAATTGAAACATATAAACACAGAAGCTCAGATATTTTTCTTAGAGTGTAAGTGGACCAAACATACCCTGAACCAGAGTGAATATCAGACCTGTTTTGGCAAAAAGTATTAATGAAAACAATGACGACATACTGAAGTGACACTGACAAACAAACAGCATCAGGCAGGTTTTTGTTAATATATTTCCTATGAAAATAATAAGCTGTTGTTGTATATCTGGGTGCAACATTATCTGTATGAGAGTCTCCTTTCTGCCCTCCAGCAGCTGATGAAACTTCAAAATACTGTTTCTCTATGTAGGTGTGTGTGCACACACTCCCTTAACTACACACAAAGTAGAGCTGTAAACATACTTATTATTGCAAAACACATGGCCTCATTCACAATCCATATGTGCTGATAGATCTGTGTTTTGCCCCCCCCCCCCCCCCCAACACACACACACACACACACACACACACAAAAGCAGCATTTACAGCAGTGAAGCTCCACTCCTCTGGTTCAGGTTTGTTTACAGCCCTCCAGTCAAACCACTCATTTATAGTATTTCATCACTTCTTCCCAACATGTGAGGATTATGCATCATGTTGAGGAAAACACTGTTAATGGATCAGAAAATAATAGCTCTACTTATTTTTGGCATGTTTTGTGGATGATGTGATGTTTCCATAAAAGGTTCCAAGTTGTTGATGCTAAGAAAAAGATTGTAGTAAAACAATAAAGTGAAACAGATGTCTCAGATGTTTTCTATAATTGTATCTATTAAATAACAATATGAAGGGAGAACAGAATGATTCTGTTCAGCTGTTTGGTTTCTGTGTGGCCATACAACCGCGTGGTTTCATTCATACTTGTATATGCACATTTATATTGACAGAGACTGATAGCCTGTTCATGTGTACATACTTTATTTGTACCTCTCCTGTGTTTAATTCTCATTGCGGTTGCTGCTATGACAGCTGAATTACCCTCCGGGGATTAATAAAGGTTAATCTCATCTTTCCATACTGATAAATCTTCACTGATGTGATTACAGATAAGCCTCATTTTGATTGGGGTGTTACAAAATGAAAAACACGAAACAAAAATAGATTAATTAAAACAGGCAATGGCCTTAAGAAATCAAATCAGTTTGACAAATTACATGATTCTTTAATCTGCATTTTTTTTTTTGCTTTACATTACATACATCATCTGTCAGTTACATATGTAGAACTTTATGTAGGCTAACTTGTGATTTACTTCTACATGTTGAAGGTTTTATCAGTGTGCAAAGGACATACGTTGTTAGCAACTTCGTGTGAAAGCTAGTCACACTTCCTGCAACACTTCTGTCACATTAAGGCTGTGTCCACACTATGTTTTCCACCTAGTGTCCACACTACCTCAGCATTTTAGAAAACTCAAAACCCAGAAGTTTGGAAATGTTGCTGGATTTGTTTCAGTTTTAAAACTCTGGGGTTGCCTTGTAGCCTGGACGGGCAGAAATTGAGGAATTTAAGGTTACAGTGAGGCTGGCCACCGCTTGATCTCTTCACAACAATTCTTTTTTTACACTGATGAAAACATACATGAAAATTATGCTAATAAATCGGCTTAAATCTTATATCCTGGACCTTTAATGAAGTGGTTTTGAACTATTTCTTCAGCTCTTTTGAACAATTGTCAAAACCCTCACAGACGAACACAATCTGTGGAAGCCCAGAATAAACTTCCTTCTCCTCCCTGCTGAGACCCACGACAACAAACTCTATAAAAATAGACAGATGTTATTTGAGACACTAGGCAGCTCTCCTAAGTCACGTACGTGGTGTTGTTTTGTGGGTTTGTACTTATGTTGACAAAATGTATACTTCAGTTCCATTGACTATTTCACACTGAAATGCAATAACATATAATCTACTTTATATTTCCAGGGGAGGAAGTAACAAATTAAAACTTCACAAATTACTTTAATTAAGTCATTTTTGCAGGGTACTTTTATGAGTATTTCTTCAAGACTGTAATTTTACTCTTACTTAAGTGTGTTTGCATTACATTATGTAATCTTCTTCACTACTTTTAAAATCATATGTTGCTACAGGTATGTAGTTCTAATTGATATCCAAACCAAAATCATAGCCAATAAGGCTATATGATCTTAAATGGGCCGATGAAAATCATGACATACAGATGTGGGAAAAAATGCTGCAGTGGGCACAAGTTTGGAGAGGTCAGGGTGGAGGTCAATCATTTATTCAGTCATTTAATAAGACGTGTTCTCCTTAATGCCATGCATTTATATTTTTGTGTATCTGCATCCTCATAGATTATGAGTCAGGGTATTATCTGTGTATGATTCATGCATGAGGGTGACTCATCACTACTTCACTTAAATAAAGATACTAACATACATGCTGTTCTTGCCGTCACCATCAAAGCATGCCAATAGAATCATCATAAACTTTACTCATTTTGACTGAAAGATCAGAAATGTGTCTGTTGTCATAGGCTGCCTTGTTGGTGTGACTTTAACATTTGATGTTTTAATTGTACAAAGAAATGATTGTTATTATATTTATATCCACCACTGTATATATCATTGCTAGTATCAATGCCGTGCGTTCACTTATCACAACATACAATGCAGATAAGAAAGTTTGAATGTGGAAGGAGAAAGTCTGAGGGAAACTTTATCAAGAAAACAGACCTATAGTTTTTTCTGTTTGTCTGAGGACTAGGTATGAGGTGTGTGTGATGGGGGTGGATTCTTGGATTTTGAGAGAGGAAGTGACATCATGGAAAGTGATTGCTGTGCAAACAGAGGCTGCAGCCCCCAGGAGGGCTCTATGATTAAGAGATTACAGAGGAAATGAAAGAGCTTCACACACACACACACACACACACACACACACACACACACACACACACACACACACACACACACACACACACATACGCATAACTATGTGCACATGCAATCACTAATCCAAGCCTTTAGTGTGTGTGTGGATGTCTAGAAGGTAGTGGAAGTTGTGTGTGTGAGTCAGAGGGCGTCTCGCAGGTAAAGGAAGTTAGGTCGCAGGGGTTGCCTGTCCTGGCCAGCAGCCACTTGCAGCTCTGACTCAAGAATGGAGGGAGCTGATTCAGCATGGCTACAGGAAAACAAACCCCAAATAAGCCTCCTGCTACATCCATTCATCCACACACCAAGAATGATGTTGTCTCCACCTGACTTTCATGATCCTTTAATTTCATTTTTCATCCTTGACAGTTAAACTTCACCTGAGATCTCCACCCTGATCTGACATTTTCCACCTGAGCGACTTTGTTCCATTGTGTATGAGGATGAATTAACTTCATATGCTGTGTACCCTGTTGCTATTAGTTACACGTGTGGTGATCAAAGAGAAGAGCTTACACAGTTTCCACTGTAATCACAAGATGAGAGTGAAATTTGGCTTGGCATCTAATCAATACCACATTTACTCAGGAGAAAAAAAGTAATTGTGCTTTCATTTGAAGACTTTTGCACGTGAAGCACACAGAGCAGGCGTCCTGTGAGGTATACGATGCACATGTCGTCCATATGTTCTCATACTGTTTACTGTAAGGTAAAGTCACAGATTGAGCAGAGGAACACCAAAAGGTTCTCATGTCTTCAGCTGCCGGACACGGGAACATGATCAGCAGCTCTGCACCGCTGAAGACTCCTGCTGAGAAATCCCAGTGGAGGTTATTTGTTTCTGCCTTGAGGGGAGACTGGGGAAGATGGTGGGGGTGGAAAGGGTGTCCCTATAGAGAGGCTGTCATAGCCTGGAGGTCTGCTTTTGTCTCAAGTGATGAGCAGGTTAATAAAAAACGAAGTGTGTGAAAGTCTGGGAGATAAGTGGATGAAAGTAGTCCAGTGTGTTAAAATCATAGTAAGATTGAGTGACATAAGGCATAACAAGCTGTACTCAAATTAAACAAAAACTAGAAATAACATGTTCTTCATCAGTTAGTATTAGTATTAGACCTTTATTAGACATTATTAGAGTGTAATTAAGGACACATTACAACAAAACTGTACTGTGAACTAAAATGGAATCACATTTCTGCTAATTGAGCTGCACCATCTTTGTCTGGTCCCGTACAAGTGTCACAGTAGCCCAGAACAATACCTACGTCTTTGATCAAATCACATTATCTGCCTACAGTATTACATGATTGCAGTAATGTTCCTCTACCCCTATAATTTTGGCCTTTACTTGGTAGACCTGGTTCACACATTGTTTTAAATGGGAAAGCAACAGAAATGTTACTCTCATATTGGTTTACAGTACAGTTCCCAAATTACCCTTTAAGAACATTTAATAGGGTCTAACAGTGGGAAATAATACACTTTAGTTTACGGTACAGCTCTATTGTGATGTCTCTAATTACACTCTAATTCAGTCTAATAAGGGTCTAATAAATGGTCTAATATTGTCTAATAAAGAACATATAATTTTTGATCTTTTGTTTCATTAATCTATTTTTTGTTTTGTCTGTAAAATGTACAAGATTAGTGAAGAATGTCGCAGACTTAGGGAGAAAAGTGAATGAAAGTTGTTCATCGTGGTAAAATCATAGCAGGATTGAGTGGATTATAATGTGACGCATCTTTACACTCAAGTGTGTGTGTGTTTGTGTGTGTGAGAGGGGCATTGTTGTCATAGTAACTAAAGAATGGATTGACTAAATTGCCACTTTCCCATGTGGGCTTTAAAGGACCCCCCCCCACACACACACACACACACACACACACTCAGCCTCAAAACTTGTCACTTCCACAGAAGTTAATTCCCGTGCTCCATTGTGTCCTGCTCAGCCACCATTCAGGCCCCTGGGGGCGAGCCACTCAGAGCGGTGCAGCCAGCTAATCTAACCCTAGGCTTCTAAAGGCCTAGTGTTGGGCCAGGCTTTAACTTTATTAACTGAGAGTCCTTTGAGGCGGTCAAGTCAGCCCTGACCCGTGAGTGAAACGAAGAAAATGGTGACTGTGGGGCTAAAGGCAGACAAAGGGGGGAGTTTAGCCAAGTTTAGTCTTTTAATTAAGCCAAGATGACAAGTGTGTGGCTAATGTTTGCAATGGGGACACGAGGCAGGGAGAGAGACAATGAAGAAGTGCTTTAAGAGAGAAGGTTTAGCAAACAAACTACTGCTGGAAATGAGAGGCAGTCTTGTTTGCACAGACCCTGTCATTTGAGGTGAGCAGCAACTAGAAGTGAGAGGACATGAGGACAGAGCTGCAGCTGGATTTATCATCACCTCCTCACCACAATGAGGTGTTTTTATCCTCAGCTGAGCTTGGAGAGGTGAACCATGCTATTATATCATTTTGTTTAGACTGTTTTATTTCCAAAACCTGTCTTGTGTCCCAGTCAGAAATCACATCAACTGTTGCAAAACACATCAAGGCTAAAACTAAAATCTGTAGAAGTCACAAACATATAGCAAAATTTACCTTCTATGCACCGTTTCACAGTCGATTTATTGTTGAGAAAATATGATGACCAAATTGATCCTCAAGCAAGGGACCTTTAATGCCTGTCATGATTAAAATAGTTCAGTTAAATGCACAGTGTGTAAATTTTCCCAATAGGCATTTCTCAACATAACAAAAGATGTAGTGTGATGACATTGTGAAGTAGCATGTGATCATGGGAGTTGTTGTCTTCACTTTTAAACATTGTTGCTGATGAAAATCTATCTGACATGACTAAAGCAGAAAACATGTTCACGGACGAAGCAGTATTAAAGTTTTAATCACATTCTGTTTAGTCATGTTTGCCAACTTCCATCCTCACTGTCTGACCTATTCTGTTTTCCCGGAGGTTGACAAGTAGCAAACACTGGCGAGCAGGAAATGTACCACAGCCTTGAATAAATTAAGGATTACTCTGCGTTTGAAGTTTGTTTGAAACAACTGGGATAATGTTAGTACACAACTCAACAAAATATATTACACATTTTGCATTTTTAGATATTTTAATGTGAAATGAAGTTAAAAGAGTGCAAAAAAAGTGCAAAAAAAGTTGTTCATTTATAGATTGATCTGTTTTTTATTTGGTTGATTTTAATGTTTTATTTCTCTCCTGTTCTGTAAACTGCACCATGGCTGTGTTCCCCTCCTACTGGTGAATATTGATGACTGTAATGTCTCTGTAAGCTCTTTCATCTGTGAGTTTGTTAAAGTTCATGGGAGAAAGATGTACATATGAGTGAAGCACATCATTCAAGTCAATTAAAGTTTTATTTATAAAGCCCAATATCACAAATCACAACTGGCCTCAGGGGGCTTTACAAAAGAATAAAAATGTAAAGTATATAGACCCATTCTTTATTGTACTTACTGTATAACATCTATTCATTTGAAAGATCTATTGGCAAGAATATCATAAATCCTGTCACATCCAGACACAGAAAACATGACCCTGCGTGAGAAGACAGAAAAAGAGTAGAACAAAGGAGGAACGACTGCGTGAGGCGGGGCTGAGGTTGTGTTTGGAGCTTTTCGAGGGGATGTGGGATGAGAACACAATTAGAGGAGCTTAAGGGAGGGCAGCGGGAGGAACGGAGCGGTGAGGAGGGGATGTGGGTGAGCCACACTCACCTGCACGAGCGGTCTGACAAAGCACAGGTGTTGCACACCTGGGCCTTTGGGTATCCCCATTAGCCAAACAGATTAACCTGCCTAACTGAGGTCACTGACCCTCTCTCTTCTTACAAGTAGAGAGGGGATTTTTGTGAGGTGGAATTAAGGCACATTAGCAGGTTCAGACTTTTGACAGGAACCTCTTTTAGCTGACAGATACATGTATTACATGTTGGTTTTAAACTAATGTTTTTATTAATCTATGAGCACATTTTGAGTCTTATTGAAAAATGTATTTTAAAAATATATTGGAGAATGTGTTGGACTTAATTCACCCTGACTGAGCCATTTCTCCCACTCAGTTTAGATATGTTATGCTAAATAAAATTAATTAGATGTTGCTGTGTCTTTAAATAATGTACATGTTCAGTTTCCCCTTTAACTCTCTATATTTTTTTACTGTCACAAAACAGTAAATGTGGTCTAATTGTCATTGTTTATGGTAAGTTGGTACAGCTCAGCTAAAATTGACTATTCGCTACAAAAAAAAATCTGAACATTAATTGTTGTTAATGTGATACATTTAATTTTATTCCATTTTATATAAGCTGAAAGCATATCATAAGTATGGCTTTTTACTGTCTATTAAATAGTTCAATTGTCGTTTAGGGATACTAAGACAATAAATTTTAAGTAAATAATCTAAGGCCTAAAACATTTGTGCTGCACCACCACAAAGATTATGGAGTCTGATTTATGTCTTCAACAGTTTGGCTTTTTCCACATTTCTGTAAATCAAGAAAACAATGGTTGTTGTTATTATTGCCCCAAGGAAATTTTGAAAAATGCAAAGACAAAGGTTCTAATTTCTTTTTTAAGAGTGAAAATGGCCTTCAAAATGTCCCACACCCCAGATGAAGTCTTCAAATTGAGCATTTTGTCTGAACAACAGTCTATAACCCAAAGCTTTTCAAATTATAATGACACAAAACTGTTGAATGAAGCAAATCCTTAAAAAAACTGGAACCAGCATTTAATTGGCATTTTTTGCTTGCTAATCAATTAAATTTTAAATGGATTAAACCTTACTTTGCATGTTTCATTGTGTGTTTGATTTATTAGAACCGTTACAAAACCACATGGCTGCAAGTCCACTGTAACAACCATATTAGTTGGCCCACTGGTTGAGAAATACAAGAAAATCAGAAATTGAATCAAGAATGCTTTTATGTTGAGTAATTCCAGAACAATCATTCCAGCTTTTTGAGACACAACAAAGATATGTACAGACATCTCTTTGATTTGTGGATATATGGATGTTGTGGTCAGTGATGTCATCCATCATGGCCCCTGAGATCATCCTTAGAGGGAGACTGTTTTCTCTCACTGACACTTGGCTGCAGGGCCGGCTAAGGGCGTGCATGAACTTGCCAGAACACACAACCTGGAGAGGGTCTTCTGGTCACATGCACACTTTTGGATTTCATTACAGACGAGTTCCACTGACCTACATTGTTCCTGTTGTCCTGGGATTTATTATATTTCTATCGACTTCAGTTTGGGGTCTGTTTTAGCAACGAGACAGCAACAAGAAGTAACTACATAAGACTAAAATAAGTAATTCAAGTTAACAAAGTGAGAGAATCAGATACTTAAGGGATTAAATCTGTATGGAGGATAAATTCTCAGGCTTTCTGACAGGTGTGAGAGGAAGTGGAAAAATAGAGAAGGGTTTGGTATATGTTTGTGCCTGAGGGAGATACATGAGCCCGCTGTGAGAACGTGAGAGATAACCTCTGAGGAAGGAGAGAAGATAACACCAAAGGCACAGACTAACTAATAATTATGTTTTTTTTTTACTTTCTATTTGTTCTACATTGATACTATATGTATTCACATAAGTGGCAAAAGTACACACATTGTTTTTCTTAAGCAGAGGCACAGACACTTCTGTACAAAGAAAAGAAGCCTGTGGTAAAAGTAGAAGCATTGATTCAACTTCTCTACTCCAGTAAAAGTGAAAAAGTACAGGCCCTGAAATGTACTCAAAGTACAAAAGTAAAAGCCTGATACATATTTTGATAAGCTGTTTCTGAACAAAGCCAAGTGAACCTCTTCATCTTTTCTCCACAGTCACGTCTTCCTCTCTGTCTGTTTCGTCTTTTTCTGTTGTTTTTCGCCTTGTTACATTTTTTTCATCATTTTTCATATTGTCCCGTCATTTTTGATCTTGTTACATATTTCTCATTTAGTTCCATCTTTTTTGTGTTGCTAAATCTTTTATGTCATTTTTTTAAAATCTTGTTACATCTTTTCTTTTGGTCTTGCTATATATATTTTGTTTTATTTTTCCTCATGACATCATTTTTTTTTTTTGCTCCATCATTTTCATTTTGTTACATCTTTCATGTTTTGTTACGACTTTTCATCTTGTTACATAATTTTTCGTTTTGCTACGTCTTTTTTGTCTCATTACATATTTTTTGTCTTGTCACATATTTTATGTCTCCTACATCATTTTCATGTTGTTACTTCTGTCGTGCGCGATATGCACTGATGGATAGATCATATAAAAACCATCAATAATTCCTCTCAAATGCATTAAACCTGAAGTACCAAGACTGTTTTGAAAATGTAGGAGTAGAAAATACTGATATTTGTTTAAAAATTTAGGGAGTAAAAAGTTGTCAGAAAAATAAATACTCAAGTACCTGAAAAATCTACTTAAGTACAATAAAGTGTTTGTAAAGAGTGTAACTTCCCACCTCTGTGCATTCAGGAGTCAGAGATAGTAGGTAATGGGGTTGTGTGGCCAGCAGGGATTTCCTCTCTCCCCCACACACACTCGGATACAATGCAAAGAGCCTTTTCTTTGCAGCGACATCAGCCTTTGTGTACGTGCAGTCTGGCATGACTCGTGATGCTTCTGAAGGGGCCTTTTTAGTTAAACGTGTTGAAAGATGGACTGACAGTCACATTTTCAGAATACCCCTAAATGAAGAAATATGAGTTCTTCTTATTTGCAGTGCTGGAGCTTAAAAAGAGAAACAAGCACTGACAGTTGCAGCTACAGAGGAGGGGAGAGATGTGGCGCCTCTGGCTACCATTTTACTTTTTACCCCGCGGAGACGTGTGAGCTGATCTTCGCAGCAGATTCGTATGAATTCCACACATTGTGAATGACATCATACAAAGATTCCTTAACAAGTCACATCCAGCAAGCAGCGAGAGCAGATGATAAGACCTTCCATATGTCAATATGTGTCATAACACCAGGCAAAAAGACTGTGATTGATTATCTTAATGGGGCCAAGAAGAAGGCAGGAACACATCAGGGCATGTTGCTGATTGAAATATCATGTGGTAATGTTTTTTGTTCCCTTATGATTTCAGCAATCACCTCTGGCTGACGATTCCAAGATTTTACGCAACGGACTGATGCACGATGTGAAAATGACAGTTTGGTGTTGAAGAAAATCTGAGTGAAGCTCTGAAGACAATACATGTTTTGAACAACAGGAAACTACATCAGTAACATGCTGAGACAAAGTTGCATTGTCTTCTTCCAGGATGTATACTACATTCACTATTTGTCATTGTTCCCTTTTCCTCCCCCAGCAGTTCCCCCTAACTTTCTCCAGATATAGAATGAAAAGTTTCTACTGAATTTTGGAACTTGGTTTTATTTAACTTTTTGACACAGACCAGAAAGATCAAATAAAATGAAGATATAATCTCCATCTGTTGTACTGTTTGACATTATGATCCCGTACTTTTCTATTATCTTGTCCTATTATCAAGGTGTTCATTACAGCCCATATCAGTACACATTCCATATCATATTATGAAAGTAGTCATTACAGGTAAAAGTATGTATTACAGATCCTCCACCATCAAGGTGTTCCTTATAGTCCATATTGTCACAGCACTCACTGCAGAACATATACATGTAGGGGAGACTATAACACTTGAAGTTTGGGCAATCATGAAAGTTCTGCCTGGATCTCCCATTTCCTTTCTGAGCTCACAGAATTGTCATGTCTTTGTGGACAACAGTGAGGATTTTCAGACCCAAAAGTTATTTTGAAGAAAGATTTTTTTAATTATTATTATTATCAATATTGTTTTTTGCTTAGCTGTCTTTGTATTGTAGAAACAATGGTTTGACGTGCTGCACATAATCTAAAGTAACGGGTTCTCCAGTTTAATTTGATGCTTTGTATTTGTGCTACCTCTGAGCCCACATGCTAAAATTGTTAACTATATGGCTGCTTGGGGCGGGGACTGTTGCAATAGTTAAATAAATGAGAACGGAGCACTTTGCACACTCAAGGAAAAAAGACGTGTGGGTTAAATGTGTACATTATCAGTTCTGGACCAAGAAAGCCTGCAGCACAGGGGCAGTTATCTACATCTGCCACAACTGTCACAGTGACTGAATCCTTGTGGGACACATACACATTCAGGAACACAGTTCACACACAAAAAAGTGTTGTTTTTTTGTCAATTTAAATTGTTCACTTTATTCAAAATTGTATTTATTCTTTGTTCTTCAATAAAGTTCCTTCAGAAATCACACTGTGTATTGGGGTAAGTTGTAACTCTTGGAACTCCATGTATTTTGCATTAATTCACATAATCTGTGCTTGTGAAGCAGACATCCAGGTGAGTTTTATTTGTTGTAGATAACTATAGGTATCATGTATCAAAGTTTGAGACATCTCGAATGAACAACCACTGAGTTACTGATGTGCAAACCAAAAGGTGTTACTACAATCCCTGGTCACCCCTAGTCATTACCGATTTCCATATCATATTTTCATATCTCATTTCAGATTATCTCATTAAAAATATTGTTACAGACGATATTATTTAAATACAAACCTTGTTGGCATGCTATTTTAGCGAGGTACTCCTTTCAGTTGAGTGAAACTGAAAAATACTTGAATAAAAGGGAAAAAGGGAAAAAAGAAAAAGGTGGTGGGGGGGGGGCACAAGGCAAATCCCTGCCCTAAGTGGAGTTATGAAACTATTTACTGCATTAGTAATGTCATGGCAGGACTTCATCTCTTAATAAATTTGGGTTTTTGAAGCCTCAAGTAAACCAACTGATCAATAAGGAAATGTTGAAGACCAAATAAAAAAGATGTTGGATATATTAAAGGAACATTACAGGCTGGTTTCCCAAAGATTAAGAATATAGGCAGTTATTTTGACTTGTTGTAACAGGAAAAGCACATATGTTACCAATAACATTAACAATGTCTCTGTTCTATTGAAGTGTCCCAGTAAGTCATGCCAGTGTGACAGTGAGACAGCATGCACAATACCTGTAACAGGAAACTGAAGCAGCTAAATGGAATTCAGCCAATAATAATTTTATCATTTGCACCTGTGTTTTATACTGTGATGCGTCGAAATGTCTTATGTGGAAAAAAACCTATTGTTTTACGCTATTTGAACTTTTCTTTTACACGTTTTACCTTTAAGTGAAAAAAAAATTGCTGCACCACAAAAACAAACAATGTGAAACCGTCTTGCTGGCTCCAAAACACCTGACCACTAACAACATTTGGCTGCACTCCTTTTCTTTCCTCCAGGCTGTGGTATGACTCTGTGAAAAGAGGAAGGAGAGCAGAATTGTTGGTGTGGAAGTGAAGAGAGGTGAGTTTGTGCACTGATAGTAGAAGATGTATGGAGGAGGCTGCAGGCTGAAGATAGTGATCTGCTGACTGCAGAGGTCAGCAGGATTCTTTCCAACACTGTCTGCACTCTTAACCTCTGATCTCCCCCCAGGGTGACCAGATCCCAGCAAACCAAATGTGAGGCAAAGATTGAGTGGGACACCTTACTGATGCTGAGGGGCAGCCTGAATTGTTGATATAATGTCAATCAGAAACATCTCTGTGCTTCTCCCTCCAGCTGATTCAGTAGCACAGTGTTTAAGTTACAGGTTACCACAGTCTGCTTACCTTTATGATGCACAGTGTAGTAAACTCTAGTTATTTCAGCTGCTGCCACCTTATCTGTCTGACCTTCCTTAAGTCCTGCCCCATTTGGAACCTTAGTCAACTTTCTACTCTCCTATGTCCCTTTACTTAGATATGCTACATGCTAGCTTGTCTATGTTTCAAAGAAAACCAAATTTTGCTTAAAAGTTGTTGATGCTTAGCAACCTAAGTTAGTTTTAAGTTAGCCAATATAAGTAAAACCCTAGCAAATGAGTTACTACATCAATTGTTAGTTCACTAGTTAGTGTTAATATACGACCTATCTAGCTAATCTACATTAATCATTAGCTAACTAGTTGCGTTTGACACTTAATATTAGTAAAATGTGGGCTACAAGCTACCTAAGTAGCTCAAGTTTTGCTAACATTAGCTAACTTACAATGTGGCAAATTTTCAAAAAAAGCGAGGCTGGCACATAGCATGTCGAACACACAAAACAGAAAAGGAGAAAGCTGACCGAGGTTCTCACAGGTACGAAGTTTGCCCAGTTGTTATTGGACCAGGGGGTGGGACTTAGGGAGGGTCAATTACCATTGGCTTTTTGAGCCATATGTTACTGTGTCCCTTTAGATCATACCACCCCAAGTTTTGCAGAAATGTCTGAGAACTGCCTTCTACTGGCTTCCCAGTCTTTGTTGTATTACCATTTCTTTGTTGTAGATTACATCATATTCCACCTAAATCTGCATAGCTTTTGACTTTTCTTGTGGTTACTCCCATTTTTTTCCTGTTGGGCCTTGTATAGGCAGCAAATAACAGTGACAGGTTAACCTGCACTTGACCCATGTGTGCGCAGTTTGATTGACATCAAACTCACCATTCTCTGCTTTCTCCACAACCACCGGATGCCACAGCCATATTTTTAAAAAGCATCTGTCCTGCAGCCATTTGACTTTTAAAAACCAAAGCCAATCAAAATTTAGGACATTGTCTCAAAATGTGGGGCATAGGACAAGGGATAAAAATGCTGTGCAGTCACCCTGTCACCACCTGATCACATCTCTGATTTTAATGACCTCTTTCTCACTGAAGAACCTAATAAGTATATATAGATTTAGTCTAACATTGTATAAATGTGGTGGACAAAATATTAGAAACACCTCTTGGTACAGTGCTAAATAACAACTCAAACTTTAGAGCCTCAAATATGACTATGAAGTTAAATCAAAACATCTTTGAAACAGTTTCAATAAAAAACTGAATGCTATAGAACAGGGCTGATGCATTAAACGGCAGTAGTCTCAGTTAGGTAACCTAATTATTTGACAGCTGGGTGTGTTGTATCAGAAGTGTAATTATTCTCAAATTACTTTGAGTATGATTGCTCTTCGTGTTGTGATTTGCTGTCATACTCCTTTGCACTTTTTAAATGAAGTGGTGGAAGTTATATAAGTTCAACTTCACTGTCATTATGCCAGTAAAACAAAGTAAACATGGATAAATACGGTCGTAAATCCTTGGTTCAGTCAGCCAGCTCATGTGGAATGGATTTACAATGTGAATATCCAATACGCACACAGAGACAGAGTTGATGTTTGGCGTCTCGGCTCTGACTTCGTCACTTCCCAACAAGCTCAGAGGAGATTTAGAGTGACGATAATTGTTGATATTGCCAAGCACACAAACACCAACTAAACTGAGCCAAGAGATGTACTCATAGGTTGGGTAAAAAAAACTGATCTAGTTGAAGTGAATCAGTGATCCTTAACGTTTATGCAGTGAGTCAACACAGACACAAGCTGCCAGCAGCACAGACAGAAAAACTCAAACACAATTATACAGTCTTAGGAACAACGGTTCCAAAAGGGTTGTTCGAGGGCTGAGGTTCTACCTGGGTCCATTTGCTTCTGAAGAACACTTTTTTTGAAAGAAAGCGTTCTTCAACGATTGTTGAAATCTTTGACGAACCCTCTTTCATTTTTGTCTCATACCATAAAAGGGTTCTTAGTAGAACCCCCAGCTGGGTTCCAGATAAAACCTCTGGAAAATTCAAAAGGTTCACCATAGAACCCCTCAGGCAGGCTCTAGGTAAAACACTTGTAATCAAAGCAGTGGGCAACTTAAAAATGCCGCCTTATTGCAATGGGTGTGTTGAGTATATGTTGCAGGAGGCATGTCATGTGTGAGTATAGCAGTGCGACTGACATGCCTGATCCAGCCTGCAGGCTTCGCTCCATTACACTTTAACCCTTTAGGCTTACAGAGCTGGGGTTGTTATGAGGTGCTCGAGTTGTTGCTGTTTTGGGTTTGCTGCTTGGACCCTTGAACTCATCAACATTCTTCTGTTCCTTTGGAACCTGGTCTCACGTCAGTACCTCTTCATGGCCACCTACAGAGTGAAGTTACAATAAGTGGACTAGAGGATAGGCTGAATGCTCCTCTGGATCTACAGTTGAGGCCGTAGTTGTGTTCAGTGTTAAGTCTGACTTATGCACTTTTGTAGTGAGTAAAAACAAAAAGAATGTCAAGTGAAAACCAATAGGTCTGTGGGTCTCTGGGTAGCTTGTGATGCCTTTGTTCTATTTTAGATCACATCTCGACGGCACGTCTGCTGTGGCCTGAGAGGGCCAGTGTGTAGGAGTCAGTGGTATCTAGTGATAAGTTTGCAGATTGCAAACATCTCCTCTCATTCTTCCCTTACAAGCATATAGGAGAAGCCACAGTGGCTGTGAAACATGAATTAAATCTAATAGGCTTGTACCTGGAGCTACTGTCTGGTTTACCCATTCTGAGGTACAGTAGAGACATGGTGCTGCAACATGGTGGCCTGTAGATATAAATGACTCATCCTATAGAGGGACCATTGTGCACTTCTCATGTGGATGTACAGTCAGCCCACACTTATGTTGCTGTGTTACTTTGACCAGAATGACCAGAACGGTCAACAAAGTTAACATAGCATTAGGTGACAAAAAATACTCATCTAGCAAAATGTGCTATGATGTGGTGACTTGAGAGCCAGGCTGATATAGCCTGTAGTTCTTGCTACATCCTGTGACTGGAAGAACTATCTTCCTTTTTTTTCTGGTGTGTTTACAAACAGTTCGGACAAATTCTACAGATTCTACCTTTATGAATAATATTACAGAAAAAGCCAATCTTCTCGCTGATGGTCTTGTTAAGTTAAAGAGAGGCATCAGTGTTAAATTGAGACGGTTTCATAAGCAGTTCAAAACTCATTTTAGTAGCTTTAACAAGTATTCAAACACGGGTGTTTAATCTAAAATATAAAGGGAAAAAATATGTTAATTGAAATAGATAATGCCAGCTGCCAGCTGGGATTGGTAGCCATGAAGGATAAGCGGGTGTATTTAATGGATGAAGAAGATAAACTTTATTGTCAGTATGATGTGGGCATGATAAGATAGCCATCCCATTATGGTCTTCTTTTCATAGATAAACTAGATTGCAGTCTATTTATAGCTGGCTGTAGGGTATTCACAGCATTACATCTCTCTTGATAATGGAAATATGAAAAAGATGTGACCTATGAATAGCTTGATATTCCAGACATTTCTCTCTTATTTAAATCCTCAGAGTAAGAGTTGCTCTATTTTCTTACTCTTTTCAAAGGCTGTAGTCCCCCTTTGTTAATGTGTGGCTCTCATTCCCTTTCCTTACAGTAATTCAAATAGCCTGAGGTTTCTTCTCTTATGTATGGTGACCTATGAGGGGTTTCTTGATTTAGTCGGTGCAGAGTGAAGCACGGTGCTGAGACAGAAGCCCTGGCGTGCAAACAAACAGTTGCACAAGCGCTACTGTGCAGAGTAGGTATGCACATAAACACACCCCCTCAGTCTGAATCAGAGCTGTACTGTTCGTTCTCCACTCCAGCACACACGTAACCGTCTGTCTGAGGGCCTCGTTCAGATTTTGACAGTTGGGTTTCAGATCTGTAATTTTTCAAACCTCAGTTTCTGCAGTCACAGTGAAGTCTGTCAGCTGGAATAAACACTTGACAGAATTCTTGTGCTTGTTTCAGCTCATTAATGCATTCACACCTCTCGGCCATGTTTACACCGGCGTGTGTCTTAATAGCCCTTACTTCATAGAATGCCTTTGTGTCTGTATATAAAACAGCAGGTCATCAAGCATCCCTCTGTGTTACTGTACGGCTGTGACTCACTTGACGTGACAAACACCTTTATATTTACAGTGATGGCAGCCGACTGCAGAGCTCACCTGTCTCTAGAAGTGATTCTCTCATGTTATCCTCTGGAAAATGACTCACTGTTTGTTGTAAACATTGTGAATGTTGTTAGGTTTTATGGGGGCTTCCCCAATGCGCTCATCATGAACACATTTGTTTTGATCTTGGATTGAAACTGCCTGTCTGGATCTGACATAAAAGTATCTGTTTCTAGGTTCCCTCTCCTCCCTTCATAGCTATTTTCTGCTTGGCATGTCTTTGTAAAAGCATGTGAATGCAGCAGGCCTCTCTTTTAGTGAAGGCTGCACTTTATTTTACAGAACACTATTAAGACATACCAAGCTGTATCACATTAAACAAAAAGTAGAAATAATGTTATTTATTTGACAAAATTAGACCTTTTAGTAGACTTTTACTAGACTTTATTAGAGGGAAACTAGGGACACATCACAACAAAATGTACTGTAAACTAAAGTGAAGTCACATATGTGGTACTTCCCCACTTAAAAACAATATGTAATTTAATCAAAGAAGTTGGCATCGATCTTGTCTACTGTGCCAATTGTACAGGACCAGTCAAAGAAAGTGTGTCTGAAGCAGCAGAAAAGTGATTTCACTTTAGTTTACAGTAATTACCCACTAATGAAGTCTAAAAAGGGGCTAACAAAGGGTCTAATACTGTCTCATAAATAACATATAATTTCTAGTTTTTGTCTGATTTGATACAAAGTGTATTTATTGGTGTATCTTTAGGTGTATGATGTCTAATTAGGGTATAGTTGTGTAACAGTAACAAATCGACATATTCTTATAAGACAGTAGTTTGACACAGTTGCCTTAATAATTACCTTTCATTGCTCTTTGCTGAAGCATATTATCATTGGAGTAGTGTATGTCCCTCTACAAGTGTGCTGCTCATAGTGGAGTCAAAAACTTAAATTTAAAATGCGAGTTGTCAGGCTGGAAGTAAATGTACCGTACAGGTTACCGTGTTCCAGGAAATAAATGCTGCGGCTTCTAAAGACCAAGAAAAATCTCATTTGCTATTGTCTATTTATTTCTGGAAAAGTGAAGGGGGTTAGCCCCAGAGTAAGCTCAACAGGAGAGGCTAATGTTAAGTTAATGCTAACATTAGTGCTGTCCCTTTACAGCATTGACTCTAGAATGACTGTATCCCTTTCACAAGCTTTGTAACTCAGCCTTATCTGTAGTGTCTTCTTGGAGACTTTGTAAAATAAATTCATAATGAGAAATTCCAACACTGAACGTCTTTTGTTGTTTTTATCATTTTTTCCATTTTGGAAATAAGACCCAAGGTGCCTTGGGTTGAGTCTGCCAACCAATCAGAGGCTGTGTTCCTGGCTTGTGTGTGACAGTGCTGATCGATACATAAGACTGACTCTTCAAAACAAAATGTGCAATGATGATGGTAATGAGCTAAAACTCTGCGGTGGGCATTTCATGAGCCCAGTATTGCCCTAATGCGGCTATTGTCACAGCCCTAAATAACATATTATTCCTGTTTTTTGTTAAATTTAACTCAAACCAAAGAATGCTGTATGTGTAAACTGTTAGTGACAGCATAGTCCAGGGTCAAAATCCCCAAATAACAAACTACAAAAACATACACAAGCACTTTGTTTGCTCTGTAGTCGGAGCAAATATCTGCTCTGATGATGACACCTGTAATGGACAAGGGGACAAGAAAGAGGACACAATAAGACACAGACACAATAAGCACTAAGACAACCTCAAAGGTAAGCAGAGCACCAAACGGAAGCCAAAACCTCCTTTTCTTTCTGCCTGCTGCACACCTTTGAGGCCAGCCTTTCTTGTAGCCCACCTTAGGAAAACATCCGTGCCCCCACACGAAGCTGAGCCTTGTGTTTCCTTCTGTCTTTAATCTTAGTGAAAAGAGCTTTTAACAAGGCCAGGGAGGATGAGTGGATCTGCCAAAGCAGAACAAAGGCAGGGAGGAACTGGGAGAGATAGTAGCAGAGTGGAAGGCTCTGTGATTTATCACCTGTTGCCCTTGGGCACCCCTGCACTCCACGCCCTGGGCTCTGTGTGAATAAATGTGTGTGCATGCAGGTATGGAAACATGACGAATGAATAAGCAAAGAACAAGAAAACAGACATTCCTCATTCCACTAAAACCTCAAAAGACATTGCTTTGAGCAATTATTTCCAGAGAAAACTTGTCATGTGCTTGCCAAATACACCACATTTATGCATAACTCCCTTTACCACAGATTCTGACAAGACATGTTTATGCACTGATAGGCCTACTTTTTTGGCCAAGATATGAGAGTTAGTACAAGCAGAAACGGCAGCATGTATCAGTTTCCATGGCAGATGTCTGACGTACAATGTTGCAAGATAAATAATACAAATTAAATACAAAATGAACTGAAAATGCCATGTCCAGGGTTTGTACAGGTGCTCGAAATCCTTGAAAACACTTTTTTGGATTAAGTGCTTAAAACTTAAAAATTGTATTACTTTTATAATAAATCGCTCTCTCATTGAAAAGTGGGCTTTTTGGATAAAGAAGTAAGATAAGTTGGATATTGGCTCATATAGGATGCCAAGTCTGCTTACAGACAGCTGACACATTTTGAAACATTAAACTGTGTTCTCCTTAAATCGGACACCCCTCAGTGCTATGACAAAACAGAATTTTGGTTGTATATAGCACAATATCATCTGATTTAATGTGATGAAGAAGTGAAATAATCTCTTTGAGTATATTTATATAAATGTGTAATTTAATACAGGTGTGAGGTGCTGTAAAAAGCCTGAAAATGCACCTTGAAAATTCTTGAAAAGTGCTTCAATTTGACTTTGGAAAAGGTGTAGGAACCCTGTATGTCATGGTATTTCATGTCACGTTGAGGATCCAGTATCTAATTTCTGTCTAGAAAATTCAGTTCTCAAGTCTGTTTATCTTTGCCTGCCACCTTGTGGCTTCATGTTGCACCTACAGACATATATAACAACAGAAATACAATATCAATAACGTTTAATTTTAAAATATTGGGAACGAAGGAATCAAATTACAACCAGTTTCTGACTGAAACCTACTAACTGAAAATGAGCGGTGCTGGCAATTAGGCAAAGGAAGTGATACTGGTGATCTAATGTTGCCTTCTAGTTCTCAAGATGAGAAATGTCTTCTCATAACTGAAAAAAAAAACTTGTTGCGAATTAAAGCGAATTAACGACCAAACATTATAGAAACTGCAGTACGGTAGCTTTTTGGTATTTATTTTATTTTGAAGTGATAGCTTAGTCAATTTGATCTGATTTTCTACTTGATATATAGGGATATTAACGGGATTTCCGACATGTCGTAAAATATGAGGCATGTACAAACCACGACTCATCATATTTCTACTATTCAAAAAAATTTATTTACTTTCGACGACTTTGTCGAGTCGGTAAAGTTCTGTCATCAAAATTCCCACAATACCTGAAGGCACCACTCGACTACGAGTGACGTAACACGTAGCGGCCGTCTTGGGCTCGTATTTAGAAGGGAACCCCAGACCGGCGGAACATGTCGCGAGAATTATCATTGTAACCCAAACTATGATCTTTCTCTTACCCTAACCAAGTAGATATTTGTCCCCAAACCGTACCTAGGCTTTAACTACAGTGTTGTCACATTATATATAATGATTAGTTTGTACAACGTGCACAATGAAAAACAACGCGTGTAAATCTCGCGTGACTTTCGCACATAAATGGTTCACTTCTAGACAAGGCCCGTGTTTGGTTGTGGTCGGAGCGAGAAAGCTAGGAAGGGATCAAGGAAACCTCTTGCATCGTAGATAAACACCCTTAAGAGGTGTGAACCCAGCGAGCACACAGCTGTCATAACACCAAGAGAACAGTAAAAAAGGTCCGATTGAGTCCTTCACACAGCGAGGGTCAACATGTCTGAGACATACGGTATGTCTGACTGTAATTTCATGCTTGCTAGCCGTTACATACACACAGCTCTCAGTGGAGTGATGAGACAGACTGGGCTCTTAGCAACGATGCTAGTTAGCTAGCTACATAGTTAGCTTAGTTTAGCTGCCACCTCACCGCGTCTGCGGTTTTAATAGTAATAACTAACGTTTACTGCTGACATTTCATTCAAAGAAACAGGTGTAGTTGAAGTGCTTTGTGAGTATTAAGTGACACCTCTGTCCTACAATGGCGGAGTACATTTCTTCCTTAAACGGCCAGTTACATGAGCGAACAGATGGTAATACATTTCCAGGTAAAAGTTGGCCAAACTTGAAACACACAGCTACAGTAGCGTGTCGATACATGAACGTGTTCAGGTAGCCTGAGCTCTGAATTAAAGTAGATTGGATGACCTTGCAAGCCGCAATATTGTTGCATTCATTCTTAGGCGCTATGTAGTTTTTACTATGGAGTAGGTATTAGCTAATAGGCCTATAATGAGGAAGTTACATAGCTGTGGTTTACCATCTCTCAGTTACCTGTAGAGCAGCAGCTGTCAGGTGTTTCAGTGGTTTCTATTACATCTGCTCCCATCCTGAATCCAAGTAACTTAATTTCTGTCTGTGCTTCACTCAGTCTACATGACAAGTTAATGCTGACAGAAGACATGGCTGTATCTGTCTGTGAGCATTATAATTAACCACCAGGATTATTATAGGGCTGGACAATATGGACTCAATAAAATCTTACAGTATATTTCATCAAATACCTCTATCAATATAGTAAGGATGACTTGGTGCTTTCACAAAACATTACTGCAATGAGATTTTTAATAATCAATCATCAGTCGTATGAATTTAATGACTAAAGCCATGTTTCTACTCCAGGGACTAAGAATCTTTTGAGGAACTTGGTGTGGGTCTACTGCAGGGACCATGGTCTAAATTAAATTCTGGGGACATTATTTTGCCCTCCACAAAGTTCCTACTAAAGATGGTCATACAGGAAATTTCAGGGCTTGTAGCATTGAATATTTCTGATTTGTCGAGTACTCACAGCATTTTATTTTAGCCATAATATTTAAAAATCTGCAGTTGCAAACCAGTTTGTTTCGTTCATTGAACTGACAGAAGAAAGCATATGGACCGTCAAAGTCCAAGCCTTAATGAGCATTTATTCCGAGGAAGAAACACAACCCAAAAATAATGATATCTGATGCTTTAAATGGCCTCGTTGTTGTATAGTCATACTTAGGTGGACTGACTTTCCTAGTCTTTGTATTCTGTAGACTACAATAGAAACAAAGGCAGTAATGGACCTAAGGAACTTTAAACTTCTTTGAAAAGTACTTCCTGGGATTAAATGTTATGAGTACTTCAGGTGGAAACAAACTTTAAGTGGGTAAAGAAAAATAGTAGAAAAAGTAAGTAAGCATTAACTGTCTGTTAAGTTTAGAAATTGCATCCCATTACTGTAATGCAGCATTTTAAAACCAGAAAAGACAACACTTATGCAATATGACGATATAACAACATCTAAAATCCATGATTATGCCTAGTCTCATGTCATGATAATGATATATTAATAAATTATCAGTACACTACCCAGCACTAGTACTACTGACATATAGTTTTTACTCTTCTACATAAATTCCTTTAACATGACTTTGCCTCAGCAGCACAATGGGCCCGACACCACAGATCCAGTTGTTTTGAAATGGCACACCATCATCCTCTCCTCTCTCTGCTCTCTCTCTGCTCTCTCTGCTCTCTCTCTGCTCTCTCTCCTCTCTCTTCTCTCTCTCTCTCTCTCTCTCCATCTATTTCTACGTGTGCCCTGTCTCCATCATTCCTTGTATGAAACTTCATCCCAGTGGGCAGTATTTATGTTAAAGTGCCAGCACTAATGGTAGCTGTAATAGCCTTTTATTGATTTCTGTCTCAGTCTCCTGTGCTGTCTCCTCTCTGGGAGGGAGTACCAGTAGTGGAACTCGCAAAAAGCATTATGAATACACTAAGCACATGGCGAGGTTAAATGGTCCCAGGTGGAATTCATGAAAATGTTTCATTCATTTTGGTATTTGTGCGGTATGGCACTCTTTCATTAGTTTATCTTGTATAGCTACAGAATGTGGTTTATGTAAGAAAATAGAGGATGGAATAGAAAATAGATACTGGCAGTTAAATAAAGCTTAAAAAAAAGAGAAAGTTAAGCTAAATAGGAAGGCGTTGGGAGCAATTATACATAAAATTTACTTTAATAAAATCTAACTGTAATAAACACATTATTTGTGTTGTTGGACAGTTTGATAATGGATAACTGAGCTAACCTTCTGCAGCCTTCAAATGAGGTCCTGTTTACTGTGTAGGAGAAACTCCTGTGGTATTCACAATAGGGCTGGGGCAATCACCGATCAAATCATATATTGGCGATTGGAAGGTTGCCAGGCGATTTGCTGTTTATCAAGGCGATTTTGGAAAAAAAAAAAAACGGCGCTCTACTGTGCATGAAGGGATGTTTCTGGAGGAAATGCATGACTGTTAGAGAAGCCCCGTTTACAAACAGACCTACAATCCACATTTTCTCTTCTCTTCTCTTCTCTTCTCTTCTCTTCTCTTCTCTTCTCTTCTCTTCTCTTCTGTGACAGTGACAGGGTGCATCTCTGACACAGCCCGTTTGCTCATGCTTCGGCTATGTAGCTAATGTATAGGTTAATTGCTAATGTGTAGGCTAATTGCAAATAAATATTGTTTTAATGTGTAACTACTGAAATGTTCACACAAGGGCTTTCATAAATTCCTACAGTGTTGTGGCACTGCCGCCTTTGCAGGTTAAAAGTTAATGACAGCGACTTGAAGTGAGGAGGAGCAACACGTCTCCGGCTTGTCAGCGCAGCGGTGTCGCTCACTTTTGCATGTGATGCAAAACATTAAAAATAACGTCATTATAACAAAAAATATAAAAGTGCGGTGGTTGGCCTAGGCTATGGCCTATATCTTTTAGCCTATTGCATTTAAATTCCTACCGACACCTTAGGCATGGACTATCTTGTTCAGAGTAATTCAATCTAACGTCAGTATAGACCCAATGCTGGTCATAAATTAATAAAAAACGAATAAATCGATGTGCCCAAGCCCCATACAAATAAGACATTGTAACAGTAAAAGCATTCTATATTTCCTTATTCCTAATTATTCAAGCATAAACTATTCACACATGCAATCAAATTCGGATTATTCACAAGTCAGTTTATTAATCCAAAACACGAAATAACTTAGCCTTTCGACAATGCAAAACAAACATAGGCTATTGAGATAGCTTGCCTGACATAAATGGACAACTGCAAAGCAAACCAACTGCTTGCAACATAAAATGTGGTTGTTGTTTTCTATTTTCAAACATAAAACTTGTTTTACTCTAGATGTAGGCCAGGTATAAGGTTACAGTAGCAATCAACATAAGACATGTGCCAAGGACATGTGCCGCCCCTGCCCCCTTGCCAATTTAATTGTGTATTGGCAATCTAGAGCAATGACAATCTACGATTTGAAATTTAGAGGCAATCACACAGCCCTAATTCACAACCTCGTAAGTGGAAATATTTCTCACACCTCTGAGTTCATCAATTGTGTACACAATTTCCCATGTTATAACCATGAATTCACAAGTTTCATTTGAAGGCAGCATATTTTCATACACTGTAGTGCCCCAAGCAGAAAATATGGCCTTGTTTAGACTACCGGCCTCTATCAGTTTTTGGCATATCTGGATTATTTGCAGATTGATTTGATAAAGTCTGAACAACAAACACATGAAATACGATTTTTGCAAATCTGTCTTCCAAGCCACATTTGAAGTTAGATTGAATCACTCACATTTTCTACAGGTTTTTTTTTTAAATCATTTAAATCATTTTAAATCATGTCGCAAAGCGGCACACAGTGGATGACAATATCAAAGCCAGAGGGTTATAAGTGCATAAGAGCAGCTGAGCAGAGCGTTGTTACCATAGCAACCCATGCAGAGAGTTTGTGATGTCTGGACATACAAATTCAGTCTGATCACTTGCAAATGAGCATGAGCAATGTGAACAGTCTGTCTTAAAGATCTGATTTTAAGAAACAAAATAGATTTTTCTGCAGGAGGTGCAACAAACCATCATAATGAAAACAGCTTATTTTGCGTATGTCATTAGTTTTCATTATTGATTAATCAATCAGTATATTTTGGATTATTTTTTAGTTGATGAAATGTTATCAAATAGGCTAGTGAAAAATGTCCATTCTGTATTTGGAAAAAACAAAACACTTGATTGTCCATTGTTGTATTTTATTATTACGGTTGTCACTATTCTCTAAAACCACAATTCAATTTGACTTTTGATTTTAAGGTCAGGATTCAGTTGAATTTCACAATTTAAATTTAGCACTGATCGCTATGCCATTGTTAGCCAATCAATCAACAGATCTTTGAGTCTTTAAAAAGACTATCTATATGGTGCCAAGTGTGATAAAATGGCCCATAAGCTAAGCTGTATAATTTTTTTTCCCTACAAGTTGGCAGGGATGGAGAGAAAAAATATACTAGTAGAATTGCCAGTTTTGTATTTAACTGTTTTTGTATTTACTGGTGAAATTCAATGTAATCTCTCCATTTTCCATATCTTCCTTCTGTCTTGGGCTGTATTCCTGGAGTACACTGATACATATGCAACAAGGAAAATGTCTCATGTAACTTCAAGTGCAGATGCCCTGTGTACTTTGTCATAAATCAGAGGACACATCATCAGACATAAACTGTAGGTAGATCTGGGCCTAGGTGTGTTAGGAGTTGTCGCAATCTAAGTGAATGCAGATAAGAGTGTTAGTCTGTTCCCTCAGGTTATTTAATATTGATGTGTAAAGAATACAATAGCCTGAAAGGCTGCTGTTGAGAGGGCAGCGCTGCATTCCTCTCCCCCTGTTGCTTTGACATATTGACAGCTTGATTGTTGTATGCAGATCTCACATGGGAATATGTGATGTCTGGGAAGTCGTTGAAAAGCTGAGGCAAGCTTAAGTGAGCCGTTTGGTTTTGATTCTGTCAGTTCTGCTGTCATGACCATTGACAACGTGTGGTTGAGATGTAACGCTGACTGCTGTTGCAGAAGAAAACTGTAAGTGGTTTTAGGCTCCTTTCGTTTGCTTTGCACTTCTGATACCGTGAATTTGACCTCCAGCGTGTGTTGCTTGAGAAAACACCCGCTTCAACAAACAAAGGTGTACCATAAACTGAGCTGGCGGTGGTGTGTGTCTGCCAATGAAGGTGGCTCTAAGAACACTTTCATAATAAGTTTAAATGTTACACAGGAATCAATCCCATCTGTGCCTGTTTTATTTTTTCCTCCTAAACTGCTGTTTCTGTTGACCTTGCGTGGAGCTGAATACTCACAGCATGTTCACTTGGCTGTTAATCTCAGCAGTAGTAGTCACTAATCATTGGCCAGGCCAGCACCTCTCCCTGCAGAGCCAGCGATTAAGCTTGAACCTAAATTGCACACTGTCTCCAAAATCCAACTGAAGCTGTCTCTCAGGAGGAAAGGTGCAGTGTGCAATCATTATTTGCTCTCACAGTGAGGAACATACCATCAGTCTTGGATTTCCTGTTTTCCTGTTACTGCCTCTCTATCTAATACTCATAAATACACACATTTGATTTTCACATACATACACACTAGGGCTGTACCAAATAGTTTGAAGCTTCGTTCACAACATCGATATTCAAATCGTAAATCAACATTTGAAAAATATGCAGCTTTTTTTTTGTTAATTCTGTTTACACCCAGAACCCAGTATTTCTGTACAGTTGCAGATAAAGATTAGGCTACACTAATATTATTTAGGGCTGAAAATAGTGATCATTTTCACTGTCGATTAATCTGTTGTTAATCTGCTTCAAGCCATATTTATTGGCATTTACTTTTTTTTTAAAAAAAACAGCATGTTTGCTACAGGGGAAAACTGGTTGCACTCTCACTTGCTGTACATAAAGGCACACACCTGTACTAACAGGGCGGTCTATCAGCAGTCTACTCAAGTTTAACCATTCACTATGATTGATGCAAGTGAAAACATCGATCTATGTCATAATCTTTAAGATACACCTTTATTTTTTAAATCCCCATGGCATGTCTGTGTCACAAATGTCTGGGAGAGTTCAGTCATAAAATTGATGAAGTAGTTTTTTGTGAATTGACATAAATGTAGGCTAACTGGACTGTTAAATGGATACATTATATTGTATAATATTGTTTGAAGGCCTCTGAATTGAATCGAATTGAAATCATACCATGGCAGACTTTGTGATATCAGCAAAGTTGTATCACTGTCAAAAGAACGGATATAATATTGTATCATGATGAAACCTATGATTTACACACTTAGAATCTAACAGCACCATAAATTATATTTATGTTGCCGAAAGTGGCAAGTTTTGTTAAAGAAAGCTGATTTAATTTAAAAAAGACTAACTCATTTAGTGCAATGCAATGCAATGATAGATAGATAGATAGATAGATAGATAGATAGATAGATAGATAGATAGATAGATAGATAGATAGATAGATAGAAGCTTCAAATGTTAAAAAAAGACGCTTGGTACAGTCCTAATACACACCCTCTCCATCTCGTCAGTCACAACATGGAATCTTATCTCATGGATCTAGTCAGAAGTGCAGCACAGCCCACATATGTAAATGGACCCTGCACTATCTATGATGACAGCACACAAAGGCTGTCTGTACTGTGGATAGCCTTGCATGTTGGGCCCAAGTCATTTGGGCTCCGGATCATCTGCGTGGGTTTGGTTGTACTTTCCAGAGCATGAGCCGGGCCCACTGTCCACAACAACAACAACAACATCTATACAACCAGCTGGCTGTGGTCAATCAATCTCTGCTCAACTCAGTTAACCTAAGCTGTATTCAATAACTCTGAAGCTTTGACTTTGCTCTAATGGCATGTGTTATTAAGTCCTGGTGTCATTTTCAACCTCAGACAAACAGCCATATTAAATTAGAATCATAAGTAACAGGTTATGCTGATTACAAGCAAGGCTTTCTGATTAGTAGGCTAATTTCGGGTTGCTGGATGCTGTGAAAGTAGAAGCTCAATCGGATTAAGAGGAAATCTGAGGATTGTCTCTAGGGATCCTCCCCTGACGTGGGTGTTGCATTGATCTGTGCCTCCTCTCCTCTGCTTTCAGACTTCCTGTTTAAGTTTCTGGTGATTGGCAGTGCCGGCACGGGGAAATCCTGCCTCCTCCATCAGTTCATTGAGAACAAGTGTAAGTGTTCCCTCATTAAAGGCCATTAGTCACATCAGGATTGCATAAGAGTGAAAACATAATTGTATTATTACACAGACACACAGAAATCGACACAGTCATGGAATTAGTGCTGTTGATTTTCTGAGTTGTTTCATGCCACACAGTTAAAAAAAAAACTCTCACTCTGCTGTGAGGGGATTTGTTTCCTACTGAGAAAGTTATTCATTGACTTCTGTGTGGAATGAAACTGAAATGACGGGTGAATTATGTGTCTGTCCAGATTCCTAACATTCACAGTCGGTAATTATTGAGCCAGCAAAATGCAACACATGACAACACTGTTCTCTGCCTTTGACTTAAGAATAAAATGCTAACAGAATTTTCCATGATCGTGATCTTCCTGATCTTCCAGTCAGGTTTTTTGATGGGCTTCATGCACTTTTGCAGTTTTTTTTCAAAATGTTTATGTTTTGTTGTTTTGGGGAGAAAAAAAATGTTTGTTCCCTTGTGTTTTTGTTTTTTTTATCATTAAATGACAGTTTCATTAATCTTACATTTTCTGCATAGTGCAGTCCAATGAAACCAGTTAACTAAAAATTTTGTTAAAAGTCCAGTATGTATGATTTATGGGGATTTATTGGCAGAAAATGCTAGAAATTGAGTGTAATATTAATAAGTATGTTTTCATTAGTGTATAATCAAATGAAAATAAGAATTGTTTTGTTTTTGGTATCTTAGAATTAGCCATTTTCATCTACAGAGAAAATGGGTCCTTTTCTATGAGATTCCCTAAGAACTTGGTCGTTCACCCAGATGGCCGTGGATTTGCAGGACGTAGCAGTGCTTGCTTTGGCGAGCTTCGTGACCGCCCCAGTCTGTGCTCTGAGTACATGAAACAAAGTTGGACCAATTGGCAATAAAGGCTAATTTTATTTGTAACGCTTGGAAAATATGCTCACTAGACTGAATAATACATGCTTGCAATGTCAGATCAGTTTAGCTGATGTTTGTAAGCCTTGCAATAGAAGTAAGATACCACACTAATACCAAAATACAGACCCCACATCTTAGTATAATTTAACTGTTAGACATAATTTAGTCCATCTTGTCATCATATTTAAACACTATTTGGTTCCGAGGCACAGTCAGGGGTAAAGTTTGTCAATTCATCTTATTCATCTATTTGAAATGAGGCTGAGAGTTTACTCATCTATTGCATCAAGCAATGATGGAAACAAGTATTGTATTACTGTTTTTACCACTGCACCCCTGATTTAATTATATTTCCCAGTATAATGTTATGATCAATGGTCAATTTAAGAATTTATCAACAGTCAGGTAAAAGTCATTTTAAAAAATCAGGGAAGTCTAATTTGAATTGCTCTTGAAGCTGTGTATGTGTAAGAAGAAGAAGTGTTTCGTTGTCGATGATCACATAAATATGAAAAAATCACCTCTGCTTGAAGTTCCAGTGAGACTTGGGGATTTAATTTTGGAGTTAAGACAAAGATCAGGTTAATAAACAACTTTTTCAGGTTACAGTTTTGCTAGTTTATCCAGAAATGGCAAGGTGACCAAGAGCGAGCTGACAGGACAAGTATTAGGCACACAACACTCCGTGTGACAAGGGGTTAAAGGAATGTGTTTAGGGAGTCCCCGCTTTCTGCAGCAGTGCAGAACAGACAAACCCAATGCCAGCTCCAAATAGGGCCTTTTGATTTTTTTTACTGCAAGTATCACTGCCATCATAGGTTCTCCTACACATGTGGAACCAGAGAGTGAGACAAAGTGTTTGTTGTCTACAAGCTCACCATGAGATGCCACTAAATCCTACACACTGGTCCTTTAAATCTGCACCTTTCTGACAGTGTCAGCAAAACTGAACATCATAAACTTCACAAAGTCCAGATCTATTGCAGGGCTGTTTGGTTGTCCCTAATAAACTGTAGCTCAGAGTTCTGCTATCACAAAACATTTAAACTATCTGTTAAACTTGAGGACTGTGAAGATGTCTAAGAGCAAGATAGCCTGTAAGTAATATAAAAACATGTGAAAACTCAGCCACATAAACATGCTGACACACATGCTTGTATTAATTTGATTAAAGATGTGTAAGGTCCCTGTGCTGCTGTCACTGGAGAAGGGGAGGGTGGGTGAGTTGACAGTGTTAATCTCATCTAGATTCCCTCTAGTCTCTAATGCGGATATGAGTCATTTGAAGATAACAACAAGCAAAACACACCAGCATATCATACATTAGAGATAAGATTCTGGGAAGGGGTTGTGGTGGTGGCAGTGTGTACCTGTTGTTTAAGTGGAAAGACTTCTCCACTAGCCTGTTTCTACAGTCCATAATTAATTAAGTTAGTTGTTCTGTTGTTGTGCTGTTATTTCATTTTCCCCTCTCTGTGTCCATGTTGCAGTTAAACAGGACTCCAACCACACCATTGGAGTGGAGTTTGGTTCCCGTGTGGTTAATGTTGGTGGGAAGACAGTCAAACTGCAGATCTGGGACACTGCTGGGCAGGAGCGATTCCGGTAACAGCCTGCAATATTTCCTGCTAAGGGTTTGGCAAACTTTTCTGAAATACAAGGTTAACATAAATTACTGAGCGCACATGCTTTGAACAGTCACGTGGAGATGACATGGTCTCGTATCTCTCAGCAGCTCCACTGGAGTAATTATATGCCTGACTGATGACAGTAGCTAAAAGCAAGGGACAATTTCTCATTAACCTTCAACAACTGGATTTTGCCAGCTGATACTGATATTGTGAATGAATTACTTTAAACCCAGATTTCTGTCTTCTCTCCACAGTTCTGTCACACGCAGCTATTACAGAGGAGCAGCTGGAGCTCTCCTCGTCTATGACATCACCAGGTAAGTAAAACAATCAGTGCACTCTCCTTTTACACATGATGCTTTTTGTGTAACAGTAGGAACAATTAAATTTAGTGTTCACCTTATAAAATGTTATAAGATAAAAATGTCCTAAAACATGGAAATGAGTTAGCATATTTGCACTTTCAATTCCTTTACCTCAAATTCAGATTTTTGGTGAGATGCCTGAAAGAAGGTCTGTGGTTAAAACGAGCTCAAGAGATTTTCACATTTTTTCTACAGCATAGAAGATGTCAGTAATATCACTCATGAATTTTGCAGCTTTTCCGTGTCTTAAAAAAGGCTGTTGCTAATAAGTGGCTAAATGAAACTACAGACATTGTCACAGACAATGTCATTAAATGTCATCACACCGAAAACTAATCACTAAAGACGGTGGCTGAACACGAACATCAGGCTACCCAAAGCTAGCAGCTAACAAAGAGTGGCAAACTTTCAAACATTGGTGCATTTAAAAAAAAAAGTCTACTATTTACACACATGCACATTTATGATTGAAACAACAGTCCAGATGAATTAGTGGTTTTTGGTGTCTTCCCTCAAAATTCAGGTTATACAATGAGCATGCTAACTTTGTCCACATGGCGGCTGTCAGCAGGCTCAAAACTGCCAGAATCAGACCCAGTAAGTCCAAGAGTGATGCTAGACTGCACGTCGGTTGTTGGTCAGTTGTTCACCTCCACCACAGAATGACTGAATGTCTTTTTTCTCAGTAAAACACCAGTAACTGTAATGTTAGATAATTCTCACTCGTTGCCATGGCTATTGACTCGGCTGACGGTGTGGGGTAATCGAAGCACAAATTAAGAGGCAGGTGAAGATCAGTTATGAACTAAACATGTATGGACATGGACTTTCAAACAAGCATTAAAACTAAAAGTAAATGAATGAGCTTTATAACTGAAGCGACAGCCAGCCTCACAGCATCGGTAAGCTTGCTGTCTGACGAATCAGGGGATGACATGTCTTGACTGATAAGAACCAGTCAGAAAGTGGACCTGGGTGTCTGTGCCATCATCTCCAAAACTCTGTTTCTGCCCGTCCAGATTGAAACACAATCCCAAACACCTCCATTTTAGGCGACCTAAATGCCCAGGTAGGGTAGGAACTAATGTACCAGAATGTATGCATTTTAGTAACCTTAGTGGTGGCAAAGTTGAAGTCATGCAACTGTGATATACTGTGTTCATTTTAAATTTTTACCTCTGAAGAAAAGGTGTAAATTCACCACAGTGCAGTGCACGGTGCATCTAAAATCCTATGGAAAAATCCTATTGACTTTTCTCTTGGGAGCCAAAGCGATGCTAACTTGCTGGTTGGCCTAGAAAAATATGTCAACTCTGCAGCTTTCTATTGTGGTATATAGACAAAAAAATCATTTCTTACATTGTCCTGCCAGTGCTGGAAATGTCTCCCAAATGTGGCAAGTTTTCTTTATTAAATTACAAAATAATCATTATAAACTATCAAAAAACACACATCATTATAGTTAGAGGAGCACACTTCTAGACATTCACTGCAATATTTTAAAGTGTTGAAATTGGATCTGGCTGGATTTAAAATTGAAATGTACTGACCCATGAAGCTTAACTGTAAATATTATTTCACTTTACTCTGTTTATTTTTATGAGCACCTATATTATTGTTTCAGTCCACAGTGTGTCCATAGCACCTCCAGAAATTGTGCAATTTAATGACTTTACACTTGGACCCATACAGTGAGATATGGATGCTCACAGGCCTGTTTTTCATAAGCCTTGGGTTAAGATAAAGGGTTTGTGAAATAAAGATGGAGTGAATGCAGTAATGCAGAGAGACAGGAATGTAATACTGTTTGTGTTTGTAAGAATATATGGGCTTTTTTGGCAGGAGAGGTGGAGTGCAGAGTGGCAGGAACTGTAATATAGAGGCATCCTCTGCTAGGCAGACTGGCAGGCAGCAGTCGGGAAAGCTAAAGTCCATCACAGAAAGTGTCACCTGAGGGGAAAACAGGCAGAGTTGAGGGGGAAACTGCAGGTGGGGTGGAGATGGAAAACAAGATAGTGAATAGGAGATGGAGACATTACTCTTCACAGGTGAAAAGGTCAGCAGGAAGATGGACAGTATGCGTGTCAGATGTATGTGTGTGAATTAGATTGCAGCTGAGCTGCTTGGTCTCATCAGCATGTGGATGAGAAGTGACATCATCCTTTGGCTGTTTGTGAAAGCAGCTGTTAAACATTATTCTGTGACCCACACCCTTCTGCTCACCTCTCTGGCCTCATATTACCATGGACACCAGAGCCCCGTCTCCATGGCTTCAACCCAAAGACAATTTTAGGAAAGTTCTTCACTGTCTAACAGATTGGTCAATATAGTAATTAAATCTAATCCAGTGATCTGAGCAGAATTTTCTGTTTAAAGTTTCAGAAGGCATGCTTTTGATTCTTTTTTTTTTTTTTTTACTAAGTAGTTACTTTGTAAGTATATGAAGTTACAAAGTTAGTATTTATTGGTTATAAAAGAACCTCTGCAGTACATGTAAACCAAATATGAATTGAAACTGTGTCTCGTTATGCAATTCTTAAGTTGGTTATACATTTTTCTTTTTTCTTAATATCTTTCGGCACTGAAAGATCCTTCACTTTATAGTTGAAATCCAGTAACTCGTCCTTGTGATACGTTTGAGATACTTTTGTCCTTGAATGGAAATAACCTGCTGCTGTACGGTTTCATCTGTTCAAACTTTCTTTCTCCCAGAAAAGAAATTCGGTGTCTCCCTGGAACCCAAACTTACAAACATACATCATGAAATCTACATTTGTAAACTGCTAAAGAACACAACAAAAAATGAATTTAAAATATATATGAAAAGAATTATTATTACGTATTATCTCATTATAAAAAATACATCACAGCAATAATCAAATTTGCTGGTTGTAATGTTAAGTTTCTCACCACATGACGAACTTGCACTGTGGGGGCTTTTAATTTGAAGGTACAGGATTTAATTTTAGGTACAGGATTTGTTGAGTTTATAATAACAGCATAATGTAATTTTAACACAACAAACAGGAGCAAATCAAAACAACACTTTTTACTAAATATTGACTGTCAGCCCACATGTCCCATGATGCCTAGACTAAATAGCTTAAGGTTGCTGTTTTTTGTTTGAAAATGCTAATATTACTTTTGGTTAATATTTGCAGCATGTTCTGTGCAGCACATGGTTTAGGAGCACTAGCATTACTGTGATTTTTGTGCTAGTTTACAGTTGTAACCATTAGGGATGTGGCTGTTACATTTCTTGACCCCAGCTGTATTTTATTTCACTGTTTTAATGTTCCCGTCCTCTCTGCTGAATGTCATGGTTGGGTTGACATTGCTGAGAGCTGCTGTCTCTCTCTATACTAAAGAGCAGAAGTTGCATGTCACTTTGACTCTTAAAGCTATGCAAAATTGTTTGAACTCAGTTTGTATTATTTTGATCCTTTACTCCCAACAGTAAACTGGCCAATGTGCCCCACTAAGTGTCCATCTTGTCCTGTCTTGCCTTCCAGTCGGGAGACATATAACGCCTTAACCAACTGGCTGACAGATGCACGGACTCTGGCAAGCCCCAACATTGTTATTATCCTGTGTGGCAACAAGAAAGACCTGGATGCAGACAGAGAGGTGACCTTCCTGGAGGCGTCACGCTTTGCTCAGGAGAACGGTAACTGGTGTCAGATTTGCATTATCCTGCATTTCAAGTTTCTGTCTCTTCTTAGTTCCTTTTGTCCGTATTATTCTGTATGCTTGCTTTTCATGATTTATGCCATCCCATGCTGTCTTTTGTTGCTCCCCCTGGCTTTTTCTTTGACCTTGGACGTGTGCTTTTTCTGCCCATTTAGAGCTGATGTTCCTGGAGACCAGCGCTCTGACAGGGGAGAATGTTGAGGAAGGTTTCCTGAAGTGCGCTCGCACCATCCTTAACAAGATAGACTCGGGTACATGTTTCATTCTTTGTTAAAGGGGTGTGTCTGAGTTGGGCATTTCTGTGAGAGTATGCACACATCTGTTTGCTTGTTTTTACTTATGATCTCTGTGCTTGAATGCTTGAAGCCCTGTGGTTCTGCCTCTAGTCTAATATATATATATATGTCTGATATCTCTCATTATTTTTGATTCAAAGGTGAGTTGGACCCAGAGAGGATGGGTTCAGGTATCCAGTATGGAGACGCTTCGTTGAGGCAGCTGCGACAGCCGAGAGGCACCACCACACAGAATAAACAGCAGTGTAATTGCTAGGGATCGGGGGCTCCACCCTCACCTCAGCCCACAGGCCCACACAGACAGGACGTCCCCTACAGGTCAGTGGCTTGTCATCAGCTCAGGCTGTAACGGTGCTACTTTTTAAATAATCTGAAATACGTCTCTACCTTGTCTCAGTATTGATGAGGGCGTGTCAGTACTCATCCTTCTCATCTCCTTTCTCCTCACACGTCTCAGCTCCAGGTGTTTTTTGGTGTGTGGGACCCTTGTCTCTGCTGTCTCACACACCTTTGATCACCTGGATGAGTGGTCACGGAGATCACTGCAACCCCTTTCCCCTGCATCTGGGCAGGGAAACCCCTCAGTGTGAACACGCTGGGATCATAAAGAAGAGGAATCCTCTTCTGATAAAAGCGGTTTCTCAGTTACTTACCAGACAAGGACGAGTTGAGGGTTGTGTGTATGGGCTGCCCTACTGTTGTTTTATCTCTGTGCTTTTTCATTCTGGTTTTAGTAACACCTGCTACCTGCTTCCTCGTTTGCACATCACTGTTCATAAATTATTATTGGTAAGCTATTTTGCGCATATTCATCATTCAGCCTATCCGGATATGATTCATGATTAGTTTTTTGAGCGCTTTTGAATTTTAATATTCATACAGACACCTGTTGGTATTTTGCTTTTTATTATCCATTGTTTGAGTTAAATTTATTTTCCATGAATTCAGCCTGTCATTGATAGTGATGAACAGTTAAAACATGTCCTCAAATGAAGTAAACATGCACAGATTTTGCTTTAGAATTACTGTAGATATATTGAAAACCAGATACAATGCAAGTTTTTGTTAAGGTTTCTGCAGTTGGTGTCCAGTAACTTTTCCTGATACAAATCAAAGCAGCTAACCAGTAAATTAAAGAGTAGTTAAGAATTTTAAAGTCATAGAGACCCAAATATTAACGCCCAGGGGCCATATTACAGACACTTCCAAACTTGCAGATTCTATCTTAAAGCCAAAACGCACTAAAGGCGTCTGACGCTCGCGATTTGAAACCCACCCATTGTTCTAAATGGCAGAACACGCACTGAAAGCATCTTGACACGCGTCAAAGTGACTTGACGCTCGTACTCCGAACTTGTTTCGATTTTTGGAGCGTCAAATGAGGACCAGGGCTTTTTTATCTGCAGCTGCAGTTCGAGTTTGGGGAGAGTTACATGGAATAAAAAAAGGCATGGACGTGAGGAGCGAGTGCTGATGGAGCTTTAGCTCCACCTGAAACCAGCTAAAAGAAAAAAGGAAAAAAAAAAAATGACCCGCAGGAGAGAGGGAGGGAGGGAGAGAGCGTGTGAATAGGGACAGATGCGCCGACTTGATATAAAAACTTTTTATGATCATGAAACATAACATTGAACACTTTTGTGGCGTGTGAGTTTTTTGCTCTAAGTCCGATTTGTTTACTAAAAACTTTACTTAATTTCTCCACGCCGATTGATCATAACTGCAAAGGAGGAGAGAGAGGGACAGCAGAGAGGAGGGAGAGGGAGCGTGTGTGAAGTGCTGACTTCGCAACATTATTTTAAATCATTATGAAGTGTCCAGGCTCTGTGTCTCCCTCTTCGTCTCCTCGGTGTGTGTCGGTGTGCAGTTTGCTGTCTGCTGTGGTCTAAAACATCCTCACAGGTGTAAACTGGGCGAAACTGATGTAAATTATCCTGCTTTCTTAATACAAAAACATTAATATCGCGCACCGTTTAGTCATTATATAGACGGACCTGAAAAAAGATGAGGATTTTTTTCCCTCAGAGGACAATATTTTACTAAAGACATAAACTATTATTAATAGTTATACTAATTAAATAAACAGATGCATATAAATAACGACCTTTTCCTAAAATACTGCTGGTTTTATGGTGATGGAATGTTAAATCTGACGCCTGCAGTGCGCTATAGATGCTTCAAAAGACCTGAAGAAATGAAGCCTGCAGTGCGGTTTGGCCTTTAGTGTTTGGTAACCATGGTAATTAGGGTTAGGGCCTGATTTAGGGGGAAAAATGCATAACAGACAAACAGTTCTTAAGTTATTGGGCTTCTTGTGAATTGCTCACAATTTTGGGGCATTCATCAATACTTTCATACTGTTGTACTTAAGAGGCATTTAAGTCTGCTGCCCTTATATGGATGTATTGGGGTGTTTCTTAATGCTAATTGCCCATTTCCGTGCATACAATTTAAGATCAAACATGATTCATCAACATACTCAGGTGGGTAAGTACAGATTTGGCTGTCAGCACACGTTTCATAGATCCCCTCTTACAGCATAAAGAAGAAATATAAGAGAAAAATAAGAGACCATCCATGTATGAGGACCAATGTTCCTATGCTAACTAAAGATAGGAAAAGTGTAATTACACAAGCATCTTAACTTCCCAAAAAAATCATTTAGGTCAACAGGTAAGATGCCCTAACTTTGACTTTTCCAACTGTAGTAGGAGCTAACTTACCCAACTAGCAAACTATAGCTAACAGTAGTGTTTGCTAACAGTAGCTAACGGTAGTGTTAGCAAGCATGTTTAATCCATATATCTGCTTTGTTATTGCTTTGACACAAAGGATGCTGGATATGGTGGAGACTGTCTGCTATCATAGCTCACTCCCTTTCTTTCATCTCCCGAGTTAGTGTTGTTGTAAATTTCCCAAAAAGAACATCTTTTCAGTTCTCTGCAGATGTTACAAAAACTTTGTACCCATCTGTCTTGAAGTTAAAGTGCCCATCATTGTTTTTGTTCCATTTTTGTGTTTCACTGATTAAAAACGATCAAAAAGTTGTGTAGTTGGGTGAGATGAGAAAGTGTCTGTTGCTAGGTAGCAGACATAAAAGTTGATAAGCGATGTTGGATTGAATGTGTAGACCTTTCTAACCCGAGATAAGATCCATCCATCCATTATCTTCCGCTTATCCGGGGCCGGGTCGCGGGGGCAGCAGTCTGAGCAGGGACACCCAGACTTCCCTCTCCCTGGACACTTCTTCCAGGTGTTCCGGAGGGACCCCAAGGCGTTCCCAGGCCAGCCGAGCGACGTAGTCACTCCAGCGTGTCCTGGGTCTTCCCCGGGGCCTCCTCCCAGTGGGGCATGCCCGGAACACCTCCCTAGGCAGGCGCCCAGGAGGCATCCGATATAGATGTCCAAGCCACCTCAGCTGACTCCTCTCGACGTGGAGGAGCAGCGGCTCTACTCCGAGCTCCTCCCGGGTGACAGAGCTCCTCACCCTATCTCTAAGGGAGCGCCCCGCCACCCTGCGGAGGAAACTCATTTCAGCCGCTTGTATCCGAGATCTTGTTCTTTCGGTCATGACCCAGAGTTCATGACCATAGGATAGGATTCCTAAAGTTAATTAGGATTTGCCTCTGTACCAAATATGAAAAAATCCAAAAATCTTAAACTCTTTCTATCTCGACTTAAGATTTAAAATAAGATGTTTCTGTAATATGGCCCCAATTCTTTTTCTCCATCTGAGTTGTGTATTTGCAGTTTGCATTAAAATGCACTTTTCCATTGAGTTGTTGGCCTTAGTAATATACTTGATATTGCGGATCTACAGTATATTATTCCTAGTCACTGTCTCTAAACTGTCAAAGGGATTGGTCCAATCACTCCACTCTACATAGGCGAGCCTTTGGGTCACGTTTAAAGCACAAAAAAAGAGATTTTGCTCTTAAATTTTAGTCCAAAGTCTGTAGATTTACATTGTCAGATTTAGCCCCGGTGTATCTGGCCCAATCACAGTGTAAACTAACAATGTCTGACTCCTCCTGGTGGGTTTTTTCTCAGTTTTCTTGACCTCCCTTTAAATCATGCCGCACATACTGTATAAGGGACGTCACAGGAAACCACAGTTGGCTTTGCCTCGGTGCCATGTTTCGGAAACTTTCATACTGCCCACTCAGTTCCCTCTGAGGCTTGACACCGTTTAATCATGCAAGGTTGTAAATGCGCCTTGATATTAGTCAGGATTCTGTTATTAACCTTTTAAGTAGTTTTCATCCAAGCACCTCTGCTCTGCTACAAAAATATCACTGACTTTGTTGAGCCGACCCAGATGTTCTCGCCTCAGAACAGCCCCTGTGTTGCCCCAGAGAGCAACAGGGAATTTCCACTGAAACATGATTTCCTCTTTCCGTCTTAACACTGACAGCATGGTTGGTGGTGCTGCCGCGGGAGGAGAATGACGTTGTGAGTTAATCGCTTAAAAACATCCTAAACTCTCCCACCCTACTGTTGTTGAGTCAAAGGCACTGCTTCTGTCTGAAGCACTGAGAGCCGGTCGCACTGACCCAGCCAAGAGGAGATGAAAACAAACTGCCTGCAAAAACCTGTTTCTCATGTCTCTTCTCCTCAAGTGTTAGCATATGTGCTCCAAGACTAACCATATGCGATTTAAGCTCAAATGAGCCAGCACACTTATGGGAAAAAAGATGGCAAGCAAACATGAGATAGTATAGGATATCAAGAGACAGATGGTCAAAAAATATGTAGTTTTCATAAAAAATACTGGCATTGTGTGATAGTTTATCTCCTTCTGCAAGTGCACTTTTACTTTTGGATTTTCATGTTTGTTTTTTGTTTATATGCTGCAACTATAGAATTGTACATTTTATTTTACTTGAACAGTATACTGTAATAAAGATTTTAATTGTAGATGTTATCATTTCTTACTAAATAACAACTGAGGCTCTTGATTTGAATTCTGCTGGAGACTGATGAAGTGGTGATGAGCTTCTGCTGTCTGAGGTTTAACCTGTTGCCTGCTGTTGACGTGGAGGTAACCATGAAAGGATGTGGACTTCCTGAGCAGCCGTCAGCAGCGGCTCTGATCACTCATTCACATGGTGTCAAATCATCTAAATGGTTGAATAGTGTGAAGGAGTTAGCTTGCATTCACCTGTGTGTATTTATTGTACAGTTCATAATAAGCACTCATCAAAATAGCCATATGATTAGCATTATTTTCAATCATGTGATGAACACAATCCAACTCAGTTGTTGCTTAGTAACTAATGTTATATAATCAACCTAAATTCTACTGTACATCTCAAGTAACCTATGCTGTAAATAAGATTTGTCTATTGTCAGTCGAGGGTGAGTGTTGCTCATTGATTGTAATGATTATGCAATTCCCAGTAAACTGCTTGTTTTTTCAGTTAATACCTTTCACCTGTTTTTGTCCTGGATGTTTGTCTGTGTGTGCAGAAGAGTTGCTCTTTATGTGCTCAGTTTACTAAAGGGACAGTTCACCCCCAAATCAAAAATGCATAAATCCTCTGGCCTGGCTATTCATCCATCTTGGTAGTTATGGTGTGAGTTGCAGTGTTTAGGCGACAGACATGTCTGCTTTCTCTTTAATGCAGTTGGGCTAAATGCACTTGGCTTGTGGTTCTCAAAGCACCAAACAATAACTTTGAAAAACTAAACAGCAGTGTCTCTTTCCAGAAATCATGACGCGATTATTCAAGATCATCCACAGACCTTACAATCTTAACACTTCATTTAGCTGATACTTTTATCCAAAGTGACGTGCGTCTGAGAGCAGATACAACACAAGCAAGGATCTGGTCACCTAGTTGTGAGCAGTTTCATGTAGGAACTGTTTCTTCCTACTGAACTATACTAGGGTTATTATATGTAAGTAAAACTATACTAAAACAAGAACAAGGTGTGAAGAAACATGTTAGCTAACTGAAATAAAAACTAAAGACAAAATTTAAACTACCTGAAACAATATTGTGCCCCTGTATAATGAAAATATACAGAAATGTCTTTACTTTTTGTCTTTAACAAACACTAAAGACTCAACATGACTGAGAGTCAGTTGCCTTCACAAAGTGTTTGTCTTGTAATACCTATCCTGAACTTGTTAAACATTGCCCCATAATAATACTAAAAGTAATAAAAACTGTGATTTAACAATACATTTTAAACAATAAAAACTCAATTGAGGCGTCTAAGAAAAAAAATGGTTACACATGGTTATCCCTGGGCTAATGAGATGAAATCCTTATTTCATTTGAGTGATTTGTTATTTAATTTCCATAACAGGTGACTTTGTAATATCCAGGAGATTAGGAGTAAAATGTTTCTCATGTACAGAGAAAAATGGTCTGATATTTGGTATAAATAAAAAGGCAAATTTACTGTCTCATAAAGAATTGCTATGAAGTGGAACCATATATGAAGTATAATTAAAGATTCTTATGTGCACAGTTACATTCAGGAACATTAACTTGAGCCCTAGAGATCAGGAGGTTTAATGCCAGTCCAGAGGAGGACAGACTGAAACTGAAACTGAGGTTCAGTTTTTGTTCTGCTGTCCTGCCTACAAGGATTTAAGGGATGTGCTTTTTATTAAAATGCCCTCTATGTATGTTGATTTCTTTTGGCTGAATGAGAATGAGAAACTTGAGTTGTACTGTAGAAAGGGAACCTTTTCTGTAGCAGATTTTATTTGTCAAGCTTGGCAGAGAAGGCAAAATACTCTGTTTAAGACTGAGCTATAAGATGGACTGTAATTTTGTACTGAAAGGAAACTGAACACTGCGGTTGTATCTTCTTAGGTGTTTTGTAAACCCACGATGGTTGGGCACTTTGTGCATGCAACGAAAAGAAAATCAAATCAGAATGACTCTGAACTACACCCACTAACCAAACCTACTCGCACCAAAAATATGTAGATGGACAAACAGCACTGCAGGGAATAAGAAAAAATGTATTTTGGATTTTTGTGGTGAACTGTCCCTTTAATGTAAATCAGCTCCTGAATGCAAGTAAATCTTTTTCCCCCTTCTCTCATGTGAGCAACAAGTTCTAACACATCAGGTTTATAGGCAGCTGACTCAACAGAGCCTGAAATTTAACAATAGAGTCCATGTACATGATTCATTTTCCTCCTCCATCCTTCAGTGGAATCATTTCTCTCAGAGGCAGTCAGGGTGAGGTTAGGATATCAGACGACTCGTATGATGAAGAGTAAATGCCCTCTGTGTCCAATTGTCTGGATTTATGTTCTTGGGTCGATGGAGCAACGGCTAGAGTGGTTTAATGTAGCTGAAGTGGATATATTGACTGATTTATTGATCTGAGACAGGCTGTCAGGATGACCTCATAATAAAGTGGAAGTGCTGGTGTTTCACCACTAGATGGTGCTAAAATGTTGGACTGGAAAATCTATAGTTACTACAGGACTAACAGGTCATCTCCTGACGTTCAGTCAACTGTGTTGTTTTTGTCTTGGTGATGGATACTGAATACTTGTCAAGCTAACAAATCTGCCAAGAGAGGATATTTTAAGACAGTGGGTTGTAGCGGCTCCCCAGCAGAAGGAGGAACAGAATCATTTTTTAATTAAACAGAATTTTTTAACTTTTATCACATTTTCTGGAAGGTGGAACAACAAGAGAAGAATGGTTGGCCATTTTGATTTATTTTCTTTTATAGTGATCCCTCTTTGATCACTGAATGACTATGAAGACTTTTTCATTGTTAAACCTAAAATTAAAGAAATTACTCAGAGGAGTTTCTTTAACTTTGGGTTCTAAGGACCCACTGACTGTGGGGGTCTGTGACACGAAACTGTCTGTGAAAACCTGTTTTAAGACACATCAGTCAAGATGGAAGAAAGTCAAGATTCATTTAAATGTTCTTTTCACAGAAGATTAAAGCTGAGATAAGTAGTTTATTTTTAGCATCCCTGGGCAAAGGTTCTACAATAACCTTTAAAGGGACAGTTCACCATATTGTGTGTCATATTCTCCCCACTTAAAGTCCCACTTCCATTCGCTCCTAATTTATCTTTGAATTTTGCTTCTTCACTTCAAATGTTCTGTTTTCTGTTTCTTCGTGTGCTTTAAGTTTTAGTAGTGTTAGTAGCCCAGTGGCTCCGAGATATCACTTGTTAGCCAGCAACAAAAAGGTGGAAAGAAAATCAAAAAGTTTATGGAACTATAACATGTTTACTCACAGTAAATGAATAATGGACTATTTGGTGGCCACAGACTATCCTTTTGTGGCAACGGGCCATTGTTACTGTTACACCCTGCTTGTGCTCATGATAACGTGGGATGTAAATAATAATGGATGAGAGCAACTCAGACGGGTTCTTTGCTCCTGTGTCCTGGTACATTCCTGCTCTCATCTATGGCATCCTACTTGGCTAAGCTATAACATTAGCACCACAAAGCTAGCAAGCACGGTGATGTAGTTAACAGGTGAAACAAAGGTTCCTACATGAACTATATCACCAAAACTCTGCAGCTCACACCAAAACAATCTAAATGGATAATCAGCACTACCAGAGGAAAAGTGTGTATTTTTGATTGTGGCGTGAAATGTCCCTTTAATAAAATGTTCTTTTCATACATTAATCATCAATTAGAAGTACAAGCAGCTGATATTCATGTATCATTTCATCTGTTTATTTTATTTACATATAATGGGACGTCTTGATGTGGGCAGTCGAGTCAGACAGTAATACACACAAATACACATCTTCCATCAACAAACTCACACAGGTGGACAATAAGGGAAGCAGTACATATTTCACTATTGCCTAATCTTTAAAAAAAAAAAATACAAAAGTTCAACAACAGTAACATCTGAACCCACCTTTTGACACCTTTGTGATTGGATATGGTTAAAATTAGAGCATGACAAGCGATCTCAAACACTGAAATCCAGCGAGGGAAATGAATAAAAGTGGAAGTTTTTAGCCAAAGTTTTTGAGGCTTGTAGGAAGAATTTAAAAGCCAATTTATTTTATGCAGCGCCAAAGGAATTTATGGATCTTTCACAAGTAAACAGTGTTCAGACCATATAGTGAGCGCTCTCTCTGGAATGAATGTATTAATTTCACAATATTCAACAAGATACACTGTATGTACACAGCTTACATACACAGCAAACTTCACAGTACTGCTTTATGTAAAATATACTTTTATTGTCCAGGTCTTTTTCTGTCTGAGTGTGTTTGTGTTTTATAAGTGTTGTAAGTGTAACCAACAAGCACCATTTACTGTAACGATCTGTGTCAAATCATCTAAATAATCTGAAATGCAACGAGGGCAGCCGTCTGAGCGAACATAACCTACACTGTTTATCATCATGAGCCGTGAGGGTGACTGACACGGCACAGGTTGCCATAACACGCCGTCAAAACGGCACTCATCCTAAGTACACTCCATTCAATTATGAACGTGCTGTAGTGGGTCAATTGCTCTAAAGGGCTTTCTAGTCTTGTACTGTGATCCAGATATAAAATGAGCGAACGTAACGAGTCTACTACCACATCACAGGCAAGGTCTGTCCGTACGTGGATTTATAGAACTAGCTGTGAGGCTGGTATAAGTGCTTAATGTACACAGATCATTACAGGCGGTCTCTTTTTATACATGGCGCTTGTTAGTTACAGTAGTGCCATTAAATGAATGTTGAGGTTAATGAAGGGAGGAGAGGAGGAGGGCAGGAGACTGAGATCTACATCAGTGTTTACACACTGCACAGAAATAAATGCAAAGACAATCTGGTTACTACATGAAATGACTCATTTCTTCAGCGTCCAGGCCAGGGGTGTCAAACATATGGTCTGCTGGCCAGAACCCGCCGGTCCAATCCAGCCCACTGGATGACTTTGTAAAGCGTCAAAATTGCAGATTTATAATAAAATGCATTTCATACCTGACTTTTTCCATGGAGTTCAAACTGATAAGTAGTAGTAGGACCTATACTTTGCTTATGCTCAGACTGTGTGACACAACACGGTCAAGTACAGGCTGCTATTAATGCAGGAGTCATCAGTCTTTCTCAAAAAAAGAAGAAAAGTGGGCACAGTGTGTCAGGTTATCCACAAAAATGGAGCAGTCCCTATTCTTTTTATGTGTAGTGTCATCAGACTGACTCAACATGGAAAAACTGAGACATGTTGAAATTGCACTTATTTTTCTTTCAAATTCTGGGGCTGCTCATCATCTGTTTTGTAAATGGATTCATTAACTGTATGCTTCTTTATACCAAAAGAAAGGGAAAATTTGGAGGTTTTGTTATTTATAGGTTATTATGCAGTGGTTCTACTGGTCTGGTCCACCTGAGATCAAACTGCGCTGTTTGTGGCCAATGAACTAAAGTGAGTTTGACACCCCTGCTCTAGGCGGTAGACGAGTTGTTAACATGTTGAAATGTACGGCCTTCATACATAGAAGTCCAACAGACAGACTACTATGAAAAACAGGTCAATTTTACTTCCGTATTATATATCCATATGTAAACAATACTGTGTATTTCTATTTCTAAACACCCCCCCCCCCCCGCCTCCTGAAGTTCTGAAAGGAGTGAAGTCTGCTCTGTAGAGGCAGGCAGATGATAGGGGGTCCTTTCCACTGGAACAAGGGGTAGCAGGGCAGCAGATTTGTGGGAAAGATGGCTGGCCGTTTTCTACTCGAGCGACTGGAGCATGAGAAGCTGCTTGAGGACCTTGGTCTGACTGGTCTCCCTGATCTCTCCGGCCAGGAACATCTCATCCACCACTGTGTACACCTTGGAGTGCAGACAAAGGAAGGACATTAGAGGGCAGGAAATTAGAAGATTAAGACAATTCACGACTAAAATAGACTGTAAATACCACAAACCACATGTAGCATTGTTGGAAGGAATTGAAACCAAAGTGGAATTATCTTCTTCCCTAACTATGAAAGGGTTTAAGTTTCCTGGAAAATTGTCCTATACAATAATAAGTCATCTAACTTGTGGTCATCATTATCCAACCTCACCTCTGTGTCATCAAAATGTAAAAATAACCACTGGATGACTAAATACACGGGCTAACATGACCACACATGAATGAACAGGACATGTACAGTATGACGGGATGAATCAGCCTTCCTTTCCAGACACCTGAGAGAAAACGGTGACTGAGTGTGTGAAAAAGTTTTGGCTACAGAGCAGCAGTACGTCACTGGATGGGAAGAAGAGGGAAGTCAGAGGTGTGGACTCAAGTCACATGACATAATCGTCCCCAAGCCCAAAGCTTATTATTGTTATTTACTTATTATTGTTATTTGAAAAGAGTGAATCCAGGAATTAATTAATTTCTGTTCATTTCCTGAATCATAAATGTTAACTGTATTCACTCCCAGCAAGTCAACACTTAATTTCCAGGACCCACTTTGTTTTTAATCAATCCAACAGCATCAAGTCGCAGCAGAGAACCATGAAGAACTAATGTTACACTACTGAGCGCCAGCTGGAAAAAATTATACCAAAGATAATTGTGTTCTTGTACAAAAGCTACAAGTAGTAGTCAACAAAAAAGGACAAACTGCAGCTTGAAAAACATGCAGGCCGATTACAGACAGAGACACACAACTTCCAACTTCGTTCAACAATGGAAGTTGCACAAAAATGTGAAGTTGATGCTAATATTAACATAGCTAGCAAGCTAATGCTTAGCTAACGCTGGCTTAACAGCTAAGTAGCTTTCTAAATCCATGAGGCTGAAAATCCACTGTTACATTATGACATTCATCATAGAGTTTCACACTCTAAACGTAAAGTTGACTTGAGTGCAAAGTTGTCATAAAGATTTGAGTTGTCACAACTGCACAACTCAAAAACTTTGATACAATACCAGTGTAAAAAACAACAAGCAATACCTGTTTCAATGTCACTGCAAAAGAAATCCAAGGAAAACAAAATAGTTTTTTCTTTGTTTTTCTTTGTTCAGACACACACTGCGACTCACTCACTCACTGAAATCAATTTTTTAAAATGTTCAAATCCACCAGCCACTCAACAGTAAATCATTATTTTGTGTTTCATATTTTACCATCATTTGGCTGATGACTGGTGTTAATTTCCCACCATGCTGAACACTGTTTGTTTTTACTGTGCTTCAAACCAAATTTCAGTCAGGACAATAAAGGCTGAACTGAGGTCTTGAATGAGCACCCAGTTCATTTCAATACTGTCAAATTTTATTACTGTATTGTTTTTAAAACATGATATTGAAAAATTATCAATACTTTTGACAACCTTAAGAGAACTTGGGACTTGCACTGCAGATACTTGGTCCCACCTCCGAGATAAATAATATAAAATTAGAAGTTCCTTATATTGTCCGACAATATTGGCAATATTAGCATCTCTAATTATGACAGAAGTATATCCATCCCCCCAAAAAGTAGAATAGGATGAATCATACTGAATGACTGCTCAAGTTGTGAATATTATATCAGTTGCCATGGTACTGTAATGAAAGAAATGTTTTCTCATCTGCCTTTTGTACTCCTCTGCTCCTTTTGTCTGATCAAGGTGTTGGTAAAATAATATGAAAACCTCACAAGTCTCAAAAATACTCTTACAATGTCCTTACCTTGTAGAAGTTGAACACAAGATCCAATTCACACACGTTGTGGAAATACTCATTCAGCACCTTAAAAGAAAGAAAGAAAGAATTTAAATTCAATTGGAGAGCAACCAGGAGATAACCAAATAGTCTACTTTGAGAAGACATATTGATGTATGGTAATAGTATGTCTTGATGTGGTGCATTATTGCAGAAATAAACTGACACCGTAGCAGCACCAGAATCCACTTAACAACCATGTAATAACCTGATTTCCACTACAAGGACATCCAACTGAAATATGCTAAATTAAAATTGATGGGGTTCTCCTCTCATCTGGTTTCTGCAAGAGACCATTTTAAGCAGTGATATAGTGTAATTTTCAACAGCAGAATTACCGACCACTTGTTGAGAATTTGTGAAAGTGAATATTGAAACGAGCACCTTGAAGTCCTGCTGTGAGTACAGGTAGTGACAAAAATCTGATAAAAAAAAAAAAAACATGCTCTATAATGATTTTAAATTGGTTATTTCTCCTTCAGCACATGGTCATGTGCAAACTCAAGACTGCGTTCTGTGAATTTACAGTGCACTTACATGCATTCCTTCATAGTCAAACATTACAGTAAATGACCTTCATTCCTGAGAGTTCTAGATAGAAAATGGTCTACCGTTTGCCTTAGCCAAAAACAAACAGTAGATTGTACCTTAATCTTACAATTTCAGTTCGTACTATTTGATTTATAAAACTGAATGTGATTAAAAAAAGAAAAATGCCAGTACACAGCAATTACACACACTAAGTAATGGATCAAGATGCACTTGAGTTGCCTAATGCCTCCACATAATCACCAAGATTTATAATAATTGGACAGTTATGATTCAGTCAAATAATACAATAATTAGTTAACTAATGAGTTAGGAGTTTATTAGTTTAATTATTTCATGCAGACTGCTGGTATGAATGTTTTTGAAGGCAGCATACTACGGGGAAAATCTTTCAAAAATACAGATTCTTCCTTCCTGAAATCTTTTCCCACAGTTGTCAAGTTGGTACAAATATCTTTTGCAGAAAGGAGCTGCAAAATCTTGTTACATTATCAGCTTTGTAGGAAAAAGCTGTTGTGCAAGTATGAAATTTATATCTTGGATTTATGGTGTTTGATAAACTATGCTACAGACACACCAGCATGATGATATTATGTGCCACACAGAGTATACTATGAGGCAGGTAATGATGCACTGCAGTCATGTGAAGGACAAATTATGTTGTGACAGACACAATGATCAATACAGGCTGATGTGTCCTCAGTTCCAGGTCACACAGCTCCTGATCAGAGCGCTGGAAGTCTCGTGTTTCATCAAAACCACACTATCACAGTTTTTTAACGCTGATGCTGATACCAGTTTATACTGAATGTATTTAACCTTGTGACTCAGTTCACAAAGAGATTATATAAAGAAACATCCTGGATCACCTGACTTGAATTTGTCTGTTGAAAATGTTGAAGTCGAGATAATTACAAAACCACTTTTCTCTTAATACACATGTGAAAGTAGCTGGACTAATCCACTTCACTGAGCTCTACTGCTGTTTTAAGTATGACTGTACACATTTTCTTTATTGCTACACACTGGTAAGGCTGGGTATCAGTATTCAATACATTTAAGGTATCAACTGGTATGCCACCAAAATATTCAAATGTATGATGGCGCTACATGCCTGTTTCATCTTTTGTACAGGTGTTTAACACATTTCATAATAATTTTAACACTTTCTCAATGTGTTTTCTTCCATGCAACATGATGAGAATCAAATTAAGTAAAAAGAAAAAAATCATTAATAAAAAATAACTATCAAAGGAAATACTCTATTGGTATTGGTATGACTTAACACTTTAAGGGTACTGGTATTGTATTTTTTAAAGGATACCCAGCCCTATACACTGATGAAAAGACTTCAGCCAGGTTTAATTGTGCAATATCTACTACTAAAATAGAATAAGGTTCACCCAGTATCAGATTAGTAAACAAATATTTGAAATGATGAGTAGCACAACATATAGAAATGCCTTTAGTTTGCTGTTTTTGCGTCAGTAGCACCTTATGGACCAACATGAGCACTGATGGGAGGTAACTGTGCAGAAAGAGGTCATACAGTAGTTGGCACAGGCACTTTTAGGCAACTGCAAAGTTTTTATCTGACCAAACTGTCTGCACACTATAGAAATTCTAGCTCCCAAATCTAACATTACTATATCGTTGCTACTAGCAGCATGTCTTTTTGAGCAGGCTGTTATTAGCCTTAGTTATTACTTCAGTGTCTGTGCAGTCAGGTGCTATCAGACTAAGTTTGTTATTAGAGATCAATTTTTATTTTAGTGCTGAAGGCTTGTTTCCAGCATCACTTGACCTGGCATTATCTAACCCTGATCAAAGTCAATGATGACACACCCTGGCCTGAACATAAGAATGTAAAATGAACTTGGAAACTTGCTGTAATGTGTTTTGGAATTTGTACTGACATAGACAGTCACCCTATATTGTTAAACTGTGACTCATTTTTTGTCCTTGCACCAATCTGATAATCCATGTTTCACTGATGACAATACTGCATGTGATGTTTATTGTGGCCATTTAAACACCATTGCGAAATCATACAGTTAGTGAAATACACCCTCTGGCGCAATATAATGTGCATCACCCATAAACCTAAATACTGAATAATAAACCATTTATTTCAACTAAATGTCTCCAGTCCATACTTCCCACAAGAATGCAGGTTTGAGATTAAAGGGCTACAAGACAGCGCAGGAGGGGAAATTTTGAAGGAAATCGTTAACAGACATTCCTGAAAACAATCAGACCATGAGAAGTACATCATAGTTCACTTGCTCAGTCCATATATCATGTGTTGTGTGTGTCAGTTACCTCTACAAAGTTGTGGATTCCCTCGAGGTATGCCAAGTTGTTATCCGTCACGTCCACACAAATACAGAAGTACAGACCAGCATAACGCCGGTAAATGATCTTGAAGTTTCTGAACTGTGAGAACAACACACAAAAAGCTTCTTAGCAGCTTTGTCTCTCATATTATGACAATAACAGAAGCTTTACTTGGCCTTAGGCTTCCCAGCTTTCAGGTAAAACACATCAAGTATATTTCAAGTAACTTAATAACAAAATAAATAATAATACAGATCAACAGGCCAGGATTTCTATCCTTTTGACTTTGTATTTTTTAGAATAAGACCCTATTGTTGTCCCTAGTGTTGTAATGCTCCTTTTTCTATTTGCTTTAGAAAGCTGACTTATGATTTGTTTAAGTAGCTAGTGGAAAATGCTTGTAATGTGGGTCACATATGAGTCACCCAATTATTTACTGTAAAGTAGCAAGAACAGAGATTTTTGAACACAGTGTGGTTTTAGTCATTATACTGTGGCACTTAATAGAATTTCGAAAAAAGCTTTGGTTTAGCTGAACAAAGGAACATAACTAGACATGTCACAGAACCGCCCAGGAAAAAAGAACCATCCAACCAATGCATTCACACATATAATACTGACTAATCCCATACCTCCACAAAGTTGGTGTGCTTGGCATCCCTGACAGTTACCACAGCATGTACTTCCTCAATCAACTTCTGTTTCTCATCATCGTCAAACTGCATGTACCATTTGGCCAATCGTGTCTTCCCTGCTCGGTTCTGGATGAGGATGAAGCGGATCTATGAAAGAAAATTATTCAAAATAGAGAGATTAAAATCAGATTACAACAAAAATAGTCTTCTGAAATACTTGACAAATCATAAATCAGACTATCTAATGTTTCTTTGTTTGCTATTAGCTGTAATAATATAATACTTTATAATGTTACAGTATAAGTTCTTAATATCTTCCAACATGAAAAATTATAGATCTTTTTATGGAGCAGTAGTTATCTGCCCTCATTTAACTGTAACAATAGTATTTTTCCATTCTGCATTATAAACTACAAATTTGACAAACATAAAAAGTTCCAAGAAAGTATCATTTAAAACTGCGCAAATGTCATCAAGATCAAGAATTGGCAAGTACAAATACAAATCACTGAAGGTAAGAAAATCAAAATAAATAAAAATAAATAAATAAATAAAATAAGTTGTGGACTACATCTAGTCCATCTTCTGTGTGGGGTCCAGTTTCTGCTCACCATTATGAGACCATATCTAGTATTACTATAAGTCAGTGCTGGCAAAATAAAATTATTACTCAATACCCAAAAATCCTCCCTAAACAAAGTGTAGATACGTTGACATCAGATGTAACGTTAGCTTGTTAACTACTATTAGCGTTAGCTTTAGCTAACATGAAAGCTAGCAATACTTGAACCACACCCATTTATTTTGGCAACGTGATTGTGCAAGACCTTTCACAATTCAAAATTACTGCCGTGTAATATATTTAAGCTTAGTGCTAGTTTGTGTCTGTGGTAAAACATCGTGACTTCAACATCTGTGGCTTTAGCCTGCTATGGTAAGTTAGTTGGCTAACCAGCTAACGTCCACTGACTGAATGAAGAGGTTATCCAGCTAACTCTCAGATGCTAGCAAGCTAGCGGTAATGTGCTACTACTATGAGAAGAAAATAGAACAATGTTCATCTGTGGCATATTTACCATTGTCGTCTCCTAAAAATGGACCTTGGAGGCTTCAAAATAGCTCGTTCCTGAACAATTATGCCACGATTTCACATAGATACATCAGTAATTTCTTCGACCGCTCGTCCGCTATCTTCGCCGAGCTAACAGGAAGTGAAACACTATGCCCAGTTGCGTTGCATGGTGGGAGTGTAGTTTTTACAGCCACATTTTGAATCAATGGGAATTGATACGGCACTTCAAGAACCATCGTCCCTCCCTTCGAAGAGTCTTTTTGGATCACATGAGAAGCAAAAGTGGGTCGTGTGTAGAAGGGAACCCCAGACCCGCAAAACATCTCGCGAGACTCATTAATTTACCCCAAAACACGATTTTTCTCCGACTCTAATCAAACGTTTACTGGCCATAAACCTATTCAGATTTTAACCACAGCGTGTGACGTTCTATAACGTAATTAGTTAATAACAAAGTACACGCAGCAAAACGAGTGCAAATCTCGCGATAGTTGCGCAAATCAAAGGTTATCTTTTAGTCACGACCTCAAAAGGGACATCACTTGTTTTTATGTAGCATATACATTTTGGTGTGTAGTTACTAAATACGATGATTTAAACAAATGTGAAGATAGATAAGGATGACAAACATCAGAATATTTTAATATGACACTCAATCAGACTTCTCTGTCATTAAGTTGTCTTATATGAAACACATGGAGTATTTTTAACCATACTACATGTAAAATAATATGCCCCCCCCTTTTCTTTTTTTTTTTTACATTTTTAAAAATAATATTTTAGCCACATTTTCACAATTGTGTTTGAGTGTTTGTGTGTGTGGTTAGGTGTGCCACATTTGTGACACACCTCAGAATTACTTGCACACACAAAACAGGATGAAAAAGTAGCAATATATATTTCCAGCCTCTTGAGGTTACATCATTTGTGGTTGTTTTCTGCAGAGTCAGGGCTCAGAGTTTGTTTACTGGTCTGGTTGGGCAGCCAATTCACCACAGAACATTGCCCAGACAGCTTGGACAGCTTGCCTCTCTGAGCTTGTTCTGGGCGTTTAGGGAGTCAGAGGGGGATGGGGGAACTGTGATTGTCAGGGATTGCACAACTGTGAGTGAAGGAATGTGCTTGCCCTTGGGACCCAGAAATATTTCAGCTGCAAATACAGAGAGGTTTGAGGTGGGATAGGGAAAAGAAATAAAATGAAAGGGAAAACCAACCAGTGAGTAAACAATAGAGTTTTTCTTCCATATAATATTTGCAGCTGTGTTTTGACATCGGTGTGTCCAGAAAGGGTAATAAAAGGCACAACAGATGAGATCATCTTTATGAGAATTTAAAAAAGCACAAATATGTGTCATATTATAATACAGTAGAGTAATGAACAAAAAATTTATGAGAGGGCCCAGCCCATGTTGGAAAACAGTGGTAGGATAAAGGGATGTGAAACATTGGCAGATTATTCTGCCGAAACTTTGACCCCTGCTAATCTTGCTCTGTGTGATTGGGGTCATGCAAATATTGTTGAGAACACAGTGGCTAATGTGATTGGACAGAAGCTTGTGGACTTATTCAAACGGAGAGTAGTGCACCTTGAACCCTGCCCGGCCGTGTATTTAATGGTGGGTCACATTTCAAACTGTCACAGCACACACAGCGCACTTTATAAACTCATGAAGGAGTGATAAACCTGCAATACTTACCAATTTATGCATTTGTTTTGCCCAGGCTTTTGGAGTAATGGCTTACAGATACATTTAGTAAAAATGGGGAATATTAGCAGGATTGCAATTTTAAAATATATTTTCAAATAAAGACCAATAAAATTGTGACATTATTTTGTCTTTAAATCAGAAAAAGAAATAACATCACAGTACAGTAAGATACAATAAGTTCTTCCTTTAGCTGTGAAAATGCTGTCATCATCCAAGAACTTGACATCTAATTCAAATAAGCCTTTAACATTAATGTTACAAGTAATGCTAATGTCAGATACACAGATCAACCACTAATGTTAGCGACACAGACAAAATGCTAAAATTAGCCACACTGAAATACAGGTAGCTAGCTAACCTGTCAATATCTACTACTACTGCTAGTATTGAAAAATATTTTAGGACTGTAGGCAGTGATACTGGTGGCTATGATGGTGTGGGTAAGTTCAAGGCAGTTTCCATGAACTTTGAGCATGGAGTGTGAAAATCAGACTTAAAGAACATTAAAATGTGCATAATTACATATATTAATCTAAGTATGCATTCACGCATAACAAAGGGAAAAATAGCTGGACAAACACTTACTAAACCTATAACTAGCATAAAACATTATGATAGGCTAAAAAAAATAACCATATTTGGTATTGGGGTAATCTAAAAGTAATTGAAAGTAATCAAGTTACATTAATTTATTATTGTGATACTTGGATTAGATCACTGGGTACATTTTTAACAGGTATCAGAGCACATTTTAAAAGTAACCCTCCCAACCCTGGTTTGGCTAATATTATAACAGCCTTTACCTCAAGTGTAACCCAAAAAAACAAGCTTCTGACATGTCTGAATTGTTTCCAGTGTGCAGTGCTTCAGTGTTAAATATATCTTAAAGTGTCAAATGCTGTTTCAAGATCAATAAATTGAGTTTTACAGGCTTGTGAGGTATTTGTTTTCATATCCCACACAGTTTAGATTACCAGATTGGAATTGCATGTTTGAGGAAGTTCACGGAAGGACTAACGGGGAGAGAGAGCAGAATTCCAGGAGAAAGTAAGTCCCAGTGCAAGACACTAAACATCTGTTTGAGCTGTTAGTACAGACAGTTGTCTTGTACAACATTGCAGGCATTTCTCCAAATACGTGGAAGTAATTGCATTGTCTTTCTGGGAAAAAAAGAGCTGGAATCTACTTTGGGAGCTTAAATTTTTTATCATTTAGTGGCTAAGTCATCAAAGGACAGCCAACATCTTTGCAACTCTTTTAGTGGATGACTCAGGGAATAACACATATACTGTAATTAAGACTAACCTTTGAGAGGATTGATTTCCTCAGGAAAAGTATAGATATTTTCCCTCTGTGCTGCTGGATAAGGTTAGGGGACACCTCAGTTGAATGCAGAACAAATCTATTATCCCTTACGTATAGCCACAGAATAATAAAATCTGTTAAAGGATGACAAATGTTTGACTTTGTACATGGAAACAAAGATTAGCTGTAAGAGGAAGTGGTGTGTGAGGCATGGGGGCAAGAGGGCAAATGGACCAAAATAAAGTCTATTAATTACAGTCATGATGACATGAAGACATTCCTTTTTCTATAGCTCGGAAACAGTGTCGCAACACAACAGACTGAAATAAACAAGCAAGTAAACCGAGATATTCATTAAGGAGAAGGGCAGATGCACTCACAGTACAAGAGCAAAAGTACTGATTACAAAATAAGACCCCTGTCAGATTGGTATATTGTATTGACTATATACTGACATAAGTAGCATTTTACTTTTGTAGTTGGTCATGGTGAAGCCTACCTTACACATGCTGTGTGCTTTAATCTATAAATGTGTGTCATATTTTGAGATCCCTGAAATGGACAAATTGGATAATATGTGTGTGAAAAATAAAAATGGCAGCTGATTTATCTCCTCCATCTTTACCTTTACCCTCTTCTCCTGAATGCTTTAGTACTGCATGAAACAAAAAGTCTAAAATTTGTAATGTCTGTGATGTTGATGTGATAGTGCCTGGCCTCTTTATGTTATATGTTGCACATAAAAAGAATACAAATGTAGCCCAAGTATGAAAAAAATAACAATCCATTGTATTTTGTAATAGGGAGCAACCAATATGTTTTTTCAGGGCCGATATGGATAGATATTATTAGTAATCGAGGAGACTGATCTTTGAAACAATAAACATTTGTAGTAAAAATGAAAATCTTTGTGTCAAAATTCAGAATAACAATATAAAATACTCAAGTACCTCAAAATTGTTTTCAAAGCACAATTTACTCACCTTTTGCTTTTTCCTTTTTTTTTTGTTTGTGTATATCATAGTGTGTGTTTATTACAGCTATATATTTTTTTTATTTTAGGTAATTAATTTCTCCACTAACACACCTCCAGGTCTGTATAAATGTATCTAATTAAACTACCAAAAAAAAGTAAAGACAAAAAAGTCTTGTATTTTTGCTTTATTATGTCTTTTCACTTTTTAAGATATGGAAGCTTTTTTTCTGCCAATGTGATCAAAACAAGGAGATCTTGTAGGTTATTATAATGAAAAACTTTCTAAAAATAATGACTTTGATATTTAAGTCATTATTTTGAGATTCTAAATCTCACGGTTCTGAGATTGTATCTTATGATTTGAGGGCATTTCTTATATTTTGAGATACTGAGTAATTATTTTAGATACTAACTTGTTATTTTGAGATACTGCTCCATTATATTGAGATACCAACTAATTATTTTAATCATTTTAAGAAAGCTTATCATATTTTGAGACACTAAGTCATTGTTTCGAGAAAGATTCTTTTTATTTTGAGATACTCATTTTTAGATACTATAAGTCATTCATTTGTGAAAGCTTACATTATTTTGAGATAAGTAGGCCTCAGTCATTGTTTTGAGGTATGAATTCAATATTTTGAGAGTCTTCATTATTTATATATTTATTATTATGTATTCAAACTTAATATTTTAAGATACTAGGATACAAATGAGAAAGCTGCTAATTTGTTTGAGACACTAAGAGATTATTTTGAGAGTTTTTCATGATTTTGAGGCACAAACATAATATTTTTAAAATTATATTTTAAATATTTTTTATTAAGTCATAACATTAGAATACTAACTCAACATTTTGATAAAGTTTCTCATTATTTCCAGATACTAAGTCGTTATTTTGAGAAAGTTTCTAATTATTTTAAGAGATTGTCATTATTTTAAGACACAAAATCAATATTTCATGAAAGTTTCTTGTTGGAAATGGTCCTCCATATTACAGGATGTTTAAAAATACAGTTAGTGAGTCTTTTTTTTTATGTAATAGTCATGTGTAGTGATGAGCGGCGGTAATAATATTCATAAACAGTGTGTGTGTGTGTTTTGTAATTGTGTCCATGAACCGCTGGGCGAGTCTCTCTCTCTCTCTCTCTCTCTCTCTCTCTCTCTCTCTCTCTCTCTCTCTCTCTCTCTCTCTCTCTCTCTGTGTGGATAGGAGGGGAGATGCTCGGGAGAAGGTCCGCCATTATTGGGAAGCAGAAAAAAAAAATAGACTTAAACACACCGTCACACATTTCGCCTGTAAGAGGCTCAACGTTAGAAAGGAAAACTGCGGTTTGGGACGAGCTGCTGTTCTCTAAAAGCGGCGCTTTTGTTACATGAAGACGCAGCTTCTGCTCGCGTTTCCTACCGACTCTTTTATTTTTGACACAACAAAGGAAATAATAATTGGTCAAAACAACGTGGTGGTTGAAGCAAGAAGGAAAAACACACCGAAACAGCGCTGCTTTCCAACGCCTCCCCCTTTTTCTCACTGGCAAGACGTTTCCAGCCGTGGAGAAAAGACTGGAGTTTGAACAGCATTTTTTTTTCTTTTTCCTGACGAGAATTGAGTTGTTTTTCCTCTTCTATCCTTCTGTGCTCACACAGGGAGACAAGAGATATGCATGTGAAAACTTCAGACTGATGAAAATGAGCACTTAATGTGGGAAGCACTGGACAGATTCACTGAAAAAAGCGGAAAATGATCGATGTGAGTGCTTGTAGGAAGTGTTTTTGTCTGTTTTGTTAAAAGTCTTTCACCGGCTCAGAGTCGCAGAGGAGCAGAGAGAGAAAGAAAGGAGTGGACGAGAGCTGCTGGAGAGAGAGAGGAATGCTATGGTATGTACACATATACTAGATAATCAGCTTTTACACCAAATTATGCACGAGAATGGTCAAAATGATGAGTTCAAAGACATTTTAAGGCGTTTACCTCTCCCTACATTGCAGCTTGGGTTGATTTGAAGTGCTGCGAATAACAAGAAACTGGGAGTCAACCCCAGTCCCCCTGAGGGCTGGTGTGATTTGAAGCCCTTTAGTAATAATAATAATGATTATTCTACTGATGATGCATGGCCTACAAAGAATAAAACCTGTTCTCATGTTGCTTACAGCTGAGCGTGTTTAAATGGGAAGTTTACAGAGGAGAAAAGGGGAGGTCATAAAAATGGATCTTGTCCAAACATTAAAATTGTTTGTCCAGCAACACCTGGAATGCATTGGTCTTCTTGTCAGGTCTAGAGAAACCTCCCCTTGTATGCCTTAATATAAGGACTTTCAATTGGTAGAGGGGAAATAGGATGTTTGGGTTGGACTGTCAAGCAGCTGTTTGATGCTGTGTCTGCATATTTTGCTTCTTTATTCATGTGCTGATCATCTCCTGGTTTAAAATGAACAATTAAGTAAATTCTAAATGAGGTTTTGTGTAGTTTGACGTTTCGTGTAGCTGCCTCTGCTTTGATTTGGCATGTTTCATCAGATTTAGGTCACAACATGAGAAACTTTTGTCATGAGTAATTATTTTCTCTCTTATTAAATGCCCCACTAACTTTTGCAAACATCAAAGCTGCATGCATGTACAAGGCTTCCTGGTGACACACTTAGATAATGTGTGTACGCCCTGCCGGGAGGTAACTCAACTCCTGACAGGATATACACTGAATGTCTAAGCTTTTTTCCACTAATTAAATATCTCAGGTGGGGATATTTAACTTGCCTGTCTGGATGTTGCATATCTACCCCTATGTATTTGTAAGATAAGGTGCAGATCGCCTTATTATTAGGGTGTCCCAAAGATAATAAAACCATTAATCTATTTTTGTGCCAGGACTAGTCACGGCTTGGTGTGTCACGGCTTAATCTCACTGCCACTGCAAAGTGGTCATTGCCCTGCCAGCCACTCCCTTTCTGTCAGAGTCCTTGCACTGACTTGACTTTCATTTTAAAAGTGATCTTTCTACCTGCAGCTGCAACATTGGTTCAAGATTGACTGTGAAAGACTTCTGAGAGTGAGATAAGTGGGTGAATGTCAGTGGAGGTTTGTGATATGGGCTGTGACAGAAGTGCGTAGCAGCAAGGGCTGTGGCCTGTACTGCTGTGTCACCAACACATAGAGAGGACATTCAAAAAAGCAACTTAAGTCATTTGATAATGGATACACGGTGCTAGGTTGTGGGTTTTAGTTCATCCCAAAATCAAAAATACGCGCATATACTTTCTCTGGCGTGTAGTGCTATTTATTAATATAGATAATTTTGGGAACGGTTTTGAAACCACTGTTATATAAGCCAAATATTGCTCTCTTCAAATAACCCAGTCTCAATAGGCGTAATCAATAATTTTGCCCCACAAAATGCAGGAGTTGCTGGGCTACCGCAGCCTTGATCTGTTAGTGTGTTTTTGTTATTTTGTGACTTTGGTGAATCTGTACTATCCTTTTTAAAACACCAAAGTCACACAATAACACAAACAAACTAACAGATTGAGGCCTCAGTAGACCATGAACTTGGGTCTTCTATGAGGTAAAATTATTGATTTTGCCTATGGAGTCTGGTTGGTTTGGAGAGGGTAGTACTTGGCTTATGTAACAGCAGTTTCCCATCACAAAAGAAACCCTTCTCTGCTTCCCCAAACTGGGGCCGTACCAACTGGCACCTGCTTAAGGTAATAGACTATAAGTTCCTAGTACAACTCTACATCAAATAATCTGAGCCATACCTTTAAGGACTGTCCAACACCTCAGTGACCGAAGGGCTCAAAACAAGTTGAAAAGATTAATGAAGAATGAAAGAAAGATTCTAATGCAGGAAGAAAAAGGTTCTGTTCCAGATTCTAGAAAGAAAATAGGAACATAGTTCATGAAACTGGTAAAAACAGGTCTGTTGATTATCTTGAGTATCTGGATCATGATTTTTGGAAAGAGACGTCTCTACAGTCGATATCCCCAATACTCTGCACACCAAAACAGTCTGGATGAATAAACAGCACTACAGGCCAGAGGAAACATTATGAATTTTTGATCTTGAGGTGAACTGTTCCTTTAAGCAAATCAGTTGACTCATAACCCTGCGTTTGTTGGTGGTGCTTTGACTGAGATTCTGTCTCTTTGATCTCAATCAACCTTATTGGAAAGGCCATGCCATGGAAGTACACACACACACACACACACACACACGGTTTCCTTGGTAAGACAGTCTCTTTGCTCTCAGGTAAATGCATTAGCAGCTGTCAGCACTTCTGTTCTCTGCCTGATTGGGCCCTTTGCAGTGCAGTCACACCTCTCCAGGAAGCCTCTTCTCCCCCTAATAGCCGTGCCATTTGCCCAGGCAGCAGGTTAGCTACCAGCATACCCACTCACCCCTGTCTGCCTGTCTGTCTGTGCCTCTGGGCTGCAGATCGTGTTGTGAGTCCCTGGGCTAGAACATGTTCCTGGGATTAGAGGAGGGCAGGCTTTGTTCGTCAGGATGTAGGCCAGAGATGCGGATACATCCTTTTGATGAGGGCACTGGAAGAGAGATTCTGCCCCGCGTTCTGTGGGCAGATAAACAGGGTTTGGCATGTTTTCCACAGAAATAGTAGCTGTGGTTACATGGACAATAACCGGTTGAAATAATTCTGATTAGAGATTTCAACTTACTTGTTTACATGGACACAAAAAAGTGATTTGAGGAGATGAGTTTTGACATGCCCCAATGCATTTAATTGGAAAATAACATTTTTGACATGGGCAAAGTGTTTCCACCTGCTGTGAAGCGTCTAATCTTCTGGAAACATAACAGAAGAAGAGGTGCTTCCGCCTCTTAAAACAAACTTTTCCAACGTTTTTGATTTGGTCAGTGTTCTGTGGATTGTGTCTTTGTTCATCTTTTCAAACACTTGTTTGAACAACTAATTTTGAGCCTCAATGGCTGAAAGGTTTGCAACAAGACCTTCTACAGTGCTTAAAGGGATAGTTCGTATTATCAGATATAGTGTTATATGATTTACTTATCAATATATTCCAAATATTTTCACACCTTTACTTTGCAGTCAGACTGACTTTTCTGATGGGAAACCGCTGCTATATAAGTCAGATATCACTCTCTCCAAACCAACCAGATTCCACGGGCAAAATCAGTAATTTTACCTTGTGGAACATGGGAATTGCTGGTCTACTGCTGCCTTGACTCCTTAGTTTATTTGTATGACTTTAGTGTTCTAAAAGGTTAGTTTGGATTAACAGAAATCACACAATAACACAAACAAACCAACAGATCAAGGCAGTGGTGGACCAGCAAATCCTGTGGTCTGTAAAGTTGCCGATTTCGCCTGTGGAGTCTGGTTGGTTTGGAGAGAGTGATATTTGGCTTTTATAACGGCAGCTGCCTGTCAGGAAAGGCTGCCTGACAGCAACGTAAAACGGTGAAAATATTCTGAATAAAACGCACATTTCAACTAATATAAAACATTTTTAGGTGGACATTTTTTCAAGTGGCTAAAATACATTTCGTTGCTGACTCTGTCCGTAACAGTACATTGCCTAGCATCCATGCTGGTGGTCCTCTCTGCTTCTAATAGTATAATGTTAGGTGCTAATATTTTTTTATTGAATGGATTACCAAAGGTTTACACCATCTCAACGCAATTGAAAAATCCTTCTGACCGGGCTGGATCCGCCTGGACCAGGCCAGTCTCCTCTGATTGAAGTGGTTGTGATTGGGCTATTATTCTAATCATTTGTGGAAAATCAGGGTCCATGTAAACACACCTAGTGTGGACGGGATATCTACTCCTCATATTGAGTCTAATTATAATAGTCCTCACTTGACTTTTAGGTAATCAAATGGGAAAGGTAATTGGAAAGTACTTGAGCCTTTTAGTGTGAAACATGCCTTAAATCAGTGAGCCCAGCTGTGGGCCGGTTATTTAAATCAGGAATGATGTGTTTCTGTAATACTACTCTATTTGAAAACCTGCCCCGTACCATATTATTTCCATGTCAAGATAGGCTTTTATTTCCAGAATCCACTGTGCCGCTGAATGAAACGATGGCCTCTCACCTGCTCATTTGCAGATTTCACAGCTAGCATACCTGTCAATGTGGGGCGACTCCGTATGCCGAGGATGGAAAATTCCCCCCTGCTCCTCTCTGAAAATGTGCCGTTCGCTAAATCTCTTCCTCTCTCTTGTATTACAGGAGAGGTTTGCTTGTGAGTCAGTGTAAGCCTGTGTTTGATGGAGAAAGGAGCTAATTATAGCGGGCAGCTTTGGAGTTTGGTGGACCAGATTACAGTCACTCTCCTCTCAATGGCTGCCTTGTTCTAGTGGCCGATTATTAGGCAGAGAGAAGTGCATTCTGGGATGATTGTATCTGAATTTCCATTAGAAAGTGTGCCTGCCTCAGTTGAACTGAGGTTCCCTTCTCTCCCCACTGTTTCAGCTCCCTTGCTCATTACAGATTTTGCAGATGGGGACAGCTTGATATAAAGGCCTCTGTAGTGTGCCCCTGCTCTGTTTTAGAGCCAGTTTCACTCTGTATGCTGAATGGACGAATTATGCATGAGGGAACTGACCCCAAAATCAGCAAGGGTGGTTGTGCCTAGTTTTTAAGTAGAGCCTGACAGATACTGGACTTTTGGGAGCAGTACTGATGTAAGGAAGTTAAAAAAATAAATAAATACAATATTAATATATTGCAGGGTTCAGCATAAACAGGGGTCAAAAATCTACTTACCCAAAGTTAATTTTTACTTGTCACCAGGACAAAATGCATTATTTATTTTAGCAGTTATCAAAAAGCAAAAAAATTCATGTTAATGTAGGGATGCAGTGCCTTTAAAATGTCAGTCCAGTCAAAGGTGATGTCTTTAAATGTCTTTTCTGTCAGTCTAAAAGCCAAAGAGGCTAAAATAAGCATGTTCTGCCATTATTTGCATGAAAAATAGCTTTCACAATTAATTGATAATCAAAACAGTTTAATAGTTTAATTCTGTAGTCAGTTTAGCAATTTCTTTTAATAATTTGAAGCAACCATGAATAAAAAACGCAAATATAGCAAAATATAGGTCAGTAATAAATCTGCATTTTGAAAAAAAAGATCAGAAATATACAACATGCTGCCCATAAAGTAAATCAATAAAAACAATCTGTCTTATTCTGTCAAAAAAAAAAAAAAAGAAGAAAAAAAAAAGTTTTCATATAGGTGCATAATGGACAACATATATGCTGATGCCAGTAGAGACCAATATATTGGTTGGGCTCTACAGAAGACATTACAGAACTGATTTTACAGGCTGTGCATTCTTCCCCACGACTAGTAAATTGACTTTTACTCGTAAAATTGCTGGACTACCCCTTTAAAAATGAATTATGGTCACACTTAATGGGCATACAAATTATGGCATGCAAAATTCAAACTTGAAATGTATTATTCAAGGGAGGATAAGGCAAATTTATTAATATAGCACAGTTCATACACAAAGGCAACCCAAAGTGCTTTACAGAGTACACAGGCACACCTTCAAAACAAATGATAAAAAACAATAAAAGCAAGCTAGAAGAAACTGAATAAAAACAATAAAGCAAAGAGGCAAAGGGACATGGAATAAAAAATGCAACAATGAAAGGCACACCAGTTAAAGGCAATAAAGTAAGTTAGAATAAGTTTGATTTAAAGAAATTAAGATTAAAAGCATTAGAATTAAAAGCAGCTGTATGCAGGCAAGTCCTCAGCTTGCGTTTGTAAGTAGTAATTTCAACTGAAATGTGTTTTCATTTTCTAGCTAAATTAAAAAAGACAAGATATATTGGTAGGGCTCTATTTTTAAGGAACAATATTATTTAAAATATCACCAGTATCCCCACACAATAGACAGATAGATAGTCAGTTAATCCCTGGAGGGAAGGTACATTAAAAAACAAAATACATAGTGGTCCAAATACAGCTGAAATACACAGCTAGCAAAGAGCCTTTTCTAACTAATGGTTCACACTAGAACTTAGGAAAAAATTTTAAATGAAATCAATTGGTAATAAAGATTACATTTGCTCTTTATTCCAAGCCCACGTTATTATGGTATTGCTTTTCCAATACAAATGCAATATTAATGGACCAGCATGGATAATGCTAGTGGAAAGTAAGGGATTTAGATATGATTAATGGTTTGAATGGTGGCTCTGTAGGGCTCTGCTGAGATAGTTTGAACCGGTGTTAATATTTCTTTACTAAAAAATCGTCAGTGACACTGTTTGGAAGCACGGTGGCCATGGCGATGGAGGTCCAGGATGTAAGCCACAGAGGAATGGTGACCTCTGGACGTGAACGGCCCTGCTCTGCTAGTTCAGATACAATTACACAACAGAGGGGACAGGGGTAATGGGGCTATGGTAATTTGAAAGAGCCGTAGAGAGGGAACATGAGGGGAGAAGTGCAGTGAGAGAGTGACCCAACAAAGTTGGTAGTCAGTTGGAGGAAGAAAAAAAAGAAAAGCTACAAGAATGGGAGTGAGTGTAAAAGCAAAGCGCAAGCAAACTGCTGCCAGTTTGTGCTTCAGGCTGTGTTCCTGGTATGTGCCCTTTCAGCTTTGTGCTCAGGGATCAACCAATCAATGACAGCCATAAGTAACCCTGCTGCTTGGCTATTGGCCACGGCTGAATTCCATGACTCAGCATGTCCGCAGATAAGATGTTATGATTGAGTCACTGCCAATGAAATGAGGCCACTGCCCCGAGTTCAATAGGTCGGTTTCTGCTGCTCACAGAAAGTTTGCACCACCTACATGCACCGTGCCAACACAGGTTTTAATGTTCTACTAAGTTTTGTGGATTGGACTGAGGTTTGTCGTGCATAAATACATACTCCATTACATTATCATGTTAAGCTTTTAATGGCCTTTGATTATTTTTGGGTGAGTCAGTGTTTACGCTGACTGTACAAGGCTGTAGACACTGGCAACCTCTCGCCCTCTGAAACAAAGACGGACTGCCCTGAAATCCACCTACACACACATTAAAGGATAACGTTGAGCATGTTTGCAGTCTGTGGACACACTCACACATTTCCCACACCAACCCGACACTCACAGTAGTTTTCATTTTTGTCTTAACCTGTCGTGCTGACCTGCCCTCTTCTCCAGACTTCATTGCCTAAATTGGGCTGGAGTCAGGAGGAGAAGTCCCTGTGTGTCATTGTTTGACTTTCTCTCTGGAGATTCTCTCTCATGGCGCCCCTGAATTTCCTGTAGGAAGTCCACCTACGAGGGCTGGTTGTGAATGTGGAGGGGGGAAATGGGAGGCCAGGAGAAGTGGATAGGGTGGAGGAGAAGAGGAGGGTGGAGGGTCAAAGGTGAGGGGAAGATTCAGAGGAGAGCAACAGTTGAGCCTTTTTTACTCTTCTATTATTCAGAATAATATCCAGAAAAATGTTAGCACCTTGATGAGAATAAACTAGCCAATGCTGCTGGAAACATTTTTTTGGCAAATGATAGTTTGTTATGTTCATTCATAGTCCCATGTACATATTTTTGCAGATTATTTGTAATAATTATTAGGTTGTAACTCTTGTTGTTGTCCATGTAGAGTGACCCAGCAATAAAGTAAAGCAAAATTTAAGTAGTTTTAGTGAATGTACCGGTGCAGCACATAGTCTGGGACAAATCTTATTTGCAAGATAAAACTTCAGATAATTTCAGCATAATTGTATAGCAGCATGAGTCTTCACTGGGATGTTATGGTGTGTTCACGATGATGTCAGAAGTTGGAATTTCCCAGTTGAAATTTCCAGTTTATGACCTCAAACCATTCCAGGAGCACAATGCCCAAAGTAAACAAAAACTGACTGACCCTGACAATTTTAGGAGTATTTTTTCTGGATTCTGGATATCTGGATTTGTTTATGAGTAGGAACTTTGACTTTCAGTGGCACTCAATTGTACTTTTTTCTAGAAGGAGGTAGGATATTTTTGAGTTCCGAGTTGTCTGTAATGCAGCATCAGTCTGAGCCAACCGATCACCCAGATGCTGCAACAAGTGCAACAACACTTCTCTTTGTAGCATCCATGTTGTTTCCACATTACGACTTACAAGCTCATGAATACACCCAGGTCGGACGAAAAAATTAATGTCATTATTGGCTTTTTTTTAAACTTCATCCTCATGTTCAATGATATTGCTTTCTTTCACCTCTTCGGATGGGCAAGTTGGTCACAAATTAGACTTTATTGCGAGTATGTTCAAAGAAAATATAATTGGAGTTCATCAGAACAAGGGGACAGTGTGTCATAGATGCGAAGCAATTAACATTCTTGCATATTGAAAGTGGTATGACAGTAAAAAAAAAAAAAAAAAAACCCAATGTGACTCGTTACTTTCCCCTGGCCAAGCAGGCAGTTAATCATTGTTGAGCCCTGCAATCCTCTAAAATCCAGTATCTGTTTGGCTATTTCATAAAACAGCTGTTTAAGCCCTGCTCAGTGATTGCTTTGTCCTTCTGATTGCTTGAGACGGTGCACCTTTGGTTCCCTGTTGCAGTGGATGCTTGGACCTGGTTATACCTGCTGGCATGTCTAGTATTCCTCTCATAATCAGAATAATAGCTGGATCAGATTAAACAAGCCAGCTGTGTTTGAAACACTTCCTTTATGCAGGTGATAGTCTGTCATGTAAATGATCTTTCCAGTTACTTTCTACTTTCATAATGTCTATACACACACTTCCCATTGTAAATGGCAGGTACGGAGGGTGGCACACCTTCTTCCGCTTAATAGCTGCAGAAGTAGTTCTGTATATTCTGATCCAACTTGTTGGTTCAGTAGGAGGCTCAGGAATCGAGCAATAATGGTACTAAGCACTCAATGCATGTCTAGTACATTGCGTATGATAGAGAATTTCTTTCTTATTACCTACTGTGGAACATGTCAACAGGACACCTTGTGCAGACATTTTATTTATACTTCCACAGGCATCATCAGTCAGATTAATTTCATTCTGAAAAAGGGGAAAAACAGCTTCTATAACAGCAACTGAGAGACGTTGAGTTTGGGGTGTTTATCTGTGAAGACTGGCTTTAATACGCTCGTGTCAGGTATAATATCACAACTTAGAAAAAATGAAAACTAGCATCTTCTTCACTTCAGCTCCTCTTCTCTGCTCAAACTGTTCTGTTAGCATTGTTATTGAAATTAATAGGTTTTGTGTCTAACTACAGCTGTTCGCATTTTAATTTAATTTTTACACATTAGCCGTATAATAAGATTTGGTGTAGGTATGTGCACGTTATTGCTCATGGTTAATGCATATTGGCAGTCCTGGAACATGATGTTTAGTTTGTGTTGTCCATCTATCAATGTGTCTCTTACATGCTGTTTCTGCCTGGTGTTCTGACAACTTTATTGGAAATGTCTTGGTACACCTGCAGCACTCAGACAGAGACGAGGGAGGTGGAGAGTGGGAGGCAGAGAGGTTTTCTACTTCTAACGTATTCTAATTAAAGTTGGCAGGTTTAATCACAGACTGATAAGCAACAGTGAGGAAAGACAAGGATGGAAGTAGAGAGGAGAGAGAAGGGAAGAGGGCCTGCACATCCAAACAGAGGCCTTTGAAAGTACCTCACTTGACCCCAAGTCTTTCCCAAACTCCTCTTCCATTGATCGCTTTTATTTCCCCTCTGCTTCTTTTCTCTCTTTGTCTTTTACACATTTTCATCGAATATTTCTCTTTCTGTTTATTTCTGTTCCCATGGCTCCCACCATCCTTTAGTTTTACTGCCCTTGGAGCGCAGTGCGATGTTATTGTCAGCTGTGGTTAAGGACACAGGAAGGGCATCACCTTGTCACTAGACGTTTGTCTCAGATGCCACTTCAGGGGGATCTGGCCACTGCTGTGGTGGCCTTTGGCATCTCCCCAGTGAACATGTGCAGACGCTGTCTCTCTCCTGCACATACAAGGACACACACAACCCTTGTATTTTGACAGGGGACATTTTTTTGCAATGTTGTGATTAGGTATTCCTAACTTGGAGCTTGCCCCGGGCATTTTAACATTTGCAAATCATTACTCGGCTGTTATTGTTTAGTATTCATGTTGATGCAGCTCAACTTTGAAACTCTGGAAATAGGCAACTGTTGTTTTTGGTCATAGGGACACCTAAATGGTCTGAAAAATGTCTGTATGAGGGCTGTAATGGTATGGATTTTTTTTCTTACCAGGGTGATAAAGCAATGTATTCCTGCAGGATGGTGGTTTAATGTGACTGCCTTAATAGTTATGTTTTATTGGACTTTATTGAAGGATTCTGTTAAAGGAATAGTGTAGCTCCTTGTCTGTTGTTTCCCAACAGCTGAAGCATTGAAGGAATTCAGCTGCAAAGTAAGCTTAGGCTAAAGGCTAACACTAAGCTAATGCTAACGCTAGTATTGTAACTCCACAACTTTAGCTCCTGTGTGATCTGTCCATTTTCAGAAACTTTGTAATCCAGCCTTGAACTGCTGTGTCTTTTTGGAGACCTGGTAAAATAAATCCATGATGATGAATCCAGCACCAAATCTCTTCTGTAGTTATTAATCCATCTTTCTGTGTTGAAAACAGCTGTTGTTCAAGGGTTAACAATAAGGATTGCCTGGGGTAGTACAATGCCATGTCGGACTAGTAAATCTAGCTTACCCCACTGGGCAAGTGGTAAGAAATAACAAAAATATGAAACCGTTTTACTTACTGATTAATCATTAATGAGATTTTTCATGTAAAAGCAGAAAATGCTCCTCTCAGTCACTCAATATGGAGATTTCCTGCTTTTCTCTGTTAATGATATTAAACTGAAGCTCTAAAATAAAATTTTCAGTGATGATGACAATGACCTCAACCCTGCAGTATCACATGACCATGGTATTGCAGTAACACAGTTATCATCACATCCTTAGTCTGTATACTACTCTATACAGACATGCACACACTGTGACTAACAGTGGCTGACCCCTCCTCACCCTCATAACATAACTGTCAGAGTGGTTCTGGCCGTTAGGCAGCTGTGTGACAGTGGACATCATATCCTCTTTAAGGTGAGAAGATAAGGTGGCTCTTCATAGCCATTTGTTATCACAGGCTGGCGAGCCCCCGACACCTCCGCATCCCTTATCTGGCCCGGTCCCAGTTTCCCAGCCCAGGCTGGGGCTCATGCAGGCCCAGGGCTGATGAGTAAGCACTGCTCAGCCTGTGGATGGCCGAGCCTGCCGTTATCGATCGCAGCGCCACCGCCTGTCATCCAGCCACCACTTAGCTAATGATGCCCATGCTATTGTCTCACGGCTGGGAAAACGGCCATAAAACGGAGAGCGGCGGCTACTAACGGCGGCGTCGGAGGGAAAGATGGATCTTACCGATAGACAAGGCACACCCAAAGCAGTCCGAGCCAACTGGTGCTGTGTTCTGCTATCTTTAGGATGGTAGCACTGTCATTCTTATTATTACTGCCTGCAGTCTCTCTGTCGCCACCCCTCCCTTTTCTTTCTGCTGTTGGCTGTCTTTATTGTGGTGCTGGTTGGTCCATCTGTATGAAAGAAAGACAGACCACGATTTCCAACAGGCTGCCAGTCTCAGTGTTGGCCTGGTTTTGACCTTGTTACTCTGATTGTTACTCTTGTTGGGCAAACAACACATTTATTTGTGCAAAATAAATAGTCTTAGCGATGAATCACCTGAAATCTAGAGGCAATCAGAAAAGGATGCTCTGACTGTGAAGATATACATCCACTTGTGCCATTTTAGGGGATGTGAATGGATTTAGCTCTGAGTTGGTTTTTCATGGGAGTGACATGGGTCATTTCTCTTCTCAGTGCCATAATTTCCCAGGATGCAGTAGGGGCCCCAAGGTCCATAGCTCTTATGTCAGAGTTCATTTCCTGTTGCAGTGCTGCAGCAGCTCCTGAAGATCCACCATTTTGTAACATTCCTGATGAGGACTGGAGAAATGTGTCTCTCTTCACCAACCATGTGAGAAATGCATTTCATAGTTTGTAATTATTTTTGAGCAGCTGACCCCCAAATCCAAAATACATATTTTCCTTCTGGCCTGTTGTGCTATTTATCAATGTAGATTGTTTTAGTGTGAGTTGCTTAGTTTTCATGATGTCGGCCACAGAGATGTCTGCCATCTCTCGAATATATTAGAACTAGATGGCACTCAGCTTATGGTGCTTGAAGCGCCAAAAAAATATTACATAAAAAAAAATCCGACTCAGTAGCAATGTCTGTTTCCCGAAAGCATACCCCAGTTACTCAAGATAATCCACAGACCTTTCTTTGAGCAGGTTAATGCAGGAATTACTTTTTTTCAACTTCTATTTTAGGTGAACTGCCCCTTTTAATTTGTGAATTTATATAAAAATCTATCTGTAAAAGACTGTGATTTCATCAAAAGCTCCAGATCTGCGAATAAGTTTTTTTTTTCCAGTAGATTGCATCGAAGCAAGAAAGTAGTTCTTACATGAAACTTTTTCTGGAAAGAGATATTACTGTTGAATTTTTCAAAATGTATGTTTTGGTGCTTTGAGCACCACAAGCTGAGTGACATTTAGTGCCATTATGTTTGAGAGAAGGCAGACGTCTCTACGGCTGATATCTCCAAAAAACAACCTAGATGGATTAATAGCACTGTGGGAAGAATATGTATTTTGAATTTTGAGGTGAACGGACCTTTAACGAGTGTTGTACACAACAAAGAAAGTTCCAGATAATTCAGCCTTGAAAACTCAGCTTCACAGTGAATAAAGTGTTAGTGTAGTTGAGGTCACACTGCCTATAATATACTAGAAGTGTGAAATCACTAAATGAAAACTCAATAGTTTTTGCTGATGTTTCTATTTCTAATAATACTTACAACACATGATTGTTGGTTGTACATTGCCTGAAACCACAAACCTGAGCCCTGCCTCTTCTTCCTTTGTTGCTCTGCTGCTGACTCTCATGTACTGTATGTCCTAAGTAGAGAAGATAAAAGTAAGGGAAACATGGGTGAAGAATGTAAACATTTCTCAGAGTTGTTTTTGGTTTGAGGGTTGTTCGGAGAGAGAGAGAGGACAGGACAGCCTCACCACACCACGGCTCGCATTAGTCACAGTCGTCGGAGAGCAGAGAATGCAGACCTTTTTGCCCAATGAGGGAAAAGGTCGTTGGGAATGCAGTTTGTCAGGTCAGGACGAGCTGGGCCTGTTGTGGCTTTAATCCATGTGACTGCCAGAAAGAAAATGAGGTGGGGAGAGGTGAAGCTCAACGGGACGTGATTATCAAGACACTGGCAGACCGTTAGCGTGTTTGCTGTTGATGTATTTACTCTTTGTCATCATAATTTGTATTTCAGTTACAGTTTCAGTGCAGTCTTACCTCCACTGTAGTGTCGGATTTGGCATCGCTTGTGGGTGTAGTGAGGAGCACTATATTGCAAAGAGAGGAGGCACCAATTCCATATGTACATTTGGATTAACATTTGAATTTTGTCATTTATATAGGTGAATGTGATCTTTAAAAATTAAGTGTCAAATGCCTTATTTATCTTTTTAAATAGTGAGGAAGTGATTCACATCCTTTAAAGTGGTACTCAAGTTTATTTGGTATTTCATTTCCATTAAGTTTGGGGACTTGACAGAGACTGGAAAGCTTAGATTTTGCGCAGCTCAGGCACTGACTTTCTGTCCCCAGTATACTTTTGGCCAAGTTTCAAAAATACTGGATACTACTTTTCCCATAATGCAACTCAGTAGTGTCCAGGCCCATGTGACAAAACTCCACCAGAGTAGCAGAAAAACAACAGGGTTTTTCAAGGATGTGTTGTGTGTAAAAAATTGACTTTTACACATAAAATTGGTGGACCCCTCCTTTAAAATTGAACAATGGATACTCTTAATGGATTTACTAATAATTGCATACTGAAACTGAAGCATGAAATGCACTGTTAAGTTGAAAAATGTTTCAGTTTCCCTACACCAAAACGTTTAACACATGGAAAAACGTCTAAACGTGCCATACATATGTTATATATTTTGTTGTGAACTCAGATATGATTCCAACAATGTTCAAAGTCCGTAATTTATTTAAGGTAATGACGTGTTCACTGCCAGCCTTTGCAAACTACTGTAGTTTCTAATTGCTATAAAAGAACAGGGGATAAGTCGGATACGTTAGTGAGTGAGAGAGGAATCGGCAAATTCAACTAAACTTAACATGAACATGATTTCTGTCTGAGTCGTGTCAGATGCAATGATGGTTGTTTAAAAGTGAAGAAAATAGCTCCCATGATCCCACACCACTTCACAACATAATTAAACTACTTTTGTTATTGATTTATTGTGAAAAAAGACTCCATGGTTAGTATAGTATAGTATAGTGTTATTCAGTGGCATTGAATGTGGCCATTTGATTCTAAGTGGGTCCCAACCACAAGGGACACTGTCCCTCATACCAGTCTGAAGCTCCTGGCACTCAGTCAGTGTTTGTTCATGCAGGCTGTTGTGTTCCCAGTCATGCAGTTACTCCGAAAAGGCAAAGTAGTTCATCACTAATGACTCCGAATGACTAATGGAATATCCGTCCCGCTGTGATTATGGTAAATGCTGATTAAGAATGTCTTTTGTTCTCCGTTGCTGATCACATCTGGTCAATGAGAAGACATTAATCCACACTTATCTTTGAACAATCAAGGAAGACGTTCAACAAGCTCAGAGACATCATCGTATTGTGATTGGGATTTGTCCTTTCCTCGATCCGCATGCATCATAGATTATGAAGTGTTTGGCCCTGTTCCTGACATCAAATTCAATATATGTTATGCAAAAGGAATTTATTAGAAAATAGATGTGCTTTTAGACCAGGAGTACTTGAATCCTCAACCTGGATTGGTCTGCACTAACCATAGATTTTATCCAAAGCACAGCTTTACCCAATTTTAAATATATGAGCTCAGGCTAATTCAGGCCTTCCTAGTTTCCTACAGCCAGTCCACATTTTAGTCCACTAAAGTTGCTTGAGAAGAATGAGTTGCTAAGAGGAAATCAATTCTACTTCTCCACTCAAGTGTTGTCTGAGAGTACTGATGGTAATACTTTATTTTAACCACATATGTATTGAGCAGCCTATATTAATTTTGAGACATTATTACAGTTATCTTAGACAAACAAGAGTAGCAGCATCTAACAGCTTCCATATAGCATTTTACATTGTGTGCAATGTATATAATGAGTATGGATATATATGTGTGTATATATATATATATATATATATATATATATATGTATATATATATATATATATATATATATATATATATATATATATATATATACACATGAAGAGATCTTCAGAGAATTGTTTTGCCTCCTAAATTACACAACTCCAGTCCAGTTCTGCTTTAATTGTATAGTTTTAACATACATAACATTACATTTTCAGAATTCAGATTCATTTCTTCATTGCTTATCTTGGTTCTTACTTATCATGTTGCTATACAGGACAAACTGGGGATGTCTTAGTATGTAAATTTCCATACATATGCTCCACTAATGGTTTCTCTAGCTAGCAGTCTGATGTAAAAACAAAACAAAACAAAACAAAAAAAGAAGCTTGATGTAGAAACTTTCCCTCCAGAAATGAAATGAAGTCATGGGCAAATTATGTGATGCTATTAGTATTACTAGCACCATGCAGCTTTGGCACTTTAAGAACAAGCACCCGGCTGCCGTGTCCGAGCCTGACCAGAGCTGCACTATTAATTGCTATATTATTGAAATCTCAATATGGCCAAGTGCATTTTTTGAAAAAAGAAAAATGTGTAAGAAAACAGCATTATAATAAGTACTATAGTGCTGCATAGATGCCTTGGCTAGAGCTGCGACAATTAATTTATTGTTAAATTAATTGCCATTTTGATAATTGATGAATCCGTTTTTGTTTTTTTTTTTAAAGAAAAAAATGTCAGAATTCTCTGTGACAGTAAACTGAATAATTTTTGGTTGTGGGCTAAACAAGACATTTGAGGATGCCATGTTGGGCTTTGACAGATGAAAGCTACATCACAACTACCTGTCACATCTTTGCTGACTGGAAGATGCAGTCCAGTGTGCTCGTCTCTCCCCGCCTCTTCAGATACATATTTCTGAACAGATGGGTACATGGACAGCTGCAGACATCATGGACGTGTAGTACTGAAGCCTTGCTGTCCCATCCTAATATAGTGACATACACAATGTAACCAGTAGTATTTTTTTTAAATAATGATTTTACACGAGGCTAGTTTAAGAGGTGATTGTAACAGTGTGTTCCACTGTCTTGCAATCTTGGAAATAAACAGTAAAGAAATCACTGTGATAGCAGTAATTGCCAATTACCTTGCCTTTATGAGTTTCTGCCAGAAATGACACAAAAACTATCATTATAGGGACGTTGATCCTTCCATTATTTTTGCCACCTGCTGTGTATGTATTGTGAAAATTTGTATGCACCTGTCAGAGAGATGAAGAGTCAGAAAGGAGTGATTCTGAATAGCAAGACGTCACGAAAAAAGTGGGGAGGGAAGAATTGTAAGAGAAAAAGTATATCAGAGCCATCAGCTTAGGTGTTGCCATAAACATGTCAGTTCATTTGAGTCATGCTGGTTTGATTGCAGGGCACATCTTGTTTGTGTGCTGTTTGGTAGAATGAACCAAACAAGTCCCTGAGACTAGTTTAACCTGCCCTTGAACCACAGCTCGTGGTATTACACATGAGCACACTTATTGTCAGGCCTTAAGCAAACTGTTTCAACATACTCATATATTACAGAGGCTCCCATCCACAATATTTCAGTTTTTGCTTCCCAACTATGTAAATATGTTCTCTCTCTGCCCCCAGTCTCTCTCTGTTTGGCCATAGTGGATCAGATTCTAGGAAATTGTGCAACTCTGAGAGTTTCCACGTGCTGCTTTTTAGACCACAGAGCAGAGCTTACATCGAGGGCCTTGCCTTTTCCTCTCTGCCTCTCCCTGCTCCCTCCAGAGGTCAGAGTTGACAGGAGACATGGGTGGGTGGTGTCAGCCCTCTCCTTAGGGGATCCGGGGTTCTCGGGGGTCTTGTGAGGTTGGGCAGCCATTCCAAAGGGGAAGAAGGGAAGCAGCGATGGCAGAGAGAGGGAAGGAACAGCTCGCTGTTGTTCTGCTTTGTTTGTTTTTTCACATGTCAGTGCTAAAGAGGGAGACACAGGATGTCGATGGCTAGGGCTCTTTTGCCAAGAAGTGTGTGTGTGTATCTATAAGCTACTGGAATCATTTGGTACACCACAATGTTGACAGATTTGCATTTAAGTTGTGATTTAACAGCATCTTGTACTTTTTCTTCTCCAGAGATTTATTGTGTCTTACCATAGTTTTCAGGAACAGTGCTGCATCTAGAGATTATTTTCATCATCGATTAATATGTCCATCGGTTTGTCAAATTTTCGATAAGTTGTTTGTAAAAATGTTGAAAAATGTTGATTACTGTTTCCCAAAGCCCAAGATGACTTGCCCAAGTCCTGTTACTCGGACAGTGAAAACCCAACATTTCCCGATATTGCTGTTTCATAACAAAAGCTATTAAATAACAAAATAACAAAGGACTTTTATTGTGAAGAATTTAAAGGTGTTTATTCGCTGTTTTACAGCCACTTGATTCAAGCTGAGCTTGTCTTCGTTTTAAAGACACATCTTCAATCAGGTAACTCTGTTGTAATGGAGATAAAATTCGTGCCATGCTGCGCTGGTCAAACCGAGCCAAGCCAAGTCAGCCTGTATATGGAAAAGAAGTATAAGTTTATATTTGAGTTTGATTCTGTGTGTCTTTTTAAACAAGAAGGTTGTTTTAGTGCATGCTGGGTCGTAGACTCATTGAGAGGGTCTGTAATGTTCAGCATCATGTGTGAAACACTTGTGCAAAGGTTGTGAGAGCTCTGTGAGCGTGTTGGGCGGTGCTCCCGGGACTCCCTCATGATGTACCACAGTAAACAGCTCCCACTGCTTGCACAGCTGGGGCACACTTGACAGGCCTCTGCAGTGCATGTACAGAGGGAGATAGAGAAGAGAGGGATGGGGAGGAGGCAGAGACAGAGTGGAGAAGGGGAGAGAGAATGGACCGACACAACAGAGGAATGCTGTGAGGGCCTTCGGGGCAGGATACAAACTGCAAAAAAGGACAAGCGAGTGCAGAGGAAACAAGAGCAGAAAACTGATTATAAATGACAAATCCCTAGCTCTTGCAACCAAACAGTGTTAGCTGCCGTATCCTGAGGGTGGGAAAATGCAACAGTAATAGCTCCAACTCCAATCCAATCTCCTGTATGTATTCTGCACACATGTGTGCGGCTGTGTTTGTGTATGTGGCCTTCCTAAATTCAGCAGACAGACACAGGAAATTTTGCCCCTCCCCTCCTGCTGTCCTCCCTTCATCCTCTGCCCTGTGCTTGCTGCCTGGCGCTGATTGGCTGGGGGGAAAGCGAGGGATGAGGTTTTGTCTTCTAATCTGCCAGCAGATCGCCACTGATGGGCCTCTGTAGAATGGCTTTAGTAAATTACTGTTCCAGGGAAGGGCAAATCCCTTCTATCAGATAGCAGCTCTCTCTTCATCTCTCCCTTCATTCCAAGTCCCACACTCCCTTTCTCTTCTCTATATCAGCCAGGCTTTGGCTTTATCTCTTTATCGCTACCTTGCTCTCCTCTCTTCTTCTCTTTCTTTTCCTTTATTTTTTCATTCTGTCTTTTTTAGTCATTTAAATACCTCATGTTGTGCACCTATTTGTGTGTCTGCAGTAGACCTGAATCTCTCCGCCCAGGGGCCTCACACCTGGAGTGAATGAGATGAGTTGGTGTCAGAAAGAGACGCTCTGTGGGTTTTGCTCTGAGGCTACTCATTGACATCAGCACATTACAGTTTTCTCTATCCCCTGGTGTGTTTGTGCATGTTAACAAGATGGACCAGTTTTGAGGGTGGCCATCTTGCCTTGCCCAGTCTGAAACCACACAAGAGATAACACAGTTCATCCTCCCACAGTACCTGGATGATGGCGTTTGTGGATTAGAGGGAATTGTTTGTTTGTTTGGTTTTTTTTTGTTCCATTGTAGTTTTTCATACTCGCGTTTTTCATACTTGTGTAACTGAAAGGAAAAAATATGTAATATATTTACTGTACTAAATCATAAAATGACCATGATATGTCATAAATCATTAAGGAAACATGCTAAGTTGAAATCTCCAGCAATGCTACAGCCAGCACATTCTCTTTGAAATTTTTATTCCAATATAGTAAGACTAAATGGCACTCAGTTTGTGGTGCTCAAAGCACCAAAAAATATATTTGAAAAATTCAGATCAGTTTCTCTTTCCAAAAACCATGACCCTGTTGGTCAAAATAATCTACAGACCTTGTTGTGAGCAGTTTCATGTAGGAACTGTTTCCAGTAGAAAGAAAGTAGTTCTGGTAGATTTTTGTAAAGGGACATTTTTCAAGTGATTTTTTTTTTGTGCTTTGAGCACCACAAGCCGAGTACCATCTAGTTCCATTATATTATTTTTTAATGGCGTCCTGCAGGCAGTGAGACAGGCAGTCTCCAACTCCAGAGTGTGTATTTTTGGAGCAGATTCAGGATAACAGGCTCAGCTTTACATCAACAGACAACTGACAGTTGTCAGCTGATCAACGTACAGTGCAGGACTTGTCATTGCCCGTTATTGTCAAAATATAATGTTGTGCTTGTCTTGTGTTCCTGTTCGGTGTCCGTGCAGCCTGCAGGCAAACTGCCTGAGCTGCAAGTCTGAAGAGGAGGGGGAGATCATATATTAAATAGTATTTAATATACCATCTATGGTTTCAGTTCACTATTAGAGCTGCTCATTTTTGAATGCAAGGGTGTTACATATTTTTCCTTTTAGCAATGAATGAATAAAGAAGATTAGGGAGTGAGACACTTTACTGAAGAAGATGGGAGTGTTTTTATCGACCTGTTAGTCACTGTGTGCACTGCACTCTTGCCTGAGGTGGGGAATGCTGCCCGGCATGGAGAGCTGAGTGAAGCCAAACTCCCAGTGACCTCCTGTGTGTGTTTTTGTTGCAGCTCCCTCTAACTCCTCCACAATTGCGTAAAACCACATTGTTGCTGCGTGCTGACATATGGCAGCCAGGCATGTCTAATGTCACACGGCGCTGCTGTCACTGCGACGATGCTGCGGCTTGATAATTAACAGGTGGTGTATAGGAAGAGGTGGAGAGGCCACACACAAGCTTTTCATTGAAAGTGTGTTTTATTGCTGAACTGTTGTGATGAGAGGTGCCTCACCAAACAAGATTTACAGTAAGTTACCCAACCCTACAGAAATATCTGTTTGGAGGAGCTTGTTGTTGCTGTTGTAACCGTTTTGTAATCGGCGTGTTTACATGCACAGTTGCATCCCAGTTTGAATCCCGTTCTTGTTTTGATTATGTTTGAGACAAGATGTTTACAAGGAATGTGAGATACCTGGTAATAGATTATAACATGATAGGAGTGTTTTACTCTTTCTTTATTTCAACCATTGTGATTTTTTTCCCTGTATCATTTGCTTCAGCAGTTGATGACGGGCTGACTTTAGTTTCTGCCTGTCTGGATGCTGCTGCTGCATTTAATGGAATGTAACATTCATAAATGTGGTTTCATTAGTATATAATCATCTGAAAATAAAACCCGTGTTTATCATATGATGAGTGATTTATATCTAGAGGGTGCAGGTGCGCATTTCTCCAGTATCCCAGAACAGACGAGCCAAACGCTGGCCCTAGATACTAATGCTGATTATTTTCTCTATCAGCCTATTGATCATTTGATCCAGAAAATGTCCAGAAATAGTGAAAAATGCAGATCATAATTTTACAAAAACCATATAGATATATTCAAATTATTTATTTTGACCAACCAGCAGTCCAAAACACAAAGGTATCCATTTTACGATTTAGAGGACTAAACACAGCAAATGTTCACATCTGAGAAGCTGTAAACATTGAACTTTTGCTGCTTAAAATCTGTATCCAGAGTCTTACTGATACTGTGTTTTACCTATATAATATAGATACCTATATTGGGGAGTAAAAATATTCTGGTATCAATATATTGGCTAATATTCTTTATTTTATACATGTAAAGTCCAAAATCAGGGCACCTAATATAAATTGAAAAAAATAACCACAAAAAGGACAATTTGAATTAAGAATCAATTGTGCATTAAATGCGGCCTATAAAACAAACAAAAAATAATCAATTATAATAATGATAATTTGCATTATATTCTGAATAAAAACAAACAAACAAAAACAACAAACAAACAAGAAAATATTGGACAACATATACGGCGATACAAAGAAAAGAGCAATTTAGCTGTACTAGGCCATTACTGGGCTCTTAATATTGGCTGACTGAAATACTGGTTTGGCTCGGATTTAAAATATATATATATATATATATGTTCTCAGATTCTTTGTTTTACTGTACCACATAACTAACGATGAGGACAGTAACTCAATTTCTATCAGTTTCTAGGATTCTGAAACCAGGATATGATGTTATATGTGCACAACACGTCACCAGAATACTCCCAGAACCTCATCATGTAGCACAATGCATGAGCATGTACTCCTTATTTTGCTGGGATTATTGCTCCTCTTTGACTTATGCAGCTGTTCAACAAACCACCTGTAATTTAGAATTGATACCTGGACCACACTGGTGCCGGTCTGCTGCCTGGTTGATGATGTGTTGTTCCTCTCTCTGATAATGAGCAGCTGACTGTAGAGCCTAATCCTGCCCGGTGTACCACTTCTGATTGGAATGACGGGAGGACTCGTGTTTGAGCCCCACCCTTCTTTATCAACTCTCTCCCCCTGCAGTCTGAAAGGAAGCATCTGCCTGCCCCTCTGCCTCCCCACCGCTCGCCACACATGCTCTCTCTGTCTCTATACAGCCCGCACCGCTATCGCTGCGGCTGCTAGCTATCCAGCTCGCGCCGATGTCAGAGCCTCTAATCTCTCCAGCATAAAGGCCATGCAAAGGGAATTTATGTTAGCCTGCCACAGGAAGAAAAGGAGAAGCGGGGAATCGTTTGAGCAGGTTGACAGATAAGGCTCTTGTGCTTTCTGTGTGGTGCTTTTTAAGCCATGTTAAGCTGCTTAATTAGACATAATCTACAGACCCCAGACTGAGGCGGAACTAATGAAGTTAAAAGACTCAAATCCCATCCTACCATCACACTCTCCTCTACTCCACACCATCACTCGCGCCTCTCAGTTTCATCACTACACTCTCCTCTCTGCTGCCTACCATCACACTTTCTCCTCCTCACAGTACATTCTGCCCTCTGTGCCTCCTTACTGCCCACTCTTACCTTTTAACAATGTTAATGTCTGTCTTCACACCCAGACGCTCTGTCCAGCCTACAGTATGACCTTGAAACCTTTCCCGCAAACAGCCAGAACTAATATCATCATCAACTAATAATTGTTACTTTTCTGATTAGATGATTTACTGATTGTTTATTTAGAGCAGTGAAATGTTCCTGCTCAGCCTCAGCATGTACAAGTGAAAGTGTAACATGTTGAAACCCAGAATCAGTATTATAAAGATTTTACACTGAACTGTACCCATAGTTCAGTCTGCAGTTCTTGGTGCTGATGAGCATTTAGAGGCCTATTGTCAGAGCAAGAAAGCCTTCAGAAAGTCGGCATTTTGGTAAATGTGCTCATTTGCTGTCTTGTTTAGTTTAACACAAAGACTGGAAATAAGGGGAATCAGCTGGCCTGGCTCTGTCCAAAGATTAAAAAAAACAGTCTTCCATCTCTAAATCTCTCTTACCTAACACTGATCTTTGATCTTTACAAAGAATGAAGTGTGAAAATGACTATTAGAGATCTTACATGGGGGTCAGAGTTGCACTCTCTTGACTGTGAGCGGTGACTTTCTGGAGTCTCTGCTGGTTGCCTCTCAGCCACTCAATGACCCAATCCAGTGTTACACCAAAGCATTTAATTCACCTGCCGGTATGACGTGACGTTGTCATGTCTTGCCTCGCTTAGGCGTGAAAAGTTCGGTTAGACTAAGGTGTAGGGAAAGGGTTAAAATAACAACTTCCTTATAGCTACTACAATTTTCGTATTCTGTTGACTTTGGAGGCCCTTGTGGACAAACGTGGTAGTGTTTCCACTGTAATAACCTCAACATATGAAGTCAAAATAAAATATCCTTTTTTTTTTAACTGACTAATGTACAGCTCACTATAACTTTGGATGGGAAAATGTAAACATAGACTTGTTTCATCTGGTTTCAAAGAGAATTGAAGTTGGTGGCAGCCATTAAAAACAGCCATCGAGAAATAGCTGATCTTCTCAAGGATGATCTTGTTAACTTATGTAGGTTATATAGAGGCATCTGTATTAAACTGAGTCTGTTTCATAACTTTTCCTTGTGGTAGCTTTATAATGAGCAACTTGTTTTACCCGCCCTCCTCCCTATGCGGACTTTCTCGCTCTTTATACTGCTGTATCATGATACATGTGTGCACTTTTCACACTGCGGTGAGGCAGAATGTCACACTGACATGGTCTATTACATGCCATGAGACTTGGCTGAATGACAACAAGATTACAAGATGTCATTGTACACAGCCAGGAAATAATCCCCCCTCCTCACCCCGCCTGCAAAAACAGCTAGTCGCTGTTTAGAGAATAGGCATCAATCCTCTCACCTAATTCATTCATAAAATGACAAAACATTTCATCTGTGCTTTATACTCTGCACATTTTCTAATATTAAAATGAATGTATATGAGTATAGTAGTACAGTAGTCATAGAGCAGTTTTACAGGGCTCAATAGGCAGAATATGGCAGAAGTTCAAGTTCAAGTATGTTTTCCCTTCTGTATAATCACCTGAGAATAAAAATTGTTGTGCTTTCATTTCCTTATAATGAGCAGCTTATATCTAAAGAGGGCTCGACATGGTCCAACATGTTGCACCACCATGTTTCTACAGTAGACCAGAACAGACAAACTAAACACTGTCTGCAGCCATTGTAGTTTCTGCACGCTTGGACAGGAACGGTGAGATGAGGTGTTTACAGTTTGCAGGTTCACTCACTCACTCACTCACTCACTCGAGCTCACCTTGTAAAGGACCGGTTTGTAGGATTTAGTAGCAACAAACAGTTTAGAAAAAATCCCCCTCGCCTCATTCATTCTTGGTATCCACTGTTAGCTGAACAGAGAGGGAATCCCACACCTCTGAGCTTACAGTTTCTGTGATAAAGTTTCTCAAGAGCAGGACACATAAAACAAAAACAATAATGAGGGTTTTCTGAGGTTAGACTCTAATGGTTGCATGATCAAAATTCATAAGGTTGAAACCAGACTCAGAACCTGGGGGAAAGAGGTGAGTGTTAGAACAATTGTTACTTGGCAGACTCTGCTGTGTTTTAGCACTCTTCCATCTCTGCAGCAGTTCTGCTTCCTCACTCTTCCCTATCCTTGTTCTTAGGCCTTCCCTCCCCCTCTTGCACTAAGAGGAGGATGTGTTTCTCATGTCAGTAACACACTTTACAGACAAATCTGTGCCCTGGCTGTGTGTGAATATTTTATCCTTAGGTGGTTGTGATTACAACTTTTTTTGCCAGCTCACAATAGGCTTTGTTCATGCACCAGCTCTTGATGTGGCCCCCCTGTTGTTGCTCTGGCATGTTTACATATCTCTCCTATCTCTGCATCTAGCAGTACCAGCTTCTTGTTTCCATCATATTTTGAGTTTTCCCTAAAGCTGAACAGCAGCAGCTCTTTTTCCTTCACAGAGGAGCGGCTGGCACGCTCACTTGTAAACGCTCATCCTCTGTCCAGGAGGAGATTGCAGCTGACCATTGTTGGGTTTCATCATCGGCATGAATGCGCTGCCTCGCTGGTGATGGCCTGTCAGAGAATTTTCTTCACCCCATTATCTCTGTGCCTCTCCTCCATGCCCTCCTTTAGCCCTCCTCCCCGCCTCCCCTTTTACCTGTAGTGGTTCCGGCCTTTTGTACTGTCAAACTCATTCTCTTCACTATGTGCCATTGCATATTTACATTCATTTAGATGAGGCGAATGTAAACACCGAACGAACCCTTGCAATTATTACCTTTGGCGCTTATCAGCTGCAAAAACTTAACAGGTAATATTGCCCTGTGCAAATTTATTCTCCTCAGCTGTCTCAAATTCTCCTTCCTTCCTACTGCCTCTCCTTTTTATGCGAGAAACCTCTCCCCTCCAGTGCAGCTCGGTATCATGGTGCCGTTGAGTGGATCTGAGGGCTGCTGAATTCTGGTCTTGCTTGATTAGCCAGTGTGTGATGCTGTAGGCAGCTTTGTTTTGTTGCTGAATGGGCTGTTCCACTGAGAGCACAGGAGACGGCAAGGAGCAGCAGAGGAAGGAGGGGATGGCGAAGGGGAAGGAGAAGAGAAGGGTGGAGTGGAAAAAGGAAAAGCAGGAGAATGCTGGAAAAAAAAGAAAGATAAAAGCTAAGGGGGAAGTGTATATAAAAGGAGAGGTGGGGAGCAGATAAATGAGACGGGAGAAAAGGCCGGAGCAGAAGGGGAAAGCAGACATGAGGAGAGGAGAGAGGATGGGATGCAGAGGAGAAAAGAAAAAAGGACTGACCTCTCCTCCTGTGGAGAGGGAAGATAACTGTGAGTGTTTAGAAATGCTGAGGTGGACAGAAGCCATATCTTCCACCAACACAGCACCTGCTAGTCTGCCTGCCCCCTCCCATTCATTGACCGACTTTCTATTGTGGGTATTTGTGCGTCTTTCCTGTGCCTGAGGAAGTGTGTGTGTGTGTGTGTGTGTGTGTGTGTGTGTGCGCGCGCGCGCATGTGTGTAACTGTGCATACATATTATTATGCATACAGTTAGTATACCATTTTTGTTTCAGCCCATAAGATAGCAGCCTGAGATTTTGTGCTGGAAACATGTTAATACTCAGACACGACAAATCCCTGAATCCCTGCACTGCACCACTTTAATACATGCATGCTTTAATAGCTTTTCTTGTAAAATATGGAAGGAGGTCTGTGCTGTAGCTTCTCCCTTAGTGTCTGCACATACATACACTATCAAAATTGTACATCAAATGTTCTGTAAACCTGTGGGACCAGGAGCACAAATCTTCTAGAAGTCAGATTGAACGCTGTGATAGTCATACTGCAGGTCCACTTGGTCATGGGTGTGGTTGCTGATGAGGCAGAATAACAAACAGCAGTGACCGTATTATTAGACTGAAACATTTGAGAAAGCTATCTAATCGTGATGTGTCTTACCAATATTGTGATTTTTAAAATTTGCAATTATTACCCTATGAATTAAACTTGAAGGCAGGGATGATTTGATCATGTTCTGTTGCTGCTGATTCTGACTGTCAATTGTCTATAAGCCATATCAGTTAATACCAGTTGTTTTTTAGCACTCTTATAGGTAAGTTTGAAAGTAAGCTAAACCAGACAGGTAACACTGAGTTTCACCACCAGGCATCACAGATGACTCAGCTGCTCCTGGGTGGAACCACCCATGCATAAGAGTGAAGTGCCAAGTCAGTGAGTTTTACACAGCACATTCCTGTAAATGTTTCACAATAAAAGCCTTGTTCACGTGAAACAAGGACACAAGGGTGGAGTAACTGACACACGAATCATGTTGGCAATGAAGTGCTCCTTTAGTCAAGTTAGTGACAATGACCACCAACTCAGCTGGGAATTGGCTTAAGATTTTTATGTCTTTAATCGGTTTTTCGTGATCAACATGTATAAAGCATGAAAGAATAAAAGAAAAAAGAAAGCAAGCTGGTAACTGGTAATGTGTGTAACAACATTATAGAAAGTCTCGCTACAGAGAGTAAGATGCGTTTTGTTTAACTAGAAACAGCTGTGTTACTGCTCTCATCAAACTAAACAGACTTCCCTTTAGAAGTCACCATCTTCATTTAAACTCATCAGAAACAAAATAAATCTTGTCTAAACCATCTTGGTTTGTCTTTCCCTTGTTCCAGCAAACACCAACTCTAGTTTGCACTAGTTTACAATAATAATACTATTCAGAGTGATTTTTATTCTTTGACAAAACAACCTTTGGCAAAGTCTAAATTGTACCATATGTTTGTTTCGTCAACTCACACAATTAACAATAATTAGCTACAGCTGAGGAAACTTGCCGGTGACAGTTGCCTTTATAGCTGCAAATAGCTGGCTTAAACTTTCACTTGCTACAACTTATTAAGACATGTTTAATTATGTAAGTTATAATTAAAACTGCAGCTCTTGCTATATAAAAGGTATGCTCTTTCCATTTGTGATTTCAATATAAAATCATTCAACCCTCCCCTATTGTCCCTGTAGGTGCTAAGATTAAAGGTGACAGGCTTCAGGGCAGCTCCTCAAACACTCTTCAGCCCCCTCAGTACTCTGCTCTCCTAACCTAGCTCCTCTAATTCTCTGTCCGCCGCCCGTCTGATGACGAGACTCCGTGTTTATCTGGGCGTAGACAGATGGAGGATGATGAAAGAGAGCCCAGAAAATTTGGGTTATTTTTTCATTTTAGTATGAAAAAGAACGATTTCTCTGCTGTGAGTGTGAATATGTGTGTAATTCTGTGTGCCTGTACCATTGTGTATGCTATATTGTGCTTTGTGATAGCAGACTGCGTTGTAGATGGAATAAAGCCCACAGTGAGTGTTGACAGTATTGGCTTGTTAGCACTGATGTGGTGTATGAATGCTGAGTGCTGTGGGCTTGAATGGGAAGGCAGTGCTTTCCTGTACCGCGTGTGTTGGAATTGTGCAAATATCTCTTGATAAATTCAAGGTTGTACACTAAAATGAAAATATGACAATGATAAGCTGTCTTAAGCTCCTTCTTCACCATCTCTGCTGAGCTTCACTTCTTTTTTTTGCACTTTCTCTTATTCCTCTATCCAATAAGTGATTCCTCTTTTCCACCTCCTCTTATTTTTCCTTCTTGCTTCCTTTGTTGGTATCTCTATATGTTTCCACGCCTCGCTTTTTAACAAATGGTCTGTTTGACGATTGGAAGAACACACACTTGCACACATTCATTCACACACAAGCAAAAGACTGAAATAAAGAAGCCCCTTATCTCTCCTACCAGAGACACTTCGTTCATGTGCTCGCATGCAGATGAATAATATATGTGGATACAAGCTCACACACACACACAAGTAACCGATTGGTGGTGATGCTGACATGGGCTGTTGTGTGCTCTCTGTAACACAACTGCATACATCCGTGTGTGTGTGTGTGTGTGTGTGTGTGTGTGTGTGTGTGTGTGTGTGTGTGTGTGCTGTGCTGACTGCTGTCACTGTGGAGGGATGTAGAGTCTCCAGGGGCATCGTGATGAATGGGAGTGTTGTCACTAGTCAGGTCCAGCTGCCTTTGTGCTGTCTTTACGCTGCATGTTCTCCTATTATACCACGAGCGCTGCGTGTTTGGTGTGTCTGCATGGCGAGCCAGCTAGCGAGCGTGGGTGGGTTTTGTGTTAATGTGGCTTGAATGAAACGATTGTTACTGTATGTGAAAGGGTGTTAAGAAGGTGTTAACACGCAGGACATTTCAGTGATGTTTAAAATCCAATCAAGGGTCTAAGGACAGCTGCTGTAAAATCCCCAGAGGCAAATTGTGATTCATCATTCTGGGTTATAAACAAAAATGACTTCACTTGGCTTGACTTATAAGCCATGTGCACTAGGACTGGGGTATATATCAATATTGTGATACAAGACTAGATGTTGTTTAATGGATTTGGGATATCATGAAATGGTGTAAGTGTCCTGGTTTTAAAGGCTGCATTACAGTAAAGTGAATTATTTTCCAACCTTGTCAGACTGTTCTAGATGTTCTATTATTTGTCTTTACCCACATAGTCACTAAATCCACGTTACTGGTGATTATTTATCAAAAATCTCATTGCGTTAATATGTTGTGACAGTAGTCATCCCCACAATATCGTTGCAATTAGAGATGTGAACAACTAGTCGACTACACAATTTAATGTCACCACCCTCACTAGTTGACACCAGAAACCAGTCAGTGAGACTATTTATTGACATTTTTAACCATGTGGTTGTGTGTTATTCTAAAATGAAATAAAAATAGCAATATATCACCTTGCTTACAGTGCTGCAGTATATTAAACTGTAACCCCTGTAGTAGTTGTATCTGCAGCAATGCATCATATTCAGTAAGATCAGCCCTATTTGACAATGTACAGATGTTATTTCAGTGAAAATGTGTATATCGAGATACTGTATATCGTGTCCAAGCCTAAGAATATTGAGATATCATCTATAAGCCATATCGCCCAGCCCTAATGTGCACATGTGGGCATGCACCTGTGTGGACGGCTGATTGCACATCCTCTGCATCAGATAAAATAGCTGTGTTCTCCTCATTTGCATGGATAATTATGTGAGTGTGTGTGAGTGTTTTTGGCTTTCAGTTGATAGGAAAGTGTGTCTCCTGTGCCAGCATGTAGATATGTCGGTGTGTGTGAGCAGTGGGCTCTGAGAAAATGCTGTCAAAGCAGGAGCTGAATAATTTTCCTCCAGACACATTCATGATACGGTGACGTGTGTGCATAAATTTGCCTTCCAGTAGACTGGCTGTATGGTTTACAGATAGCGTTTGATATCAGAAAACCCATACTTGAGTGTGGATGTCTTTTTTTCCTGCATGGATACTGGTCCCATTGGGATCTCTTTTAGAAGACAAGGAGAGTAAGCGCACTACACACACACACACACACACCACATTACACACACTTGTTCTGTATGTGGAGATTTGTAGAGAATTTGTGCCTTTATGCATTATGCAGATGAATCAGGTTGAGATTTGTGTTCAGTGGGTGTGGAAGCAGGAGGCTCTGGGATGTGAAGTTAATGTTGAGCCTTGTGAGACTACGCCACACAACACTTACGATGGCAGGTGTGACTACTTGATAACTCTAAGCATTCGCCGTACCCAATTTTACACACATTCACTCATGCACTCACGCATTCAAGTCAGTTTTACACCTGCTTAAGGTGTTCTGTCAAAGAGAAACTCCAGGAATGCTCGATAAAGGCTAAATGTAAATTTGGGTCCCTGACTGTGCTATATGTCTATATGTGATGTCTGAGCTCAAACCAAAGTCTGTTCATGGTTTATTTGAATTGGTTTTTAAATTGTGGATCCTGAAAACTGCAAAAAAAAAAAAAGATCTCCCCAGTCATCCTTTGTTTGTCTCAGTGAGTGTTTGTTTGTCAGCCATGTTTTTTGTGTCCAACTGTTCCAGCCGTGAAAGCCTGTCTGTTGGGTTAGGTTTGACTGATTGATCACACAGTATTTGCCAGTCAGATCTGGGACGGCACCATCTTGGCTTATTATATGTTTTTTCTGTCACAGCAGTCAGGTGATGTGTTCAGAGCTTCAGAGATTCTGCATCTGAGGAAGCAAATACAGTTGTCTACCCTGTAACAACACTTGACAACATTTTCTATGGCTTATCCATATGTGTACAGCGCTATAGATAACTGATGTTATCATGTGGTAATGAGTTCCAGTTTCTAGGGGAGCCAATGAAAGTATAGCATGACTGTGCATAAATGTTTGGTTTATGGTCTGGAAGAAACATGCACTGCAACCCTGAACTTATCTACACATTTGCCTGAGGAGCTGTATGTGAGAACTCAAATGTCCAGGTGGACCAGACATTAAACAGATTATTCCACTTGTCCTGCGATAATGGATTATTATCTTGCCACCCACCAGTTGTCGGGGGTTTCAAAATGCAAAATAGTTACTTGAACGACAGTGGCTAAACCTATGCTCCTTACTTTACCGGACACAATACCCCCACCATTGTTGTCAGTGGTAGGCACACCACCTCTGCATGTCACCGGCCCAATATGAAGGTCCATCCGAAAGACTTTGGATTGGTTTTGCAGTGCATGTTTTTTTTTTTTTGTTTTTTTTTTTTAACTCTCTTAATAGTTGCTGCCCAGTTTTAACAATGGAATCTGGGAGATTGTCCTCAGACTCTACTGACTTGTGAGTCTATTATCCTGCCACCTCCCAAGTACAGAGTCCTGGTCTGAATAGTCTTAGTTTGAAGAACAGAAACAACAGAAATGATGTTGCGATTTCTGCAGCGTTGTTTTTGACTCACTTTTTGTCCTGCCTCCTGCACTCTACCCAGGCACCACCCCTGCCATAAACCGAATGGTGTGTTTCCAGTTGGTGAAAAGGTGTCTGACTCGGACAGTCTCTAGTTGTGTGGTAAATTTGTGAAAGGGCAACTCTGGACTATGTCCAGACCTGATTCTTGAGTGTCTCCTCATCGATGTAGATTCATGCCATTTTAAAGTCAGGCTTACAGAGTTTCTGTCTTGTTGTGAGGGAGATGTAAGTGAGCAGTGTAGCCCTTCAAAGTGTAAGAGTTTTGTGAAACCAAGGATGCAGAGTCTAACTGTTGCAAACTGTAAACAACCACGTCTTTGATGTTGGGCGATATGAAGCAGACTTTTCTGCTCCTTGATCATATGGCCTGTGGTATATAAAAAGACCTTAGTTCTCTATCTCCACATCATATTGTTCACTGCTGCTTTACGTTGTTGATGCTGCAGAGCGAAGATACTGAAATCAAACTAGACTGTAGAGGCAAGAAAGAAGACTGGCAGGTTTTGCACTGCTGCTCCTACAGCACAAAATCTGAAGATTTTGTGTGCTCACCGTGTTTCAGGTTCTTCAACATCCTGTTATTGTCCCTGGATTTGAGTATACTGATGTCGGTGTAGCAGGGAAGGATAGTTTGATACATGTAGAGATGGGTAATTTGCATATTGTACATGGATTTCGTCATTGGTTTGAATGTACCATATTAATTTTAAAGAATGAGAAACAAAAGTCAGACTAAACACATTCCGCTGTTTATTTTGCAAAGCATTTTTGCAGCACAGGTGGTAGTAATAATAAAATCACCGCAAAGCTTTATGTTATTGTTGGACACAGAGTCACAGAGTCACACAGACACACGCTCACCTCCCTGTGCTTCTTCAGGGATCTAAATGGGAATCTGACTGGAGGTAAACACGTCATTGTGTAGAGCAGCCCAGCAAACAGACAACCTGACAGGCCAGTTAATGGGGAGATAAAGGGATAGGCTTTAATAGGCAGTGGAGAATAAAGAATAGTAGATTTATTTTTAACAGGGCAATATTTACCAGTCTGGACAATGTCAGATTGTGTTTAAATTGGCCTTGCAGTTCTTTGCTGTGTCATTCGTCTTAAAATTAATCTTATTTAATTTTGCTCATTTGTTATCATACTTCCCTGATTGTGCCAAGAGTTTGATTTAGCTTCTAGCATAAGTTGTTTCTTCTGAGGCAAGAGCCTCACTTGAAAACCTAAACATCAGAGTGGATTGTGGGATGGGAGCCAGGAGCAGTCTGCTGCTGCTGCCATGCACCACAGACACCCAAGGATTTTAAAGGTTATTGGACGCTCAGACCTGATATCTAGTAGGTACATTGTTTTAAATCAGTTGCTGTTTATTAAATGAAAAGCTTCTGTATCTGGCTGCTGTGTTGACTGTTGTAAATGAAGCTTTTCTCTGTAGTAAAGATGTGAATAGATCTACACTCTTAGAAATAAAAGTGCCAAGTAGAGCCATATAGGTTTCTTAAGCTTGTTCCCACAAGAGAACCCCTTTTGGTTCCTGGTAGAATCTTTTATAAAGGATCCACCTGGAACCCTTTCAGGGGGTCTTGCCTAGAGTCCAACATAAAGGATTATACATAAAAACCATCTGTGAAAGGTTTCACCCAGAACCCCCCTATGAGAGGTACAAATGAGAGCCCAGCCCACCCAGGGGGTTCTACCAGGAACCCTTATATATAAGGTTTTCATGTAGAACTCACCCAGGAGGATGTAATGAATGTTTTCAAAGGTTTTAATCTATTACACTCTTGTCTTTCAAGGGCTGTCACCTCTATGAAAAGTTTTATGTAGAAACTTTCCTCTTTCTAAAGGTGCCAACAAAAACACACCCAGGGGTTTCTTCCAAGAACCCTTTTTGTATTCCAATGTTGTTAACTAGAACCCACCCGGGTGTTCAACCAAGAAACCTTTTATAATCCAAGGGTTTCCTTTAGAACTTGCACATTATATATGCACATAATATATATCATAATCCATCATTTTAACAATCTATGTTACAATCACAAATGTTAACACTGAGAAACATCTTTTAAAACCCCTTATGCTTTCAACAAATGTTAAAGAAAATTGTTCTTTGGATGAAAAGTGTTCTAAATAGAAGTCCTAGTCTTACAGAGAACACTTGATGAACTCTTTCTTCAAAAAAGGGTTCCTCAGAAGCACATGGTTCTGAGTAGAACCTCAGTCCTTTGGGTCGATCCCTTTTGGAACCTTATTTCTGCAGTATAGTAACAGGTTTCAGTGTGTGACTCAGCTCGCCACTTTCCCTTTCTTCCACTTCCAAGGGCCTTTTAAAGCGTTCTCTTCCTCTCTCCCCTTTTTACCACCATGGCAGCAAGTCTCCAGAGTGCAATAGGAACAAGGCTTTATCTGGCTTAATTCGTTTATTCCTTTCTTTCCGGTCTCTTTTTTTTTTCACCCCTCGCCTTCCCCAGTAGATTTTATCATGTTTGGATGTTTGGTTGTGCCCCCCTGCTATGTAGGCTGGCTTTATGAATGAGCCCCCTCAAGGTCATTTGGTCATCGTGCCTGTTGAGGCTTTGCACACACAGCTCACACATATTCCCTTTATCTCTTGTCATTTAAAAAAAAAAGAAGAAAAACTGAAACTTGTTGACTGGCTCACACCTCCCCCTCCCTCTGTCACCCTCATCCCTCCCTCTCTCTCTGCTCAAATCCCCATGGAGACGAGAGAGAAAGAAAACGAAGAAGCAAAGTGAGTCGGAGAGATTGTAAGAGAAAGAGGGAGAGATAAAGACAAAAGAGAGAACCTTAAGTCCCCTGGTGTGTGTTGAGTGGACGCTGGCAAAATAATCCCTCTTTACCTTCACATGACAGTCACAATAATGACCTTAACCTGCGCTCATCAATGGACAGACTTGTGTCTTCAGGGGGACAGGTGGGGTGTGTGTGTCTGTGAGAGTGGCCTCCTCCTTTGTCTGAGATCAAGGATTAGAACAGCTTAAAGATGGTGCGCCTAGCTGGGTGTGTGCATTTGTGTGTCTTTGTGAGGTTAGCGTTATCTAAAATGACGTCAGCACTCAAATAGACTGGTGTACTTGTTTCTCAAGTACAGAGGCTGCAGTAACAGTGGCTCGATGCTGTGAATGGGATGTTTAATAGAAACAGAGACATTCTTTGGTTTCATATCTGCAAGTCATGATAGTCTCATGGGATCATCATGACTTGGGATTGTTTTTGTCCTCATTTTTGTCCCACTTTACTTTAACACCCTTTTTAGGATTTTTGAGCAATAGATAAATATTTAACACATTGTTTATAGCAAACTATGATATATGGACAGTTTTAAGTTGTTATTGTATTTTTTCTTGGTGAACAGAACTTGCACTGCACAGCCAATTTTAGCGATCAGGTTGCAGGAACATCTTAGGTGAAGATCAAACTAAACCACCACACACTGACATGACTTTACTGTGACTTTATTAGGTGGAAACAACACATTTTGCCAATAGCTTCTTCAGCTACACTCAGCAAAAACCTACATGAGCACTGACAGGTGTGATAAATACACATGGGTCACATGACTCATTAAGACAGTCTTCATTTTTTCCCAAGTGTTTCAGTTAAAAAAAATAGCATAGTTAATATTACAGTTACAGCACTTACACCATTTAAACTAACATCGCTACAGTGACTGATTGAACATGATATTGCTAAAAATTGTAAATCAGAAATCGGAAATTTGTCCTACAGCTGCCCCTCTACATTATGAAGTGGGCTTGGCGAGTGCCAGGGTTCCTACTGGCTCATCATGTTTAATGCACAAATTAATTTCTCTTGGACTGGGTTGTACTCTTCAGTTATACATTTTCCTGTGAATTATGATTTATGATTTATAACTCAGTATACGATAGCTGTCATGATCATTATGGGTATGACCCAGTCTTTACAGTGAGGTATACATGTTTTTTGTTGTTTATACACATGCCCAAATTATTCATAGGCATCTTGAAGAACTTGAAAAAATTAAAACTAAAAAGAGAACACTCAAGGTCCACTTAATAGAGTTTTTCCAAGGCCTTTAGCTGCATCCTCATCAGATGACATTTGTAAGTTAATAAGTGTAAGAATAACAAGTAACTTGTTATTTCTAACAAAACGTTGATTTATTTGAATATAATTTGTTATTGTTTACATTTTGTCCTTCATTACCTGTTTCGCACCAGTCGCTTCACTGGTGGAGACATAGTTTTGTAAAGAACAAACAAACTAAAATTAAGATCTGTACTATTCTTTCTCTCTTCTTTTTATTGCAATCCGAGGCTGCTTTATCATGATTGACAGGGCTGATAATAGCTATGTTATGAGAATGTCATGTATTCAAATCAAATGTTACCAAAGCTCTTCTGATAATAATTGTGGTATTGGTAAGCTATAAACTCCCCTGTAGCTATATAAAAATGGGGGTACTGTACAACATTATATATAACATTAGCTATTAGCCCTGTCAGTCATGGTAAAGCCTCTGCAGCCTCTGCATCAAAATAAAAGGAAGTGAGACAGAATAATACAGAGCGTGTTAACAAATACTGAAGGTACACTTCACTTGCAGCTTTTTTTTATTAATTTGCCATGGATGAGAATTAATTTGACTTGCCATGAGCCCTGTCAAGCATGCCTATAATTATATTTGGATACTAATTGGAGACCAACAGCAAATAAATGAATATGCACATTTGGAAAAATCAATCAGTAAGCTATTCTCTTAAGTGTGTTCATTCATTTTTTAGAGGCATTTCTTCATCAAAGTACATACAGCATGGATATGTTGGGTTTTTAGTGTGCTTCTCTGTGCATCTCCCATTGGTTTGATACCAGGCAGAGCATCAGAGCATTGTTTTTGATGTCATGACCCTTTTTTCTTTTGTTTCCTTGGTATGGTATAGTTGTAGTAGGCTTATAGTTGACAAATACATTAATACACACTGGTATCCCTGTATCTGCTAACAACTGCATGATAGTTATGACATTATAAGCCATTTAATTGTTTGTATGTTTCTCATGATTATGTATCTCCATTTTAAAAATAGACAAAGGGCATTGGAGCAAACAGCAGCATGAAGGATTACACACTTTTTCCTCCTGCGGCAGGGGTCCTTGTTTTGTCTTCCTCAGGCCTGTGATGTCAGAGAGTATTTGGAACTGTATCACCTTAACCTGATTGGCCAGTGGGCTCATACGAGAACCCTGGGATATGAGGTAGTGAGGAGCAGCAGTGCCAATCAGAGGGGGAAGACGGGATGGGTGGAGAGAGGAAGGGGATCGTGGAAAGGAGTCTTGGCATCATCACTAAGTAGAGGAATTTAATAGTCTGTGTGTGTGTGTGTGTGTGTGTGTGTGTGTGTGTGTGTGTGTGTGTGTGTTCATAGGGTGGGAGGTAGGGGGTTAACACTTTGGATTCAGGCCAGGAGAACTGCTTTAAAATCCAACATGGTTGCTTTCCTGTTTCGGCACAGAGAATGGTCTAATTCTCACCCCCTGCCTTTTCCTGAGACATTTTCTTCCTCCGGGCCTGGAACAGGGCAGACCTGGCACAGAAACGAGTCTGAAGAAGAATAAATAATATAGTATACATGTAACTTTTAGAAATGAGGAGGAGGATGATGTCAACAGAGGTCAAAATCGATTTTTTTCCTATATGGCTGCATCTGTGTGTGTGTGGTCTGGTATTACATTTATTAAATTTCAGCAACTCTACAGCACTGCAGAGTATCGTTTCAGACTTCTGGTCTGCAGCCTCTCCATCTCTAATCTGCTCCATAGTCTGTTTTAACAGATCCAGACTTCTCGTCCAGATGACTGTTGTGACTGCTGGTGGCCTCCAGCTGCCACTCTCAACTCAGGCTCAGTTTTATTGGAGAGGACAAACAGACCATCTCTAGTCCAGGAAGAAAGAACTGTCCACTTCAGGCTGGACTGACTGGCCATAAATCATTTACACGTAACTGTTAGCTGGTCATTCAATGAATAATTTTACATTTTAGGAAATATCCTTATCTGCTGCCTTGCAGAGAGTTAGATGAGAAGATTGATACTGCTGTGTATTGCTGTGCTAATCAGTGAACTGTGGTCAGGCCGGTGGTTAGCACAAACTGGCATAAAGAGTGGTTGCACAGGGAAGCAGTTAGGCTGACTAGACTGTTCATTTAATCTCTTCACAAACAGAAATGTAAAAACAACAAGGTTTGGCTTTTATAAGTAACCAGGCTAGCTGTTTCCCTGTGCTTCCAGTCTTTATGCTAAGCTAAGCTAACTGCTCCAATGGCTCCAGCTCCAAAATACAGACACAATAGTAAAATATGTGTATCATGAATGATTGCACATAACCAGTCAACAATATTGTCAGTTGGTAGTGAAAATTCACTTTTTTTTATTTAGTGAAACTGCATTTGCAATAATTCACTGTGCCTGAACGAAAACAGCCAATCACAACCAGAAGTCTCTAACGCAGGTGGTTCAGACCGAGCTCACAATCCAGCGCTGGTATTTGAGGACTTGGGAGTAAGACTTAACAATCAGTGACTCCAGAACCAAAGTGATTTTTTTTTGACAAAAAGAAAAAAAAAAATAGCAATATGTCTTTTACAGTGTAAAAAGGCATGCAGAGTTGTACCTATATGTACCTACCTATATATATATATATATATATATATATATATATATATACATATATGTATACACACACATATATAGACTAAAGAATCAATTTGTCATGAATAACCACTCTAAAAAGATTAATTGGTAATGAAAATTTGTTGTAGCTGTACTGCACAGAATTAACATGTCCTCTGTGTATGAGAATACTGAATAAGACAGATATTAAAAAAGCAAGGCCACAATTACAAAATATCCTCTACCCTCCAAAGTGTTTATTTAACTGTGGTAAAAGCTGACTCTTACCCTGAAATGCTGCATTCCTCTGACTGTGATGCAGACAGGACCATCAGTGGACACCACTAAAGTGACCCTCTGCAGGCAGAGCTCGGCCTTGGGCTGTAGTGCTGCTGCAGCTGCAGGCAGATCAGTACAGAGCAGCAAAGTTTTGAGCTGTAATGGCGCTCCAGTAGCTGTCTGGAGACTGATTTAAAATGGATGACCAAGCATAACCCCTCTAACCTCTGGACGAGCTGCCCCAGAGCCTGTCAGCTTCCTCCGCTCAGACTGCAGAAGGAGCTCAGGGGTGACACTCCCACTTAAAGCACTGCTTTAAGAGTGCTAAAAGGTGATGTGCTTACATATGCGGGAGATATACTTTACTGTATTTGAAGGGATAGTTTGGAATATTTGATGTGAGGTTGTATGAGGCACTTATTGACCTTATCCTACCTACAGTAAATGATTGTCGACAAGCCCTTAACTTGGAATGGCAGAGAGAGGCACTGGTATGGAAGCTAAGCAATGAACTGCTATAGACAGAATGAGCAACAAAAGATATTTTAGCCGCAGCCTACCAAAAAAAAATCAACATCAGTTCAAGTGTATGCTGTATTAACAATATTTTCACTGCTTTACTTCACCATCAGAATGCCCTTTCTGATGGGAAACAGCCACAAGTAGCTTTCTCCAAACCAACCACACTGCATAGGCAAAATGACTAATTTTACCTTGGAGAACACGCGAGTTGCTCTTCTATCACCTTCTTGATCTGTCAGTTAATTACTGATGGATTTTGGTTGGTTTGGTGAAAGTTTGTCTTAAAGGCTGTCGGATGGCAAGATGAAGTGGAGAAAATGTTCGCAATATACTTAAACCGATTTTGGTTTTGTAAGGTGGACCTTTTTATGTTGATAAAATACCTTTTGTTGCTCATAATGTTTACAGCTGTTCATTGCTTAGCTTTAATGCTGGTATTCCTCTCTTTTTCCCTCACTTTTCCCATATTTTTGCATTCATTTCATTACCTGAATCTGCTTCATTTCATGTCACAGAAGAGACAAAGCTGAGGCTATTTTAGTTAGTAGCTATTAAAGCATGGAAATGGTTTATTTGTTTGGCTTTCTGTTGCCCCTGCATGAATTGTACTTTGGCGGAGCACGCAGGAGGGCAGAAAGAGAGAGTGAAGCAAGCCCTTGGAAAAAATGAAAGGGATAGGAAGAGGGAAAGGGAGGGTAGGGGACGTTAGAGGGGGAAAAAGCCTCTGTAGCCATCTGCCTTTGTGCCAACAGTTGGTTACTGTGGCAACCAGTAAAAAGTCATTATCTTTAATTTACACTGTGGCAGGTTCAGGTGTTTTCAATTGTATCATTAGCTTTTTTCTCTCTGCAGTGACTCACCCATCTTTGGCAGCGGTCCTCCACTTCATTCTGGGGCTCTTCATTCTTTTTTCCCCCTGTGTCATCCTTTCTTTTACTGTGCTTTCTTTATGCTGCCTCACTGGGTGATTTAAGGTGTGTGTATCTCAAGCACTTGTCTTCCTCTGTAAGGTTATCCTGTTCCTAGGGCATGCAGCATGATGCCACTGTGCTTTCAGATGGTGTGGAGGAGTATTGATGGGATGACACGATGACAGACAGAGCAAAAAGTGGCTAGAGAACAATTTAAAGAGGAAAATGACAGGGGCATAAAAGTTGAATGGCAACAGAGACAACTGCAGGGAAGGTGGAGGGCAAAGAAGTGGAGAAAGTGGTTGTCTATCCCTCTTAACAGGGGCTTATGTCTTTCATGTTGAGGCTTGTCAGGGCGGCAGCAGCACGAAGTGCAGATGAGCGATCGTAAAGTAGTCCTGTCTGTGTACCATTAGCCAACCGCAAGTGCTGAGCACTTACCAGAAGCTGCTTGTGTTAACCTCCTCCTCCTCCTCTCCACCTCCCCCATCTAACAGCTAACTCTCTCTTTTCTCCCCTTCTCACCTCTCTTTGCTGGAAACTCTTGTTCTCTTATAATATTTTTCATTGCCTCATTTATGATTTCAGGTGCTCCCCATCGTGCCCTTCACAATACATTCACATCCAAACAAGTTCATTATAGTCAACGGAGAAATCTGTGATATAATTACTGTAATAATTCATAAAGCGTCTATGATATGTCATTAGAGACTAAGTAAGCATGCCAAGTTGAAATACTTGCTTCTCCGACAATAATGCTACAGCTGCAGTGTCCTTTGAAATTTCTATTCTGGTCTGTAACTTATTATTCACTTTAATTAGAGTTCACATTCATGCACATTGTTTGCAGAATGAGTTGGTGTCTGTTTTTTGAGTCATAAGAAATTGTTAATAATCTTGTAGAAGGAGTAGATAACTGTTAAATTGAGCAATATGTTAATGGAGTCTGTCAGGCAGTGAGGCAGGCAGTCAGTGAACTCCAACTCTAGAGTTTGTATTTGTTCTTGCAGTGGACTTTTTTTTCAGGATAACAGGCTAAGCTTTACAACAACAGACAGATGACCAAACAATTGGCAGATCAATGTACAGTGTAGGACTCAATCTCGCTTGTTATTGTCAGATTTCAATGTTGCACTCATCTTGCGCTCCCACAGTGTTCCTACAGCCTGCCTGAGCTTCCTCGAGTCTGAGGAGGAAGAGCCGGAAGAAACAAATGTCTTGTTTTCAGTCTAGAACCCAAAGATATTCAGTTTAATATGAAAATAAATGAAGAAAAGAGCAAAGTCTCCATATTTGAGAGGCATTTGAGAAGCAGAAAGCAATTTTTGCATTTTTGCATGAACTATTAATTCATTATCATCCTATTTTGATAGCTTAATTCTTTTTTGCCACTTGCCTGGTTGGGCAAGAGAGTAGCCAGATTTACTATCGTGATGTGGCATTTTACTTGCTCTGGACAAGCGAGCAGTCCTTATTGATGAGCCCGAATTTGCCCTCAAGTGTTGTGATTATATTGTAATACCTATTCTTAAATCTTGCCCCCAAAAAATACCCACTTATTACATTTTAAAAAACGAAACTAATAAAAGCTCAACTAAAACTCAACATTTTTAAACAATAAAACCTAAACTGCACTAAGCAACCCCCCTCTGGAATATAAACGAAATTGTAAGCAAAAAGTAAAAAATGAAACAAAAATAAAAACAAATGAAAAATACAAAACTAATAACGCTGCATACAACAAACTTTTCTTGCTTTTGTTTGGCTCATTTCATCTCTTTTCTCTCACACCGTGGGACACAGGTTCTTGAAAGGTTGCATTTACTGATGGAAAATAATTTATTTTTTCTTTAAGCCGCTCAAAATGAAAAACACAATTTTGCTTCGGTGTCTACAAACAATACAAGCCTTTCAAAAAACATTTGTACTTTTCCAATCCATTTTTATTCTAACGAGCTGTTTCTCAGCGCCGTCGCCAGCTCAGTCAATTGGTTTGTGGGTATAAAAAGTGTCCAATTCGATGAAAAAGTAATTACACAAACAAAGCCAGTATTGGGATGTTCTGTCTACAACTATTGTTTGAATCTCTGTTTTGCCTCAAGCCTGTCAAAACCAGTTGGCAGTGCAGTGTCCAGGCCGCGCCTTTTATTACTGCTGGCTGCTTTATTAGCTTCCACAGAGCAGGAGAGGATTGTGGGGGATTGACTGGAGATGTGAGTGGAAGTGGCACCTATTGACTAGTTTGTCTTGTGCTACTGGCAGGGTACGATGATGCTATAAGGATAGTGCTGCTCAGGCCGGCCCATTAGCACCTAGGCTCCACACATGTGAACATGACAAGAACAGACCGCATGCGGCGTGGCATTCACGGCCTCACAGTGATGTACCGTCGCTGCTGGCGTGTACAGCGTTTTCACAGCCAACATGAGCTTCCCAGCAGTCTGTAGAAATTGGTTTATGTTTTCCTCCATTTCCCTCTTGGCCCATCCTTGTTCCTTCATTTCTGTCATTTTCAGATTTAATTGGTCTCACGATTCTGCAGTGCCTGAACATTTCTCTTGGCCGAGAAGAGAGAAAAAAATCCTGCTTTTTAAATGTTTATTTAAACGTTTGCTATTTAAGCAGAGAGCAGGCGAGTTCGAGGGCATGTGTACGTGTGAGAGGAGAACGTGCTGTAGCTACGTTGGAGCATATGGTGTAGGTGTTGGGTGGCTGTTTGTGTGTGTGTGTGATGACCATCTGTCACCTAGTAACAGTTTGAGTGATCTCTGGATGATGTAAGATCTCCCTGTAGGGATCATAAGACCTGATTATATACAAAGCCTGCAGGTTATACGTCCAGATGGGAGAACTTTAGCAACAGTATCCTTATATTCTAAGTGCTGATCAGACGGGAAAAATATTATGTTGATTTAACTTCACTGTAATAAATATTCAAAAGTAGCTTCAATGTGGCTATGATTTTCTGAATCTTTTGTATTTAGTGTAATGTGTGTGTGCTGATGAGTTTCAGCAGGTGCTGCAGTTTATTGCTGCAGCTCTCTGTTTGATACAGAAGAATTGAGGCTGAACAATTCATCAGAGTTTTATTGGAATTGCAGTGCAGCCAACTGCAATTTTCAAATTGCAGGACACACAATATTTCTTGCTGGCAAAATGTGTGTCAAAAGGCCATTTTAAGTTGAATGTTGTTGTGGTGCAGAGATGTCTGGGCTAAGGCATTTCTGCAATGCCGCAGTCAAGTGCTGTCTTACCGCGGGGATGCATTTGAGATCAGAGCTAGACACACAACAAATCAAGAACACAGCGTCTGATTGGTTGACACTCAACCTGTGGCATCCTGGGATTGCCAATGGATGGCTAACCTCATGCTAACAATAACAACAATGATTTTCAAATACAGAAAAATGGACAACACTGAAGACATTTGGTGTTGAACTTATCGTTATAGCTTAGACCATTGAGAAACAGGTTAGTTTTACCCTACTGATGACCTAATAACTGTAGTTTTATTTGTTTTTAGAGTTTGGTGTGGGAGGGTAGGTTAATCAACAAATAGAGAACTTTTTTTAGTGACTTGGGTACCACCACATCTAAATTAATACAAATGAAATATGGCTGTGTATATTTTGGTCAGATCAGTCAGATCCCTCAGCAGCAGACCAAGCAAAAGTACACCCATTATGGTATACGTAAAAGTACTGATTCAACTTCTTTACTCAAGTAAAAGTAAAAAACATACAGGCTCTGTAATGTACATAAAGTCTAAAACTAAAAAAGAAGCCTTCCGAAGGACTTTTCTACCAGCTGTTTCTGTGCTAAGCCAAATGAATCTCACCTTTTCTCCAGGGTTGAGTTGAAGGATACACCAAGGAATCCTCTTTTCCATGAGTTGTTGTTCCATCCATTTAGGTTGAAACCAGTCTTGATGTTGGGAAGGTGGTGCACAATGATGCAAAATAACCAATAGTTGCTTTCAAATGCATTAAAACTAAAGTAATAAGCCTGTGTTGCATGAGTAGGAAGTAAAGTAAGTAAAGAAAAATAAATACTCAAGTAAAGTAAAGACACATGAAATCTCTGCTTAGTACAGCAATAAGTTATTTTTTACTTCATATCTTCCATTTCTGCCCAGCAGCAACCATTTTGCACCAGCCTTTCCTCCCTGTCTTTCCACTGTCTAAAGCAGGAAACGAGAGATCCATAAGACACAGGTGAAGGCAGCCCATATGCTGCACGTTGGAAACTTTCTGTCATACTAAAGTGAAACAATGGAAGCTGTGTGGCTGCAATCAAGTAATTGTTGCAATCAAGACTTGTGCCGTGAGTTTAGTCTGGCCATCACAATCTTCGCAGCAGTAGATAAAGTGATAAAAATTAAACTCTGGTGGCAGCAGCAGCATCGCTCTGCGAGCCTGCACAGCTTTCCTGTCTCAGTCACCATCTGGAAAACACACCCCACACATCTATTAGGCACCCACTCTGAGCTGAGGATGAGCGCTCTGCTGAAAATGGGTTAATAATGACAATTAAATTGGAGGTAATGTCAGCGGTTGATCTGTCGCTCACAGATCATAGTATTTTATGTGACTGGCTTGTCTGTTCCTGGAGAGGAAGAAGTGTGAGTCACTGAAAATCTAAGAAACGTAGAATTGGGATATTTGTTTTGTCAAGATATTCTCTCACTGCATGAAGCCTCTCCAACCAGAGGTCAGAGTGCAGATTTATCTCCTGTAGCCCTGAAATGGTTTCTGTGTCCTGGGGGATACAGTCATTTGACAGGCTGTGGAAGGCAGAACATTAAGTGGGTGCACTTTATATCATGAGAAACATGGAAGGTCAAGTACTTTGGTTGATTGAGGATGATTTTATGTGTTCTTGTTGAAAAATAATGAATTACATTTTCATGACTTTGGTAATCAGGCACTGAATATCTGTAACCTGGAGGATACTTTGCCCAGTTGAGGGAATAAAACAGAGATAATCACTCATAAATATACTTCATACATAATCAATAATATAAAAGCTGTGAATGATGGATTACTATTATTTTATTATTATTTTACTCTTAAATGTGTATTATTGATTAATTCACCAGGGTTTGCATATTTTTGGTCAAAATGCTAGCAACCTTTTCCTGTTTCCACAGCTTCCACTGCTGATAGGATAGTGCCAGTGTCACAGCACAAGGAAGATGACAGTATAAAAACAGGAATAGGATGTTTTCTTTATAAATGTATTTATTAAAAGATTAGATTGGTTTCTGATGTTCAAAACACATGCGAAACACTGCTGTTCACTTTTTCCGCTTTTTAAAACGTGTGCAAAACATGAACGAAAGTAGCTAAATAAAAAAAATTGAAAATGTTTTAAACATTGATACTTGAGCAGTTTAAAAAAGGGGAAAATGTTAATTTATACCCTAAATGGGCAGTGTGTCTTATGAGATACAGATGGTAAATTGGAAAATAAAGGTCATATTTTGAAAAAAAAAAAAAATGTTATTTTAGTCTAGATAAGTTAGAAAACAGCAATAATTAAATTTTCAGAAATATTGTATGTGCTTGTCCAGGGGTAGTTATGCAGAAAATAATGAGAAGTTCAGCACCTCTTGAGCTGTAGTATTCCTTCAGCAGTATGAGAATATGACTGCTTTTCTGGTCTATGGGCTCTTTTTATTGAGGAAATCTATTATGCACAGTCTGATTCTATTTGTAAACACAGAGGATGTGCTGGAAGCAATTTTCACTTTACACTAATGCACCGAGACATGAACATGTATATTAACACAGACAAATTCTGGTTGTGTTTGAAAAACTGGCATAAGGTACGAAAATATTCCTCAAATGATTGTCAGGCCTCGGTATTGAAAGATGAAGAGAGTCCCTGGCTCTGAAATGACACACACACACACACACACACACACACACACACACACACACACACACACACCATTGCTGTCAAACCAATTACACCACCAGTTCGAATTGCAGGCTCATTCAGGTGGAAGATTAGCAGCTGGGTCTGAACACCCACCACCACCCAGTCCCCCTCCGCTGAGAAGCGAGCAAAATATTTAACCACAAAACTGCTGTGTGTGAAGTATGCAAGTATCCCTCTGTCTCCTGTTGAGTGTCTCGGACGTATTTGGTCTATATCTGTCTGTGTTGCAGCTGTTTGTTTGTGCTGCTGCATCGAGTTTGGCTGGGAGGACAGGACAGCTGTATTGGATGTCTGAGTGTGTGTATACAGTCGTGCTGATGCTGACAAGCCTTCTAGCAGGGGAGCAGGGATCAGATGTATGCTAATATCACCAGCAGACAGTCTGCTCGTCTGACAGGGGCTGGGCCGCGAGGTTAGTAGGTACTACTGCAGGAGGAGACGGAGCACAGCAGAGACATGGAAAGACGGAGGAATATATGGACAGGAAATACAGGGAGAATTAGACAAGGGCCAGGGGGCACTGAACGAAATGAGGAGTAAGGCAGTTCATGCCTGGCAGAGGGAATTAAGAGGGAGGGAGAGCACAGGCTCACAGATGAGCTTTTGTGCCAAAGGAAAACACAGGCTTGTCTGTCTTTCTGACCGTGCATTTAAAGCAACAGTTGTTGTTGTTGTTGTTGATGTTGTGTAGTCTGTTGAACAGGGAATTTCTGCAGCAAATGTTTCCATGTACCGAAGTGAATGTCCAAAGTGCAGGGCTTTCGGTGTTTGGTCCCCAAAATCCCTGACAGTCACGCTGCACGTTGATGATAATTGTAGAGCTGCAGTGACAACAAGTTTGAGACTGTTGGCTTGATCTCAAAAGCAAACCCTTTCTGCCCCTTAGTTTACTTTAGTTTAGTTTAATTTTTAGGTGTGAATGGGAACATGATTATGTTATTTGATCCCACAGACACTCAATAATTGAGCCAATATAACATAATATTACTGTTTTATACAACTTCAAACTACGCCCAACACATAAAAAAGTTTGTCCTGAGGAATTTATTTTTGTTTTGACTCTGGGAAAAAAAAAAACCTGAAAGTTCTCTGAACTATCATTTTAACCCACTCACCAATAACTAAATGATAAATCGATTAATCTACATTGAAAATGATAATTAGTTACAAAGAAGACAAGTACTTGGTTTAGGTTTTAATGAACGCTATTAGAAAGCAATTACTAGAAAACTGTATGGGAAGGACTCCTCCACACAAAGACAGTGGCTGTTCTTGTTAAAGAAACATATGTAATGGAGAAAAAACAATTTTTTTTAAGAATACCAAGAGCCCAGTGTGAACAAAACTGGGAAAATGTACAATAGGCAACAACTCCACCAGTGATGTAATTTTATTTTATTTCATTCTTTGTTATGACAATGCAGTAAAAAAAAAAAGTGACAAAAAAGAAAATGATCATTAAATGCTGTCCTTGTTTTTATTATTGACTATTCTGCTGATTATCTTTTTTAAATTCCTGTCTATAACTTGTAAAAATTAAACAAAAAAAGTTAATTATCAAAAAAGTTCTGTTAGCCAAAGAGACATCTTCAGATTGCTTTTTATATGACCAACAGTACAGAATCCAGAGATATTCAATGTACAATTATCAGAAACAATAGAAATCAAAGACTCACTTTTTGAAAGCAGGAACATTCAGCCATGTTGCTTGATAAATGAAATAAAAAATGAACCACTTTATTTTTTGTTGTTAATTTTCCAGTGACCAGACTACAGGACAGTTGCACTCCTCAGGCCCTATTTTTTTTTTTTTAATTAATCATCAGAAAAATACAACATCTCTAAATTGCTTGTATTGTGTTAACAACTGTCCAGAACCCAAAGATATTCAATTTACAATTAAATAAAACAGAGGAAAGTAAAGACGCATACTCTTCTACTTCAGAGGCAAAAGCATTCAGTTGCTGATGATAAATGAATTAAACGTTTAACCGCTTTATTTTTTTGTTGTAAATTTTCTATCAATCAACTAAAGAGTCAGGCCCACTTCCTTTCTTGCTTCTGATAAGTGATACAGAAGTAGGTGTCGCCACACAACCAAACAGAACAGCTTCATTCCTCAGGCTGTGACACTCCTCAATTAATCCTCTGCACTCGCTATAAAAAAATATGTCAATATGATTAATTATTCACCCATTTGTATAATTTTAGTGGTTTAAAGTAGCTTAAATGGACTACAATGGGCAGTTCATTGAACCACCCTCTTTTGCAGAATGATAAATAGATGAACCTCGTACTTTGTACCCTGTAGACCTAATCCACCAATAATTCCAGCTTCATCAGCTTTATTAGAAATTTATCATTATCTTGGGTGAAAGTGGACAGATGAAGATCATTGTAGAATAAAGTTTTAGTGACTAAAATCAAAGATAAGTTTACAGCGGACGTGTGTGAAGGTCAGAGAAGTGGTGTTTCAGCTCCAGCTAAGCTGTGGCTGCAGAAACACTGTATCCTCTCACTTTCACTCGCTTGCTGTCAGCTTGGAGAGAAGCGACCTTATCAGTGAATGAGGGAACTGCACTGTGAGTATACTTGCACATGCATGTGTGCGTGTTTGTAAGGGAGGATTTTTGTGGTAGTAGCTCAGTATTTTTCTGGCTGTCATTGTCCATGTTTCCAGCACATTATATTTAGCTGTATTATCAGTGAGGCCTTCTGGTGCAGTTGAAGAGGTTAAACCACAGCGACACACTCCTTCTCTGCCCTGCTCGCTCTCTTCATCGACGCTCTAAATAGGCTGTCCTCTTGTTCGAGATCCTTTCTTTATCTGACTTAAACCTTGCTCTTTCCTCCGTCTCCGCTCTTGAACTGTTCGGTTATAGTCTTGAATTTCAGATTAGGCCGTGAATGTGGTCTTCTCTGCCCTTTTCCTTCTGTCTTATTCCTGATATCCTGCTTTCTCAATTGTCGACTGTGAATGTTTGTTTAAGATCTTTGTCCCTCTTGTCCTTTTTTTTCTGCTCTTATCCTGCATCCTTCCTCCCTCTGTCTGTCTGTCCGCCTCTCCTCAGGGGGTCTATCAGCAATGGGCCCTCTATCACCGCAGTGCCAGGCAAAGGGAGGAAGTGGAAGTGAACTTATAGCTGAGAGCCTGGCTACGTGGCAGCTGCATTTTAGATTACTTAAGACAGTAAAACACAGATAACCTTGGATGTATCAGACAGGTGTGGAATATGTAACATATACTGTATCACTGACTACATGCACATATTTGTCGGCACACGTCAGTATGCAGATGTGCAGAGCCATACAGCAGCAGCAGCGGGATTTGTTTTCTGCGTCCGTTTTTCATGTGGTTATATGTGGTTATATCACCGTGCCATCGGATCATGCTAATGCACAGACAGCGCCACTTGTGATCCTGCAAATGGAAAGATGCAAAGAGCCGTAGCTAATCCACAGTGTCCATAATCCCAGTCACAACTGACCGGCTGTCCTGGATCACGACCTGGATATGTGATGGGCTGTTTGGGTGCTGCAGATGTGTACTTTTACTAACATAAGGTCGATTGATTCAGGCTGTGCTGAGCGTCTGTGGTTAGTCTGAGTGTTCTCTTCGTATTGGAATAATTTATTACTGTTGGATTTGCTTGCATGGATTGGTTTGTGTGTTTTGTGCACATGGCCACATGTGAAATGGATTAGCAATGGCAAAATTATGAGTGTTTATGTTTTCTGTTGGTTTTCCTCACTCTTCCCACTTACTGTATTTCTTGGTTCCTGGGAGTGATGGATGGATGTGTCGCATTGGTGGAAGAGAAAAATGACTTTGGTTTCCCTGCACTACGGAGCACTTCATGTAAAGTGTGTTAAATGTGGTGTGGGGCAGATTATTATATATTTGTATATGTGTTCTTTCATCAGTTTAGCACTCATGGCTGTGTGTGCATCAGTGAATATGTGCTATACATTTGCATTCTGTTGTTCTGGACCTTTATCAACCCCCTCTTTATTCTGCACATTCATCTGTGTGTTTGTAGTAGGGAAGTAATGATTTCAAAAACTCTATATATTAACTGTAAATATATGTTTTGTGTACCATTTCCTCATGGTTTTGTTTTGTTTTGCCTTGTTAGTCTGGGAATGGCAGTAATTGCAGCCCATTTGACATTGTTTTGTTTGGTGGATTAATTTATTGAATAAGTTGGACAAGAGCAATAAGAACCTTATTGTTTTATTATTCTGTTTGTTTAACTGAGAAAAAGATATGCATTTTGTGTCTTGCTAATTATTATTGATTAAGTGCTTATATATGATTGTTAATGTGTTCAACTGTTAAAGTTGCAACCCTAACCATTCTATGATACAATATGAATAGAAAAATTTGGAAAACTGTTGATTTGAGAAAATGTATTTATATGGTGTTCACAGCATTAGGGTTAGGGTTAGTATGTTTGTACTTTTAACATAAAGTCCTCCTGTTTTTGTTCTATATCACAACAATATGTAGCAATTACACATCCTAAAATGTCGACTGTAGTCCAAATAGTGAGCTGGAGTCATAGACAGGATATTAAATAGCAAAAGCAAAAATAAAAGCTCACTGCTATGAAACTACTCACTCTGAGTTCAGGGACTGCTTGTCTCACTGCCTGCCAGACACCATGAACATATTGCTTATTTTAACTATTATAAACATCTACTCCTTCTTATGACTCATTAACAAAGACTAACTCATTCAGAGGACATTCTGCATTTGTTTTAATTCAAATTAAAATGAAACAGGCAAACTAAAATATTCTTCTTCTTCTTCTTCTTCTTCTTCTTCTTCTTCTTCTTCTTCTTCTTCTTCTTATTATTATTATTATTATTATTATTATTATTATTATTATTATTATTCTTTGGCACCAGAATAGAAATAGCGAAGGAGCACACCGTGGCTGTAAAGTTGTTGTCAGAGAAGACAGTATTTCCTTGATCTCTGATAACATATGGTCATTTTCTTACATAGGTGGAAAAATTGGCATAAATTGGCTTTGGTTATGAATATTTGAATGATATATGTACAGTTGTAAAATAAAAGCAGCAGCAATGCTTTAAAAACACTGATCAACATTTTTCACCATTTTATGACATTTTATGGGCCAAACAATTAATCAATTAATTAAGAAAATGACTGACAGATTAATTGACAATGAAAATAATCCTTAGTTGAAGCCCTATAAATGTATTAAACATGTAATATCATGGCAGATATCATCACAGTCTGGTTTTACTGTGAAATGTATTGTTACATCGCTAGTTCATATTCTTGTGCGGTGAAAGAGTACTCCCTGAGCAGGAAGTAGTATTAGTGTAAGGACTGCCCCTACCCACCCACAGCCCCATCCCCTGCCCACAATCCCAGTTTTGTATTAATGGACAACAAGTCTCCAGAGACGGGGGAGAACAAGGGGGGGAGGAAGAGTGTGGGAGAGAGTGATGGAGACAGCAAAGAGTTAGAATGAAAAAAATCTTGACAGATGGAAATGGGAAATCTATATGCTGAGGATAATGTTTGTGGGTGAGAGCACAAGAGACAGAAAAATACTAAGGGAGTCGAGAGCGGAAGTCCAACTGGTTGCAGACTTACATCATGCAGAAGGAGTGAAAAGGAGAGAAGGAGTGGGAAAACATGTTTTTGGACTGAAGCACAGGGAGGGCCAGCAGCCAGCCATGTATCTTAGAGAATAAGGGAGAGAAGGAGTTTTTCCCTGCTGCCTCTCTGTCATCATCATCACCACCACCATCACACTGCTCCATGACTATTTCATGACCTTTGTTCCTGTAAACTCCCAGCCTTCCTGAGTGTATAATACTGTACAACTGGAGGGCATGCTGGGAAACCATGCAAACAGGCCTCCTCATTTATCCTTGTTTTGCAGTTTTTGGTATTAACTGTGTTGGATTCAGTAAGAAGTATCTGAGAGTTAAGTCGTTGCTTGAGGGAATAATATATGTAATAAGAATGATATAAGCTCCTCATTTGTATTAAAGGGATAGTTCAGATTATTTGATGAAGGGTTGAATGAGGTACCTACCAATAGTTAATCTATTATCCACAATAGATGCCGGTTGGGACGCCTGCATTTTGGAGAAGCAGAGAGGAGTACCAATACAGACGCAAAGACACGAACTAATACTTTTTGGGGATTTTTTTTTAGGTGGACCTTTTTTTTAACTGTACGCTGTATTTAGAATATCACAACTTTACTTTGCTGTCAGTCCGTTTTTTTCTGATTGGAAATCGCCGTTATATAAGCTAAATATACCTTTCTCCAAACTAGCCAAACTCCAAAGGCAAAATCAGTAATTTTACCTCGCAGAACACAGGAGTTTCTGGTGTACCGCTGCATTAATCTGTTACTTTGTTGATGTTATTGTGTGATATTGGTGAATCCAAACTATCCTTTTATAACTTCCTAGTAACACAATAACAAGAACAAACTCGATTGAGGCAGCTGTAGACCAGCAACTCCTGTGTTCTGCAAGGTAAAATTACTGATTTTGCTCATGGAGTTTGGTTGTTTTAGAGAGAGTGATATTTAGCTCATGTAAAGGCAGATTCCCATCAGAAAAGCAAAGTTGTGATATTCTAAATATAGCGTACACTTAAATTAGTATCGATTTCTTTAGGTGGATCTTTTTTAAGTGGCTAAAATACCATTTGTTAATGACCCTGTGCTGGTGTTCCTCTCTGAGGGTGTGCTGACTGAAGTATTTAATTTATTCCCGCTTCAAATAATCCAAACTATCCCTTTAACTTTTACACAGCAATGTTCCCACTTGCACACATTTTTAAATTCTCTCTTAAAGGCTTTTCTTGACTTGGATTTTCTCCATATCTGGCCTACATGCATGGATATTTCTTTTAGTCAAAGCGCTAAGGATTTTTTTTTTGGTGTATCAAAACAGAACAGACTGAGGCGATATTCTCTGGCTAACTCTTCTTCTTTGCTCTGTAATGAAAGGAATGCAGCCGCCCCATTAAGGCTACATGGTCTCTCCTCATGGGCAGTGAACACAGCCTCTTCCCTGCTGCCCTTTGTAGCACGTGTTATGGTGAACTTCACGCCCTGCCGCCCTAGCATTAGCTCCAGGCTGCACTCCAGTACCCTACAGATGCATCCTATCTTCCTCAGCTCTTCTTGTCCTTGAGACAGTCAGTGACCTAGAAAGGTGCTGGTTCAGTCAAGGCGAGATCGCTGTCTTGTGTGTGTTTTGGCTGTTAGATTAGACAGATTGGTCAATGCCCATAACAAAAAGGAAGAAGAAAAGGCAGCTGGGAAATTGAGATGTGGTATTTGGGTATGTCCTGCTTGTAATGCTGTTTGTGATCAGGAAGAGGGAGAGTGATGTGATGGGTCAGACCCTGACCCTTAACTCATCCAGGCCTCGCCACGCCCTGGCCCCCTCTTCCCTGAGGGGATTCCAATGTGCAGCTCACATGACCCAGGCCACTGACCTCTCTCCTCTTCCCCTCATACCCATTCTTCTCTATACCCCCATCCTCTTCATGTGCGCAAACTTCTCACCCTCCGTCTCCTCCCCCAACTCCTTCCTGCATCTCTTCCACCTCCTCCCACTCTCCTTTTCTGCTTACCCTCATGTTTCAGGGTCAGAGGCAGATGCAGCGCAGGCTCTAACCTATCTTTGCCTCAGCCCTAAACAGCCCGAGGCCTCGAGACAGTGGTATGTGGCTGGACATGCGCACCAGATACCAGGCCTCAGGGTGAACTGGGAGACTGGCTGCCTGACTATTTTGACGACCGGAGTGCTGAACTATGACTGGGTTGCACCAACAAAAATTATTTTAATCTAATAGTAAATTCAGCTATCTGAAAAATTAAAGCATCAGGCTGCAGTGTTTGCTAATGAGCTTAAAAAATTGCCAAATGTTACATTGATTGGCAGAGAGCTAAAAAAAATTTGCACTAGTGTAAACTAAACTTTTTAGAGTTTTAAAGACTTATGTTTAAATTAAGTCTTTCTTCATTTTAAGCTAAGTTTGTTGCGAAATGATTTAAAGTTAAGCCATGATTTTATTGTGTTTAAAATGAATCCTTGTTGGTGTAACCCAGTCTAAGCAGGCAGTGGTGTGTTTGTAGGTCTACGGGAAGAGGAAATGTGTTTCCTAAATGACTGGATCTATTGTGTATGAAATGCTGCACTTAGACTGTCAGTATACAGGCTGTTGAAACAAGCTGAATTGTGCATTTGTAATGTCATATATATTCTATGTTTCTGTCAGTTTGGCTCGAGTCATGGCAGTCAGTCTCATGCAGCATGCTGCTGCAATGTTCTAAACAATTGCATCCTCACCTCACTTAAGACTGAATTCTGAGTGGTCTGTTTGCTTCTCACATTGACACGTCAGTCTGACAGAGCAGAAAAAGGGAAAAGAAAATGGCATTAGGTCTCCTTTGTTTGCCATTCCTTTTGAGGTTATTGCAAAAAGGCCACAGCTCTTTCTCTCTCTCTCTCTCTCTCTCTCTCTCTCTCTCTCTCTCTCTCTCTCACTCACTCACTCACTCACTCACTCACTCACTCACTCACTCACTCACTCACTCTCTCTCTCTCTCTCTCTCTCTCACACACACACACACACTCACTCACACACACACACACACCTAACCTGCATTCTGCTGCAGAGAATATATCAATTGACTGTCACAAAAATGTGTATGAACTTGCAGATTCACATATACTGTGCACACATACTGTAGGAACATTCTTAGAAAAAGATAGGTGGGGTCAGTGAAGCAGATGTCAGCAAATGCATCTGTGAGAGTATTGAGCCTGGCTGGCTTCCAGGTCCATAGGGACTTTAGGAGTGCTTGACTTTATTTAATCCAGACACTCTCACAACTGATCACAAACATGACCCATTTCACACATGGCACGATGTCCACCAGGATGCTACATAGGATAGAAAAAGTGTGTGTGTGTGTGTGTGTGTGTGTGTGCACATGCTTGCATGCATGTATGCATTTGTATATGTAGGCTGATAATGGTCATTTGTGCTAATGGGGTCCTTAGCAGGGCTTCCATACTTATCTGTATGTACCACTCTCTGTCAGCTCAGTTGGTAGCTACTTCAAGCATGTCACAACAGTTCACTGTGCATGCAGAGATCCAGCTCACAGCCATTGCAGAGCTCACAAACCTACCTGAGATTCCTTTTGCCTTGATCTCCAGAAGGAAATAAAGACAATAATATCTGTACCACATAATTGTAGTGGCACTAAAAATAAAATGATGGCAGTTAGTAAGGAAAATGGCTCCTCTCTACATTTATTGAATGAATTTCACATGTCACTTTACGTTTTTATATCTATGAACCTGGTCAGTGGGTAGCACAGGAGAGGATCATGTAGATAGGGCATTATGTATGCCTTCACACACACAACCTCACAGATGTCCACTGAGTGTTTCAGCCTCATACATAGAACACTGCAGTTGTGTGTAGTGTTGTCAAAATACTGATTTATCAATACATGTTTATTGTGAATATTTGAAATGCTTTCAGTAGTCATTTTCCACAGTATTGACAGACCGGTACCAGCTGTGCTTTCAGACAGACATATCAGACAGTGAGGAAGGAAGTTGGCAAACGCGTAATGTGAAAAAAACATTAATATTACGTTGTCCAAGAACAGGATTTCTGCCCATTTCTGAATCATGTCATATAGATTTTCATCAGCTGTGGAGGTTGTGAAGAAAACTCCCATAATCCCATGCTACTTCACAACCAAACTACATCTTTTGTTATTGGTTAAATGTGAGAGAGACCTCTGGTAGTAGCACAGTTTACATATTGTATTTTTAAATATTGAGCTTTTTCAAGCCATTATATTGAAGTTAGAAATTTCGATGTCAAGACAACACTAGTTTTGTGTATGTGTATGTCTGTACCTTTTTGTTATAGGCCACTCCCACTGCCACACCCCCTGTTACCCAGTTGGCATGACTGCAAACACACTCCTAGAGTGAAAACTGTGGCCACCAAAGAGTGGGTAGAGAATTTTTTGCGGACTGACAGACTGACTAACCTCCATAGCGAGCTATAGAGCTGCTGGTCTCAGCTAAAAATGATGATTAGCAGGCTGGATACATGTTCTGTTTATCCAGTGGACCTTATCCTTGGGCAACAGGACATGTTTTTTGTGGCAGATTGTAGTTTAGGCTGTCTGCTCTGTAATGTGAACGTGATTAGGTCAGGACACAGGTGCACATTCAACATGCTGACTCCAGCTCTATAGATACCACACCTGCAGCTCTTATCATCTACTCAAGGCTGTACAGTGTATATTCTGCCCTGTTTTCCACCTGAATGTGTTCAGCTATCACAAACTTCACACAGATGTTTGCATGTGCACAATAGCAATCTTACATAAATTACACATACAGACAAGCAAATACCAACAGGTATGCAGTAAACACACTTACAAGAGAGTCTGGAAAGAAAAGACCATGAATTAACCATAATTCCCAGGTCATATACCTATACAAGTATATCGACCAGCAAGTCTGGCTGAGCACAACACACACTACACTTTATTATTACATGGGCTGAGTCTGTCTCTGGGTGCCTTGATACATTTTTCATGCATGTTTCCTCTACAAATATCAAAACACAAGACATTCTTTTTGATACCGATTCCTTTTTCTGCTGGCACTTGGTTATACACCTGCTGAAGCACTGGGGAGGTCTTGCCTCTGTAATGTTAATTCACAGCCTGATTGGAAATTGCTTTAGTGAATCTCTGGGTTTCAAGGCTTTGCCGTAACTGTCGGCTTTGAACTTCGATTAGTGGCACTCAGCTTTTAAAGAAAAACTCAGAAATGTACTGTATATGCTGCTGGTGTCGATAATGGCAGGTGTGAGGTTGCTTTTTATCTACGGTGTGTTCCACAGTAGTGAGTTTCTTACTCCTCCTACCATTTCCTTTTCATTGTCTACCCCTCTGGTGTAGCAGTGTTGGACTTTGAAGTTCATCTTTGCGCATCCCCAGTTCTCTGTTGTCTGACAAACTCAATTCAGCAGCAATGAAGGCTTTGTCTGCTTTTGTGCTCTCTGTCAAAAGAGCTATTCATGATTAATAGTGGGTTTTAATGTCTGTTTTACTACATTAACGCCTCAGTTATGACATGGAGGGGGTGGTCTCGTACAGCAAGTCTGTGCACTGGCTGTCTGGGAGGATTTTTGTTCCTTACAAATTGTGCTGTCAAATAGGGCTATTCCATAAAGAGCCTCCCCGATCCCTCATCTTCTCTCTCATTATTTTTATGTCTGATCTACTGATGGAATAAATTATACTGAGATTGGCTAGTCAACTGAGCCACTATGTATGTCCGTAGGTGTATATGTGCTATTTCTAGGCAGCACCACACCAATTTGTTGCATCCACAGTAGGTAAATATGTTGAGACATTGGTGATGGTGCATCAGCCAACTCTGATCTGTTTGCAGAGTGCTGTTTGGTGGGAAACATAGGAAAACATGTTTTTGATGGAGACGAGTCAGCCAACAGGCAGCGCAGCCTTTTAAAATGCAGATGGCTTTCCCTAGTTGGCCAATTAGTAACTTTAGCTCTGGAACACTTATCTGCTTTCATCTTCTTGTGTGTGTCTTTCATTTGGGGGTGCAGGGAGCTTAGTGGGCCTGTTTTCATAAGTGTGTTGTAGTGCATGTGTCTGTTTTCTGCGATAGTAGACCCCACATAACTTTATTCTACTGCTACTGGCAGTGAGACGACCGACCATACTGTTAGATGTCACAAAATAAGCCACAACACATATCGAGTCTGGGCGAACATCGGAATAAAATGTTGAAGGCACCACTGTTAGCAGTGCAGTCCTGGCAGTATAAAAATTAAATGTGTTAAATTAGAAAAATTGCCTTTTACTGAGCTACAGCTGGGTTAACTAATGCACAGCATTCCAGCAGCTTTGCCACTGACCTCAATCTTTTCAGGAAACATTCAGTGGAGAAATAGGATCACAGATTAAACATTATTAACAGCACATAGAAACACAGTAGGAATTTAGATGAGAGACACAATAGCTCTCGAATAATAAAGCCTGCCATTGGAATGTTTTTTTTCCTGTATTTCTCTGGATTAATTATATCTCCCCATTCTCTCTCTCTCTCTCTCTCTTTCTCCATCATGCAGGGCCAGACCCCAGGCCATTGAGCTCCTCTTGCATGGAAACCCTCCTTCCTTGGCAGCCTTCTCCTCTCCCTAGAGCTAGCGGCCAGCATGGCAGGATGAGCCTCTGCCAGCGATGATGATGGCCAAAAAGCAAGATGTCCGGGCGCCCACCTACAACCTGGTCGTGGTTGGGCTGTCCGGCACGGAGAAGGAGAAAGGCCAATGTGGCGTGGGCAAGTCCTGCCTGTGTAACCGCTTTGTCCGGCCAAGTGCAGATGACTTCTACCTAGATCACACCTCTGTTCTCAGTACCAGTGACTTTGGAGGACGTGTGGTGAATAATGACCACTTCCTGTTCTGGGGAGAGGCCGGGCGGACAATGGAGGAGGGGCCAGAATGCCGTATGAATGTGGTGGAGCAGACAGAGTTCATTGATGATCAGACGTTCCAGCCACACCGAAGCACGGCGCTCCAGCCTTACATCAAGAGGGCGGCTTCCACCAAGCTGGCTTCGGCTGAGAAGCTGATGTACTTTTGCACAGATCAGCTGGGGCTGGAGCAGGACTTTGAGCAGAAACAGATGCCTGAAGGCAAGCTCATGGTGGATGGCTTCTTACTTTGTGTGGATGTTAGCAGGGGTATGAACCGTAGCTTTGAGGACCAGATGAAGTTTGTCACCAACCTGTACAACCAGCTAGCCAAAACGAAGAAACCTGTGGTACTGGTTCTGACCAAATGTGATGAAGGAGTTGAGCGCTATATTAAAGACTCACACACCTTTGCCCTAGCCAAGAAGAACCTACAGGTGGTAGAAACATCAGCACGCTCTAATGTCAATGTTGATCTAGCCTTTCTTACACTGGTTCAGCTAATAGACAAGAGTAGGGGAAAGCCCAAAATTATCCCTTACTTTGAGGCACTGAAGCAGCAGAGTCAACAGATTGCCTCAGCCAAAGACCGCTATGAATGGCTGGTCAACCGAATTGTGAAGAACCACAATGAGACATGGCCCGCTGTCAATCGCCGCATGCAGTCTGCTCCTGAGTACAAGGACTATGTTTTCCTCGAGGGGACTGCAAAAGCCAAGAAGCTCTTCCAGCAGCATGTGCATAGACTTAAACAAGAGCATATAGAGAAACGTAGGAAGGCCTATCTAAGTACACTACCACAGGCCCTGTCCATACTGTTACCTGAGTTGGATGAGATAGACCATTTGAGCTGGTCTGGAGTTCAGAAAGTCCTGGAAACAAAGAGAGATTTCTCCCAGTGGTTCGTAGTGCTAGATGACACCCCTTGGGAGACCACACCACACATTGATAACATGGAGGATGATCGGATCCCCCAGGACCTTCTGGAGACCCCTGCAGCCGAAACTATCTATGAGACCCACCTGGAGCAGCTAAGGAATGAGCGTAAACGGGCTGAGATGAGATGGGAGTTTAAGGAAAAGCTAAGTGTCTCTCCTTTCATCACACCAGGGAAACCCTGGGAGGAGGCCCGCAGCTTCATCATGAATGAAGACTTCTACCAGTGGCTAGATGAGGCTGAATATCTGGATATCTACAACAAACACCAGAAGGAAATCATTGACCGAGCCAAAGAGGACTTTCAGGAACTGCTTCTTGAATACTCTGAGCTCTTCTATGAGCTGGAAGTGGATGCAAAGCCGAGTAAAGAGAAAATGGGAGCCATTCAGGAGGTGTTGGGTGAGGAGCAAAGGTTTAAAGCCCTGCAGAAGCTGCAGGCAGAAAGGGATGCTCTGGTATTGAAACATATCCACTTTGTGTACCACCCCACAAAGGACACCTGTCCTAACAGCCCCCACTGTGTAGACAGTAAGATAGAGCAGATACTGGCCTCTAGATTCCCTACCCGCTACCCATCATCAGACAGTTCAAGACTAGAGGGGGGGAGGGCTGAACGGATAAATCTTGTTATCCTGGGAAAAGATGGGCTAGCCAGAGAGATGGCAAATGAGATAAGGGCCTTGTGCACTAGTGACGACCGGTACGTGTTAGATGGCAAGATGTATGAGTTAGCCCTCCGTCCCATAGAGGGCAACGTACGTCTGCCAGTCAATTCATTCCACACACCAACCTTTACACCCCATGGTTGCCTGTGTTTGTACAACTCAAAGGAATCCCTTTCCTATGTAGTTGAGAGTATAGAGAAGCTTAGGGAGTCAACTATAAGCAGAAGGGAAAGGGAAAACAGCTTAGCTCAACTCCCGCTGTCCCTCCTTCTGGTCACCAAGAGGGGGGTGGGGTCCATAGGGGATATTGGGGGGGAGACAGCTCAGACTCTTATCCAACAGGGGCAGCAGGTGGCTGGAAGGCTGCAGTGTGCTTACCTAGACCCTGCCTCTCCAGGCATGGGCTATGGGCGCAATGTCAATGAGAAGCAGATCAACCAGATGCTGAAGGGCCTCTTAGAATCACGGAGAAGTATAGGGAGCAGTTCCCCTCCCTTACCCCCTCCATCCTCTGCCTTCAGAGACTCTCAGTCCCAGCCAATTCTAGAGGCAGACTTGAGGATAGTCATGTGCCTGATGTGTGGAGACACATATGACCTAGACCAGCTCCTTGCCCCCTTCCTGTTGTCCCAACATTGCCGTCCTGCCTCCAGCCTCAGCAGCGGCACCTCTGTTTTGCTGGATTTCAGTATAGGAGGTCAGAGGCAGAATATTGAGCTCTCACTGCTCTCCTTCCATTCCTCATTCTCCCTACGAAAGACCAGACTGGTCCATGGCTACATTGCAGTTTACTCTGCCCGCCGTAAGGCCTCTATGGAGACATTATGTGCTTTCCTGTGTGAGGTCCAAGACATCATCCCAGTCCAGTTGCTAGCAGTAGGGGAGAGTCAGATGGAGCTGTCAGACTCGGAGTCAGCCAAGGAGCAGGTCAGTCAGGGAGAGGAACTGGCCCATGAAATAGAGGCCAAGTTTAACACAGTAATATGTGGACATGGTGGAGTAGTAGGTGGGCTTCATAAAATAGATCTTTTCCAACCCTTTCTCAAAGAGGTGGTAGAGAAGCGCACTATTGTTGAGGCTACACACATGTATGATAACGTTGCTGAGGCTTGTACCAATGAAAGCATCAGCCCTCGCTGTGGCTCTCCGAGTCCAGTTAACATTCTCATGGACTCAGAGGATGATATCGACCCATCACCACCTTACCCCACCTTGAGGGAGGATGGCAGTCTTGGTTCCCACCTGGGAACCTTCAAGATGCCAGATCTAGATTCCAGTGACACCTTCTCTGTCATTTCTGAGCTTAGCACCTTTGAGAGCAAGCTGAACAACAAGGTTCCTCCACAAGTGAAGCCCAAGCCTGTCCGTAAGGTTAACCTCGGCCCCTACATGGACCAGCAGGGTGGCACCAACCGCCGCTCCTTGCCCCAAGCTGTTACCTGGGCTCCAGGAAGTGATGGTGGCTATGACCCGTCAGACTATGCAGAGCCTATGGATGCTGTGAGCAAACCACGACCCACAGAAGAGGAAAATATTTACTCTGTCCCTCACGACAGCACACAGGGCAAAATTATCACCATCCGTAACGCCAACAAAGGTCACTCCAACGGGAGTGCTGGGGGTAATGGGTCAGACAGTGAGGCTGATAGCAGCTCACTGGAGCGCAGGAGAAAGTTGTCTGCCATTGGAGTAAAGCCTAAGCTTTACAGAGACAGATCCAAACGTCTTGGAAAGTTCAGCAGTTTTAGGACAAGCTTCTCTATAGGCAGTGATGATGAGATGGGTGGTCCACCCAAGGCAAGCCAGGATGAGGGAGCCCAAAAGGACAACTCCATCGAGGAAAGTGAAGACCCCAAAAGGAGGAATATTCTTAAAAGCCTGCGCCGAAATACAAAGGTTAGTGTTTGTACAACCATCTGTTTTAGTTGAGTATGAGTGGGCTAAATATGCACATATATCTCAGCTATGTTAAGAGATTTAAAAAAAGTGTTAAATTGAGAGGCATTTGAATGTTATTAGTTGATTTAACTGTTCTCAAACACAGCATTTAACAAGTGTTTTCAAATTTGTTGCATATTTATTTTGGAACGTATCAATTATGAAAGTACATCAATGATTGAATATTGAGAGTTTTCTCAACCAAAGCAAAAATAACCTCCTGACTGAAAAGTACCATGCCCTAATTAGTATTTTGGCAGAAAAAGTGTCACTTGTTTAAATGATGGAAATTCAATTTTTGGGCAAAACACTTCTTGTTGTGCACTTATACCACTTTGGCGGCAGCACAGATGCATATGTATTTGTTTATGCACAGAATGGATAAAATGTCCATAATACCCAGTATAATTAGTTCTTGGCTGAGATTCAACCCCCGTTTGCTTTGGTGGATAACTGTTTATCACTGAAGTCAAGAAATAACTAATGAGTTCAAAATAATCTCTTTCTACATTCTGCAGTTTAGCTCAGTGAAAGCATGACATACTGTAGGAGTTCCTCTGAAGGCACGTCTGCAGTGTTTTTCCCCTCACTGCTCTGTGAGAGCTCGCTCAACTAGCCAGATCATCAGAGGAAAAAAGGAGACAAACTCCAGTCACTGAACTTCTATACCAGAGGGCAGAAACTCTTAATGAATAGGGACAGAGCCACAGTATACACTGCGGTATTTTATTTGTTTGTGCACATGTGTATGTCTGCTTGGTTGCATCAAGTTTCCCATGATATGAAAGCTGTCATAAGGATGTTTGAGATTCATTTCAGTAAGATTTCAAAAGCAACAACATCTAACAATTATCGTTATATAAGTACATGAAGAGGAATTAAGTCTAATGTTATGTCTCAGCAAATTAGCTGTAAACATCCCTGCTGTTCAGGAAACAACAGTACTAACAAGCAAAAAGTGAGAGAATCAGCACTGGAGTCTTGTCCAAAAATAAAACCTTCCTCCTAAATTAGAATTTATAGAAGCTTATTTATTTACTTGCTTTCAGCTGCACTTGCTGTATGGCTACATGTTTAAAACTCAGCTGCCAAAGGGTGCACTGCGTGTGCTGTTGGTGATCTAGAGAATGACATCAGCATCGTCTAGTTAAGGCAGTGTTGTTTGCTGTTGTGCTGCTGCAGTGAAGTATGTGTCAAGGCTGGTCAACTTGTTTCTGAGACTCCAATTCCTCCCTGTCAGCTTAGCTTTCTTTGCTTCCTTCCTTTCGTTCTCTCTTATTCTCATTATTTGCCTTCTCTTCTTGCTGATTCATACTTTCTGCTTCTCACATTCCTGTCAGACTCTTTCTCTCCCTATTATGTTCTCTTCATATCTCTTTCCTTTCTTTTTTGTCTACTCGAGGTTGTTTTTCTGGCACATGCAGGAATCTCCTCCTTCCTCTACCCCTGTCTCCCCCTCTCCTGTCCGTTTCTGTGATGTCTCTCACACGTGTTGTGACGATACTGTTGACCTTACACTGTTAGGCTTATCAGGCTGGTATGCTGTTCCCTCACACACGTGGCGTGGTACAGAAGTGCCAGCTGAAACAGACTTACAGCTGCTTATGTTGTGCTTGTGTGTCTGTGATAATTACCATGGCTGTCAGAAGGGTGGAACAGGAGGGGGATGATTAATGTTTTCACACACTCAGCTGTGATGTCCGAGTACCTGTGTGACGGCTGTCTTCTCACATAGTTCCTAACTGCCAAAACTATGTTCTTTCCTTTGTACACCGACTGACCTAACTCATGGTGAACTCAATGACATTTGTCCTTCCGGAAAAAGTGTGTAAGGACAACACATCACACTTTATTTGATTGGCTGTTCAGAAGAGAGTCATCACACTGTCATAATCATGTCATGACCTGTCATGAACATGAAGGAATCTTTATGAAAGCATAAAAGTTTTGTCATTAAGTGTCATTTGATCAGTTATGTTATTTTTAATGCAAAGTTAACATTGTTTGAGATGTCTTTGTTATGACAACTTGACATTAAACAGGACTGCTTAACCTGCTAATGTCTTTGTCATGACAACGGCTATCTGTCCATCAAATAACTGTGTAAGCTAAATCACCTTGGTACTGTACTCTGTTGTCAAACTGGCCTCATCTGAAAGATCTGAAACAATGTCAACTTTGCATTAAAAATTACATAATTCACCAAACGACAGTTAGTGACACCAGTCATAAACATTTATTATGGCATGGTTATGACCATGTAATGGCATTCTTATGCACATCCCTTCAAACAAAGTGTTTCCAGACAGCCCAGTTCATACAAGCAGCAGTAGTTCTGACTTTTACATGACCCCTTTGCTCTGTCCCTGCCCTCAGAGGGGGACAAGTGTGATCAATATAGTGTCACATGACACATTATAAACCTACATTTTTCAAAACAAAACCCCAAGAAACTGATGCCATGGTATTGTCATCATTATTGCTGTAATTAGTGCCTCTGATCTGTGCCCTACAGCACGTCTGGGATGTGGACGTCCACATTACAGGCCATTATGGCTTAATTGTGGTTCTGACAAAGTGATCAAGTTCCATCACCTATTTTCTAAGCAGATGTCTCAAAGATAAGAGTCCATTTTCAATCTGCTGCAGCCTGAGCTGCCCTCCAGATAACTGACATGTTATTGAGTTACATCCCATGAAGACGTGTTATAAAGCATTGACTCAGGGTCATACTTGCCAACCCTCCTGATTTTCCTGGGAGAGTCCAGTTTTTCATTGCCTTTTCCTGGTTTCCGCCCTTGGTCATAATTCTCCCATAATTCTCCTGACTTATAACAAAATTTCACACATTCTTTCTCTTTTTTGTTATCACATCCTGTTTTTGGCACTGTACAGCGTGTATAAGGCCTATGACTCTAAAAGTCTACTGTTTCCATCCAGACAATAATGCAGCCACACCAAATGTTATTTTTTTGGCATGCATGACGCGGAAGAGAGCTGTTTGCGCCTGCTGTTTCCAGTTCTCCTTAATATTTACATGCTCACGTCTCGTCCTCCTCAGTGAGTGAAAGAGGGCGAGACAAATGCAGAGTAGGCTACTAAGACAAAGAAATACTCAAGCAAATGTCAGTCGTCCTTGAAAGACAAATTCCCATTTCTTATGAAAAGAAAAGGGACACAGAGCAGAGAGTAGCCTAAATAGCATACCCTTAGGAAAACATTTTTAATTTTTATATATGTAATTTTGTTTTATGTTTTTTTTTTCTGTAATATATAGTTATGATCATTTTATATAATAAGTCAGACATATAAGACATATAATAACATCAGAGTTGATACCTCAAAGTCACACACCCCTTCCCTATGGTAATTGGTTTCTTCCAAAAGTTACAAGATGAAATTGGTTCACAACAGCAGGTACACACAGACACAGCACTCTGCTCATCAATCATCAATCATCAATCAAGTGAAAAAAAGGCATCTGTTTACAAGAAAATTTATACTTATTACAATTTTATTTTCATCCTTTACAAGTCACCAGAATGTACAAAACAAAGTCTCTGAGGACCCCCAGATCGCTTGCTTTGGTTTTGAAATCCTCCCTGTTTTTGCGGGCTCAGGGTTGGCAAGTTTGCTCCGGGTTGGTACAGAACCAGCCGCTCCTGTTAGTGGCTTGTCGGGGTTAACACAAAGTCACATTTTCAGTTGATTTTAGGGTGAAGGTCTGGCTTTATGCAGTGTAAACACTTTCCTGGTCAGAGCCTTGAGGTACTGTCAACCACTCTGAGTCATGACGGGTAGGAACAAATAATTGAAACTAGACTCTGAGCCCATTTTAAAACCCCCTTCACCTCAGGCAGTGAGCGACTGCGTCTTCGTCCCGCCCGCCTTCTCTCAGTGAGAGGCCGGAAACGTTTCCTCTCTTGGTCTCCTGCAGCTTTTTTCAAACCTCCTCAGCCAGCAAGAGGAATGCTTCAAATTCCTCAGTCACCTAGTTCCAGTCTAGTGTCCTCACACAAGAAATAAGAGGGAGGGAGACAATCAAAGAGGAGAAAACACGACAGCAGAAAGAAAATGAAACAGAGCCAGAGAGAAATAAGACTTGTCATCGTACTGAAAAACACTTTTTTTTTTTTTTTTTTTTTGGATTGCGGCTTTGTGTCTCAGCATGCTGCGTATGTAAACGCTCACCATGTTGTCTGTATGTTATTATTAAGGATGTGTTTTGTTTGTCTTTTGTGGTAGAGGTCTGTTTTGTCTTCTCAGCGCTGGCAACATATCCTGTCTCAGTCAGCAACTAAAAGGAGTGGCCAGAAGGCAAAACTGCAGGGGGAGAAGACAGTGAGAGAGAAAAGTGGGTGGAGGAGAGGAAGGGGAGAGTGCAGAGACAGTCTGCTAAACTGAGATAGGGCACAGATATACAACACAGTCAGTGTGATAGGACACCAATAAATTATGAGCTGCTACTTGGAGCTACAAAACCCAAGCTGGCAGTGAGTTATGACAATGGAGCTCCCTGCCACCACAGAGGCTGCCCTGCAGTGTCACGTCTATTATTACCACACTTTCAAATCAATTAAAGACTCATGGGGGTATGTTGTGCATACGTGAACACATTTATACACGTTTAACATGTATATACAACATAGGGCCTAATGAAGAAGCAATGTATGAACAATTTTTCTCTTGTTTTTGTTCACATCCATGAATTCTTCTTATTTTGTTAGTTACCTATTAGTTATTAGTTGATTTATGGGCTGAGTTTTTGAGGAGAGAGAAAATTTTAGGACTTGTCAAAAGCAATCTTACCAAGGTAAGAAAAAAAAAAATCTACTTATTGTTTGTCCAATGCAGGGAAAGTCAAGTTAAAAAATATAAGAATATTTAAGATTACTTCAAAGCAATAACAATAATTATTTCCACTTGTTTATTATTGTAATGCTAATTTTATCTGTCTTTAAAAGTTAAAAAAAATATTCAGTGTTTCACCTGTATTAGGTTGACTGTTGTTGGTGGGATGGGGGATTACAGAACATTTGGACCTGAACACACAAACTGTGTTGTATTTTACTGTTAATATCATCTTAAATTCAATAGTTTAGGGGTTTTAAGCTGTTGGCCGGACAAAACAAGCAATTTGAAGATGTCTGTAGAGCCCATGAAGTGACATAATGTCAAACATTGTTATCATACAAGTCAAAAATATTTATGCAGCACAATAATAAATACTACCGTTAGTTATTTATAAAAAGGAATATCGGTCTGTAAAAAACAGCAAAAACCTTTTCATGACTTTTCCTTTACCACCATAAAAAAATTTAAACTGAATTTATTTAACTCTAAGTCTTGTTTTTGGATGGTTATGTTTGGTGCATCTGGACTTGACACCTTTTATTTTATCTCTAAACAGAAAATTAAGATAAAAATTTGCTGCATGAGGCACATGGCCACAAGTATATGGATCAGGCAGAGCAGCATGGGAGGCAGCTGGAAGTGATAAGTGAACGTATTCCAGTTAGGAATCAGCTGATGTGTGGAGCTTAGAATAGAAAAATAACTGGGCAACAGTTACTGACTTCCTGGGGAAAGTCTGCGGTTATTTAACCTAGATGTGATTCAGCACAGAGCCTTCATGAGCATCTCAGGGGGAGCCTCGCTGAATGAAGTGCACACTCTTCCAGTAAGCCAGCCAGTCAGTCAGTGTTGCCGAGTTATCTTTGACATTTTGTTTTCCTGACACATGAGCACCCAGTTGACAGATGAAGTAGCGACAGTGCCCTTTTTTTCTACAGTTTATCATAGAAAAGCACCCTCGATAGAATACTTTGAATGATACTGGGTCATTGAATATTCTTTTCTTTTTTTACATAGACATTTTCTGAAATAGACATGTCGAAGGCGTCCAACAAGATTTCGAATGCAAGCTTGCCATGACAGTTTTGGACAATAAATATGTTATTCTAAATTTTAAGTATAAAGAAAAACGAATAAAACAAAACTATAAATAGTAGTTTAAACGTTTAAAGGGACAGTGCACCTCAAAATCAAAAAAACATGTTTTTCCACTGGCCTGTAGTGGTATTCATAAATCTAGATCGTTTTTGTGTGAGTAGTTTTGGAAATATCAGTTGTAGAGATGTCTGCCTTTTCTCAAATATAATGGAACTAGAGGACACTCAAGCTGTGGTGCTCAACGCACCAAATTTTTTTGAAAAACTCTACTGCAGCGTTGCTTTCCAGAAACTGATTGCTCAAGATAATCCACAGAACAGCAGTTTCTTGAGGAAATTATTATCTTTCCAAACGAAACATGCATCTACCCATGGACGAAAGGTTACAGCTCAGTCAGAGAGGAGGCCAGCAATATTTTTATGACTCTGTTTAGTATGAAATTTGACAAATATTACAGTATTGTATGATATATTCAGTGACATTGTGTACACAAATAAGACAGAAGAAAACAACATGCAACAACAGTAAACCCCAATAATCCAAGCGTGGCTAATTCTGACTTTTCCTTTTTATGGAGCAGTGGGCAATTGGACTTTATCTTTAATAAAAATAGGATTCCGTATCTTCTGAAAAGTCTGTGGAGCCCCATAATGATTCTTTTTTTCTAATTTTAGAAAGTGCAGTAAGTCTTTGATCCAGTGAGTAAAAGCAGGTGGGTGTGCATCTTTCTATTTAAGCAAGATTAGCCTAAAGTAGCAAAAGTAATACAGCCTGCATTAGACTTGGACAGTATGTGTAGAGATGCACCCCTATGCATGCATGGTTGAAAGGCCTGTGGATTACCTTGATGACCAGGTTGCAGTAATTTACTTTTCCATCTCTTTTAAGTATCCACAATATACTGATTCATCTCTAACAACAACATATAGATCTGCAGATGTATGTGTCAGACTCTTTTATGTGGCAGCTTAATGAAAGACAATAACTTGGCACCATTGAGCCAAAGAAAACATACATACCACACCAGAGTAAACTCACAAAATGTTCAAACAACAGGCAGTGCCGAAAAAGTCCAGGTGAGCCTTTTGTTGATCTGTTCAGTCTTAATTAGTGTTTGAGCCCACCGCTGTGTGTGAGTGTGTGTATATGAGGTATCGAAAATGTTTGGTGGAGTGCAGCGAGGCCAGTATCTGGAGCAGAGGGCACGCCGGGCTCCTTCTCTCTAATGAGCACTCCTCGCCTCCTTCCCTGTGTCTGTCTGTCAGGCCTGCACTGCTCCCACAGTCTGTGTGTGCCCAGCCAACCATGTACCCCTGCCTCACCACCCTGCCTGCCAGGGCAGAGCCTCAGGGGGCTGACAGACTTACTAGAGATCCAGGCCTCTGGGGCCTTCAAAACATTCCCACTGAACACCATTAAAGCGCAGTACAATTATTGCTGATGCCTCAGCCGTACGGAGGCAGGCGCAGAATGTTGCAGTAGTGTATTAGAGGTCTCTTAACAGGAGAATAACAGGAGTTAGAACATAATTAAACAATGAATAATATAGTTTGATTATCTGAGAGCTGCAGTGCAGTAAAGGGGAAGGAGGAACACAAAATGCCAAAGGAAGGAAGGTGAGGATGACAAGACCTGAGCGATGAAGGAGCTGATGTGTATCTCACTTTGTACACAACAGGGTTCAAGACAGGAATGCGTGATTACTTATCAGTTTAAGGTTTGAAGGAATGTGCAGGATGGGTGTGTGTTTTTTATGTTAGTATCACCACAAAAAGTCAATCGGCCGATGCTGATACCAGTTTCAGTAGGGAAGAAAATCACAGATTACCAATACGATGGCGAATATAATGAATCTTTAGACTCGTCTGTGTGGATTTTGCTCCAATATGACTATCCAAATATATTGATGAGGCTACTTTCTCAAACAACTGACCTTTTTGAAGAATATTTAAAGTTTCTGCATGGAGTTTTTAGTCTCAATTTATTATTGACGCCTCTAAATTACTTACATAAGCAAATGAAAAACATCCCTGCAAAGCCTTGCTTTTCCTATATAGTTATTCTTAATACCTGCCAAAGGGTGAGATTCTCCTTGAAATCAGATGAAACAAGCTTGTGTTTACATTTTTCCAGGCAAAGCCACAGTGAATTCTATGTTAGCCAGTTAAAAAGAAGCAGGAGGAGATTTTTATTTACACCATTTTATTTTTGACACTATATTTTGTGGTTAGTATGTTGAAAACACTACCACTTTTGTCTACAGGGGGCTCAAAAGTCAACACAATATGAAAGTTCCTTGTATTAGCTATAAGTAAACATGTCATGTCCCGTGCTTCGAGTCGCTTCTTGCAGTATTTAACTGAAGCTACAATCTTTCCCTCACCTTGACAGTGTACTTACTTTGAGAGCTTAGACTTGCCACAGAAAATGTTAATCATTTTTTATTGCTAGAAACCACTGTTGTATTGAGAAAGCATGCTTTGTAGGAGGAAACAAATGGAGCACGTTGTCAATGAGAACTTTGCAAAATTCGTGTCAAATATTTTTATTGAGAAGCCTGGTGGTACAAGGTTACAGAACAAGGTGTTACCATGCTTCATTTCCATATGAACATACATAATACAAGAATACAAGGAGCATCCTCCTTACAACTAAAATAAAAATATAAATGAGAAACAGGGAAGGGGGAAAAAAAAAACAACTTGTCCCGTGCTCCCCTGTATTCCAAACCCATATCCCTATCTCGAACCCCTGACTGCATTAAAATTGGGTTCCATCAGCAAGTTGCAAAAGTGAAGGTTACCAAATCTTTTCAAAATCTGTCATTTTGTCCATAATGATAAATCGGATTCTCTCAAGGTGAAGAGTGTCCATCAGTTCTGTAATCCATAATTTTAAAGTTGGAACATCTTTCTTTTTCCAAAACAACAGGATTAACTTCTTTGCAGTAATAAGACCATAGGCCAGGAGACGCTGTTGTGCCTGTTTAAGTTTCTTTACTTTTACTTTAGATATATCCAGAATTATCGAAGTTGGGTCTGGGTCTATGTGGGCATTGAGGACTTTTGACAAAAAGTAGAAGATATCGACCCAGTAAGCTTGTATTTTGGAATAGAGAGCGAAGCTGTGGAGTAAATTACCTTCCTCCAAATTGCATTTTTCACATAAGGGAGAAACCTCTGGAAAAATGTTATGTAACTTTTTCCTGGAATAGATTTTAAACTGTATCAAACAGTGATGTGTGTTTATGGTACATGTATGTAAGCTAGACTCTCATCCCATAGAACTTTGCAAAATTCATTGTAAACATTTAGATTTCATGAAATCAAAAGTTCTTTGTAGTAGTTTAAGTGAAATACTCTTTAGCATGTTACATAATGTAACATATACATTGTTGACGAATCCTAGAAATTAAGTAATTGAGAAAATAAAGAATAAAAAAAATAGCTAAATTAGTATCAGCTTCATTAATGACTTTAATACTGTTGTTCAGTTAGGGGCAGATTGTAAAACAAGGAGCCTAACTTCTCTGTATTTACATCTGCAAGAGAGCTCCTCGTCTAAATAAATTATCTCTAATGTGCTAAATCTAAATCACATCAAACATTTTCTGCATTGTATGTTTTGCAAAAAAAAAAAAAAATCAGAAAATATATACGCTCATATTTGCAGATAATTGGTCGACTGATACATTGGTCCAGCTCTACTTTAAAATAAGGTCATGGTCTTTTCGGTCTAAATCAAGTCAACTTAAGAACAATGCCTCTGGGCTCTGTGTCATTTTGGAAATGTTTTCCTATGTCAGCAGTGTCAGTGTCAATCAGGCACAAATAATGTTGACTTTTTGCTCTTAGTGCTCCCACAATACTGATCTTTCCTCTCAATTTTTGTTTTTCCAGAAACCTCGACCCAAACCCAGGCATTCTATCTCCAAACCCATCGAAAGCAACTACTTTGGCATGCCACTGTCCACCGTGGTCACACCTGAGAGGCCAATCCCAATCTTCATTGAGAAGTGCATCCGTTTCATTGAAACAACAGGTAAGAATGTGTTTTACTTTGCATAATAAGGAACATGCATCCTCAATGGCGTCCAATTGGGAGCAGCGCAGACTGTTGTTTCCAGTCATTTAAGCATTAACTGTTTTAAAATGATTTCAAAGGATACATCCTGCCTCTGCGTGTGCTATACCTGCCTCCTTTGATCTCTCCTTTTTCCTTATCTTAATCCTCCTCCCCGGCGGGATTGTTACGTACCGTGGTCTTCACCGCTAAGAGCATGCTTCTGTCGTCCTCCTTAAATCGCACGCAGCCTTTGTGTCTGTGTGCGCATGCATTTGAGCTTTCTTTTGTGTCTGCCTTATTCTTTGTTTGATAAAGGGTAGTGTTTGGCTGAGCAAGAGGCTTTATATGTGGGCACCTCCAGGGACGTGAACCAAGTTGGGCGGTTAACTTACCTTTTGATAACCTAGATAAAAAATAAAGCAAAGTGGAATGTTCTAGGTTCCATGGGTGTGAAGCAGGTTCCTTATTCCCTCCTCCAAGGTGGTTACAGTTTGAGTTGGATTTGTTTGTTTGTCTGTCAGCAGGATTATGGAAAAGCTACAGGCCTGATTTTCATGAAACTTGGTTGAAGGGTGCAGCATGGGCCAAGCATTAAATTTTGGATTTTCAGATTCAAAACACTAGTTGGATACTAATGGTATAAATCACAAGTTTCGTCACAATAGGATTTTGATGAATGAATGAATTCATTTCAGGGCCTTATGATCAATGTGAGATGATATCATATGAACATTTAACAGAATCAGCTACAGAAGAAGCTACCACCCCTTTCTTATCTGGCATTAATCAGAAAGAAAGAAAAGACATAAAAAAATATAAAATTGGCTTGCCGTGTCTAGGATCATAGATGATTTTTTAGTTCACATTGTGAGATAGGTCAACAACAACTGTGTCTCTGGCAAAATGAACTGAATTCAAATGTGTGACCTCATCATTCTTAAAGTGATTGGTGTACTGTAACTAAATTTTCCAACTTTCCAAGTTGATAAAATTAAAATAAGAATGTTTAAAGGTTATTGCAAGCATAATTTGCCTATCATAGAAGACTGGACTATTAGCCATGACAGAGTTCTGCATTTTCTGAGTGCCCTTCTACTTTGCAAGTGCATGTTACATTAATATTATGTTCATGCTTATTTTATTTAAGAAGGGACGGTGCACATTAATTAACATGAGCACTTAAGCTTATCATGTAAATATGCCAGATTTAGTCATGCAGGCTAATTTTCATCTGCAGGCCCTGACAGGTTGATGTCATATATAAACATTAAAGAAAACATACTGTACAAAAGCACAGAAGCACACACTGTCAGAGCATATACATTTAGTGAAACAATGACATAACATCTACTCCAGATTATAACAGCATATCTGATTGTGCATTAACTGCTGTTTTATAAATATTATATATTTATTGGTACTTAGAGTTTGTGTTGCAATCAAGCTGCCTGTATTTCCTTATTTTTCTCATTTTTTCTTCCCCTGAAATTATTCATCAGAGCCTCATGCAGCCTCAGTGTGGTGGTGAGAAAGGTCAACGCTGTATATTTAACTGAAATATTTTCACCTGCTCAGGTTTACCTTGAGCTGTGAGCCTGTGCACAATCATGTTCAGCAAACTGGTTTTCAGCCTCTCCTCTCCTCTCCTCTCCTCTCCTCTCCTCTCCTCTCCTCTCCTCTCCTCTCCTCTCCTCTCCTCTCCTCTCCTCTCCTCTCCTCTCCTCTCCTCTCCTCTCCTCTCCTCTCCTCTCCTCTCCTCTCCCCTCCTCTCCTCTCCTCTCCTCTCCTCTCCTCTCCTCTCTGGTAGCACAGATGTGGTTAGATAGCCTCTTCTAACATTACTACTCTGTTACCCAGATGCCAAACTCCCTGCCAGGCTCTTCTGGTGCTCCCCTGCCCTACAGACTGCCAGCTTGCCTCTCAGTCTGCCACCAGCTGTTACACTGAGCCAGAGGCGACTTAGTGCAGGGTCAATGCGTATGTGTAGATATTGGCACACACCTCTCCATTCTTGGCGGTGCTCTAACCAGGATACTGATACTAAAATAATGAGTCTCCCACCAAACAGCTCAACATTTCTCTTATATTAATTTTTTATATATTATTAATTTGATAAGCCATTTAATTGTATTTTCAGAAAGTTTTATGTTATGACATTTCTCTTACAATCAACAACAGGAACTCAAGAATACTAACTACCTCCAGTTAAAAGACCTGTCTCAGATAATGTTATCTACCTGTACTTAGATGGAGATGTTGTAATATTTTTCCCCTCCTCTTACCGATTCTGATACTTGAACTTTTCATATTTGCCTTTACTGAGCACTGATCCAACTTCCCGATACTGAAGTTTTGAAAAAATAAACTACTAACCCTGAATGGATGTGTTATGATTGTAATCTTTGTTGTATGACCTGTCTCAGATTAAAAGAAATTAGCCTACAGGATGCTGTTAAGAAGTAGAACTGGTATCGGGATCAGAACAACCCTATACTTTGTGAGAGAGTCCTGCTGTATTTCTTACCAGGAAACTTCCTACAGCATTATTAAGAAATTACAGGCCTGTAAAATAAAGCATGATAAGTTTATCTTTCAACATAAAGGTCTAAATGCTGTTTCAAAGCTCTCTCCTTGCTGCCAGGAAGACAAAAAGTGGTGGAGTAATGCTATTTATTTGTTTAAGCCTTAAAAAATTTATATTTTTAACTGTAAAATAAAAAAACTTCCCCAAGTTTCCTAACCCCACCAATATTCCAGATAAAATACATGAGAGCATGAATCCAGTGGTAGTTGGTTGTTCTGATAGCTGGGTTTTAATGTTTGTATTGTTACTTAACATGGTTTATCAGATTAATTTTAACTATATTCACAGGACTTACCTCACTCAGAGTAAGCATCATCTCATGAAACAGTTATCATTTCCAAACTAGACTTTGTGCCCAGATGGGCTCACAGATTCCTACATATGTACAGAAATGCAAGGATGTCAGGGTTATGCGCTCCCACTTTGCTAAACTTGAATGATGTGCTTCTTAAGACTAAAATGTATCATAAACATCATTTCTGCCAAAAAGATGCTGTCTTTATGTTAGAAACCTCCACACACAGTTACACAAAAACTCACAGGATTAACACATATATTGATAAAGTTAATATAAAATAAAATATGGTGCTGCAGCAATGGCATTATTTATTTATTTATTGTTCAATTTTGAAACTTATATCCTGCAAATATTAGGTTGTTGTTATGTTGAGACGCACTGGTATGGGATGGGGTGGTGGTTTGTTTGGTATAATGGATAATTGTTTTTTATAGAGCTGCAACAATAAGTCAATTAATCGATTAGTCAATCAAAAGAAAATTTGTTTCCAACTATTTGTCAAACATTTGCTGGTTCCAGCTTCTTAAATTTGAGGATTTTCTGCTTTTCTTTTTCATTTATAATGAAATATTTGTTTTTGACTGTTGTTTGGACAAAAGAAGCAAATAGGAGATGCTATTTAAGGCTCTGGGAAATTGTAATGAGCATTTTCACTTTTTTTTTTTACTTTTTGTAGACTAAAACATTAAGCATTCAATCATGAAAATACTCATCAGATTAGTTGTTAATGAAAATAATCAGTAGTTGCAGCCCTAGTTGTTTCTCTTCTTCTCTTCTTTGTGGTGTGTGAATATTTACCTGAAGCAAAAGAACAATAAAAAGTTGATCACAAACAGAAAACTCAATAAATAAAAAAAAATAAATTCAATAAAGTGAGTTGAATTTGAAATGAGTTTGTCTGTTTCTTACTGACATCCCAAATCATTCCAGTGTAATCTCTGTCCTGATTAAAGTCTGTGCAGGAGTGCATTGACGAAGCTGTAGATAACAAGGCATCACGTTAGATTTCACCTCACCGTGTTCACATGTTAACTAGAGCAGTCACAGCGTTTACTTCTGGATGAAGAGAAAAACTCCTTGAATATGTGTTCATGTACATGGGGACGAATGCACGGCTCCGCTGGAGGTGTTTTCCACCTTTTTCCCCTGACTCACTCCTTTAGTATTTTGTCTAATCCTCTTGTCTCTTCGTCTCCTCCTGTGTCCTTGTTTCTCTGCTTCTCTGTCCTGATCCAGTCGCCTCTCTCCCTCTGTACCTTCACTTGTCAGATTTGATTTCTTTCATCTTCTCGCTAACCCATATTTCTATTTCTCCCCCTGTCCTATCGTCACCTCTCTCAATTCACTGCATTTTTTTCTCCTGCTTCTTTTTTCCCCCATTTTATTGCTTTCTCTCCTTCCTCTTGTCAGCATGCTTTCTCTGTGTGTGTGTGTCTATGTGTGTGTGTGTCTGGGTGTGTTTTAGCCAGGGGGTTGCCAGGTAATGTTCTGCCCCATCACTCCCTCTGTCCGATCAATATCACAAGGTAGGAAATTGGAAGAATGTTTGGGCCCAGCTCTTTTCTGTGTGTGTTTAGCTCGCTCCTGTGTTATTTGTCTGTATATGCATGGCAGAGAGGTGCAGCAGTCCGAACCAAAAAGAATATTTTGTTTACATACTAACACATGCAGCACAGAATGACATACACCCACACAGAGAATTACTGCCACTGGGAAGGGAAATGAGTTACAATGTGCTATTTAGGTTTGATTGTAGCTGCCGTAAGTCAGACTTTACTTATCCTGTATCGGCATCCACAATCTGTGCCTGTAATGGCACTGACAGGAAATTACCGCACGGTGCTGACACTATAGTTGGAACTGATAAGGAGTGACGTTGTGAGGGTGACCCTAGACCTGCAGCTTTGACCCACATCCTTCCCTTTTCTTTCTTTCTCAAACAAAAATACCAACAGCTAACTTAAACCCAAACCCAGCATTCCTGCTTTTATCCTTATCATGAACTGTGTTTACATGTGTATTGATATCCTGGTTTTGATCCTGTTCAGAATATGATATCTATGATTCGAACTACAGATTACTTTCATTACCAGTTAATATGTCAGTTATTTTCTTGATTAACTTCTGCTTTGTCCATAAATAGTCAAAAAAACATTGATAGCTGTTTCCCAAAGCCCAGGGTGATCTCCTCAAATGTCTTATTTTGTCTACAACCCAAAGAAATTCACTTCATTGTCATAGAGGACTAGGGCTGTCACAGTTTCAATGTTAACTTTAAAATCTGTTGAAATGAGCTTTCAATCTGAAGAATCAAATCGAAAGGCAGAATTGCTGGTCTTCCAGTGTTCTTCCCCACCATCTTGCAGCATTCGGCACATATTCTAAGAAAAAACAACACCTCAAAGCCAACACAGTACAGCTTGGTGACCATTTTATCACACGTTACCATATAGGCGATCTTTTTAACATAGAATTTGAAAATGTAAATGACAGTTGTCAGAGTATAAAACCAACAATCTGTTGATCTTTACGAATCAAGACTTGATAGTCTAATAATGGCACGTCCATCAGTACAAAATTAAAAAAATATATATATCAATAATAAAATAATATTTTGAATAGAAAAGTCTTAGTGAATCATGGATTTTGAGAATTGTGACACACTTATGGAGGACTAAAAAAAACAGAAAATATTATTTGGAGGCTAAAATCTGATTATTTGGACAGCAATCTATACCTTGTATGACCTCAGCTGCTTGCCCTCATTGTAAGAGTGACTCAGCTGCCTGCTGAAAAAGGAACACAGCATGACTGGGCACTTTTAATAAGAAAACAAATAAATGGGACATGGAGATTTAACATTAGGGCAAAGACCAGCAACAATATTTTCTTTTTATTCTCTCTCTCACATGACAAAAACAGAACGAAACTCCTGCCTTACGACAACTGTGATAGGACACACTACCTAAAATACAGAGGGCCTTAAAATCACGATGTTCCGCTGGTGGACGCCTCAGTGGTCGATGCCTGTCAGCCATCAGCTTAACCCTGTTTAAGTGTGTTCATATAGTGTATCTGAAAATATATGACCTTGGTTTATGTGATAAAAAAATATTTTTTATCCTCTGACAAAGCCAAATTGTTGACAGATTTGTTGATTTGTTGTTAGAATTCATGGATACAACCATATTTTTCCCCATTTTATATGTTTTAGAGGCATATTTTAGGCAGTACCCATGGTGCATTCTCTGTTTTTGTATTTTCTTTTCCAAAGTCTCATTTCTTTGTGCCTCTTTTAATTGTGCTTCATACCTCAGTCCCTTTGTCCTGGAGAATAATTGGAGTGGTTGTGATATTTTGTGTTATTTTCGTGCATTCTTGTAGAAAAGCAGCTATATAAAATCAATCCATAGTGACTGCTGTTATCTCCCCACAGCTCTGGGCTCTCTCTCAGCGTGGTAGCTAGCTGCAGTGTGTTCTGCTCATGGGTGCAGAGGTGATGAATGTGTGTTAGCGTGTGCGGGCATATCTGCTGGCCGTAGGAGCCTCCATAGCGACATAAAGGGCAGCACCCAGCGACAGCCTGTTTTCATGGTGAACTATGAAATCAGCCTCTGGGCTGCTGAGCCCACAGAGACACGCTGGGGTCTGGGCTGATGTGGCATCAGCTGGAGCTCGGTCAGACAGTTACATGCTGCAGGAGCACAGCCGTGCTAACCGCAGGAGCGTTTATCGCGCTCTGAGTTTCTGATTGAAGGTTCACAGGTGTGTTTTTGGCCACTTTAGGTCTGTTGGAGGCTCCACAGATGGTTTTCTCACTCTTATTTGTAAGTGTATTGCAGAGAATGTAGGCAGTGGTGGAAGAAGAACTCAAATCCTTTTCTTAAGTAAAAGCACCAACTACTCCATTACAAGTAAACATCATGTACTTCCTACTTAAAAACTTGTAAAAACACAGTATTGGCAGCAAAATATAGTTCAAGAATTAAAGTGAAAGGCTTTGGACCTACTGACTGGTATATTACTAGGGTTGTTAAACCTGAATTTTTAACTTAACTAGTACAAAAAAAATGATGCATCACTGAACATTGTCAGATAGATAGATAGATAGATAGATAGATAGATAGATAGATAGATAGATAGATGGATGGATAGATAGATAGATAGATAGATAGATAGATAGATAGATAGATAGATAGATAGATAGATAGATAGATAGATAGATAGATAGATAGATAGATTTACTGATTGACAGTAATCAATAAAAAAAATATGGTAAGAATAACAAAATGAAAACAGAAAGAACAGAAAACCTGTACAAGTTCACAAAACAACAGTTTACATGCTTGAAAAGTAATGGGAAGAAGTACATACTTATTTAATCCTACACTTTTTTCATTATCTCATTATTTACACAAACTATATATATTAACTTCTATCTTATCTCATGTTCATATTTACACTTCATACTTCATATACCAATTAACTGAACCACTAATAAATTATGTTATTATTTTGTCCAGTATATATGAGCTCATTAACTTTATTCTTTATTTTTTGCTCAAGAGAAGAGATAGCTCTTGCTCACTGTCCTTTCCAAACAATTATCTTTAACTCTTTATTGAAGATGCAGTGTTTCTGTCTGTAGATCTTCATCTGGTAAAACAGAAAAAAAAACCAAATATGACATGGGCTAAATACACTCAATCTGTGGGACTACAGGACAACTCAGCTCAGCACAGGTCCTCACTCAAGTAGGTGTTGGCTTTATCTGCTTATTATTGATTGTACTGAAGTATCAATCCTTTTAACGACCTCATATTATTATATATGAAGTTACACAAATTTATTTTCAGTTTTGGGACTTTTTCCTCTTGTCTTTGATTTTTGATGAGATATTGGATCATTTGGATTTTTTTTTTTAATGAATCCATTTGGGAAGTTTTGAGAGAAAAGTCACTATTTGACAGAGCTGTTAACAACTCGTATGTGACCCCAACTGCACTCTACTTTTTGTAAGACAGCAACGATGTGTTGTACTTTAAAAGCTTGTTATATTATCCATTGTGTAAAATATTCACTGTAAAAGTAAGTAGTACCTAAGGCTGTCAAATAAATGTAATGGAGTATAAAGTACAATATTGTCCTCTGAAATGTAGTGGAGTGGAAGTATAAAGTAACAAAATTGAAATACTCAGATTACCTGGATTTCTGCAGGTCCTTAAAAAGTCTAAAATCCATTGATCTGAAAGTTAACATTACTTTTACGCTGTTAAATTAACTTCAGTCTTGGTCTTGTGTTTTTGGTAAACATTTGTATTGATCACAGTGTAACAAAACTCAAAAATGAAACCAACATGAACTAGCAGTGCAATCTGTGCAGCCTGGTCAGAATTTATCGGCACACACCCAGTTAGTGTGTCACAATGTGGTGTGTAGGATAATGTGGCATCTCCTCTCATCAAAAAATAGCTACTTCTTTAAGTAATAAGTTAAAATTGTTTCTGTTTAAGTTACTTTCATCTAACATAAATGTAATTTCAGTGACATCTCTCAGTGACAGAACAGTATGTTTAGTGTTTTGTTGGAGGCTGTAATAAATTATGTAACATAAGTAATTCTGCGACCCTGATTTTCCTTCATATTCCTTGTACTTTTTTTTTGCCAGTATAGACATGAAAAAGATCTTAAATTGCATTCATAGTAGTAATAGTCTTAAAAAGTCTTAGATTTGACTTGTTGAAGCTTGCAAAAAAACTGGTAAAATACAAGTACCTTTAAATTGTACCTAAATATGAATAAATGCCCTTATTTGCTTTACACCACTGGATATAGACACCAAATAAAAGTGATGATTTATCCTTCTGAATATCCACCATGGTAAGGAACAATAATGGCTTATAAGAAGTTAAACTTTGTAACGGGTCCAGAGAACACCGTGTTAGAGGATACTGTTTGCCACAGGACGTGCTCATATTTACGTTGACCACAGGAAGTGGTTCTGCTTTGTTTGACCCCAGAGGAAAAGGATGCTGTTGTCTGTTTTGGAGAGCTCACCTTTCAAAACCATCATTGTAAAACTCTTTTATCCACTGATTTTACTTCTCCCACTGCCTCTATTCGTTTCATTCTCCTGTAACCTCCTCTTCTATGTGTTTTGTTGTTTCAAACACATTCCCCATCCTGCTATATATCCCTCCTTATCTTAATCCCTTTATTTTTTCTCATTCTCTCTTTCATCAGTCTGACCCTCACTCCTGTGTGTCCTCACACTCCCCCACTATCTCTCTCATACTTGGGTGCTTGTCCTATTTCTCCCCACCACTGCTGCACTACTCCCCTCTCCCTATCTCTCCTCCCATCCCTGTTTTCCTAGTGTCTGGCTAGAAAAGCTTTTGTGGATAATTGATTGGTAGAAGGAGGAGATCGATGCTGTATGCCTTGACTGAGAGCTCTCTCATTTCCTCCCTGACTCTCTCTATCTCACCTTCTTTTTCTGCCACTCCCTATCTCCCTCGCTCCCTCTGGATTGCTCTTTGTCTCCCTGTATCGCCGCCAAAGTGTGGACAAAGTGAGAATTTCAAGGGTGGGAGGTTGAACCTTATCTTATATAAACTGGAAGAAGTATTAATGAATGAAAATGAAGTGAGCTTTCACTCATAGGAGCGAGCCATGTGCTTTTTCTTTCTGTTACTGTTCTGCTTTGACTTTGCTTGTGTTTTCAATGCTTGAGTACACAGATGTATTGATAAAATTAAAGACTAAATGTGATATTTACTCAGCCTACTGCAAGTAACTGTCAAGGGGCACCAGTTTCTGCATCAACACGATTCAATTCATTCAGTTTAGAGGGTATTTACTATCTCTTTTTAAGCATGCAGTCTATCTCTGAAATGCTCAGGAACATTTCCTGTGTGAATGGGAGCATGGACCACTTATCTGTGCAGCCAGTTTCCCACTTCACGACCCAGAAACATTTCAGGGAAAATGCTGACCACCTTTGTTCATCTTTGCACTGTTCCAACAATCATTAATTCCAGTGTGGTCGACATAAATCCTTAATTCACTGGTCTGGCTCTACAGACTGTTTCCCTCTCATTCTTACTCAAACTAAGTGATTTTAGTTTATGTACTGTGCTGCTGAATGCAAGTGCATCACTGACCAGCTCTCAGTCTGTAGGCCATAAAATATCAAGATTTGCCACCCAAAAACTGTCCAAAAAGACAACTGGCACTGGACTCAATAGTCAAGCAGCAATAGAGGATCTAATTGCCCAGCCCAAAGTCCACGACTACATTCATTCAGTGCTGTTTTATTTTATTTTATTTTATTTTATTTTTTTTATCAAATGCATGTCTCTGATTCAAGTAGATCATGAAAAAATATCCCTTGTCTTGCAAACTTGAGTGTTAAATCCATTATAAGGGTGCTCTTCCCTTGCAGAAATGTACATCTGGCCCTGCAACATCTTACTCTTCTTCTGTAGAGTCTTATGGTGGGAGGCATCCATTGCTGCCTCCTCCTGGACTGCTCCTTGCCTTCTATTCTGGCATTGCCATGTCATGTGTGAAGCGGTGCAAGACAAAAATGTTGCTGAATATAGCTGCAAGCGTGAATAGTGAAAATCAATCCCTAAAATTGACCATAAACTGTGTGAAAGGGCCTTCAAACTACATACGGTGTGTCAGTGATATGATATGGTAGTTAATGACTGATTCTGGGCTGTTGAAGACATGTTTAGTGCATGTCTGCAAAGCAGTGGAGCTAAAAACAGGTGCTCCCCTCTGCTGAACTTTAAATATTTTGAAGAGCTGACAGTTTTGAAGCAGCTTCTGTGCTTTTTTTCCCCACGGGATGAAAGTTATGCAGCATGTGAGGAAATATTAGCTTAGTTAGTCAGGAGTTGTCAGCTCGACAAAAAGATCAGATTGAATTAAATAGGCCCCCCAGTGTTACGAAAAATCAGTGACATTTTTTAGGGTTTTTTAAAAAATTTGAAACTGTCGACTATATTAGATTATTAGATTATAATAGAATGTATTATTGCTGTAAACAGTTAATAAAATCCACGCAGGCCTCCTTGATAAGTATTTAGTTGGTTTCTTCAATCATATCTTACCAGACTACACCTGCTGTGAGCCATTAAAAGACCGGAAAAATACATATTTAAGCAGAAGGCAAGAGGAACTGAAAGGTAGAACGGTATGAAAAATAGCATACTGTTGCGGTCCTACAATTTTGTGTTGTAGTGATGAATGGAGAGCTCTCGTGAAGTCACCCTGTGTATTCAGCTGCAGTATTCTGTACTGCTCACACTAAAGCGTTGACTGGACTGTTAGAGGGACCAAATTTGTCTTGATCTTCTATGTGGCAGTGGTCTCCTTCTGTGCACAGATTTTACTCCTGATTTTTCCTGATGTTGAGTTTCAGACACAGACATACAATTTGACTCTTGAAGTTCAGTGTATGAATCCATGGTCAGTGTATTACCTACATTAGATGTAGGTAAGCATACTCCCAGTTTGGAGAAGCAGCAGGAGTACTGTTGTAGGAAGCTAAGCAATGTACTGCTCTGGACAGGGTCAGCAGCAAAGCACATTTTAGCCATCTAAAAAAAGACCCACCTAAAAAAATCAATATCAGTTTAACTGTTTGCTATATTTAGAATATTTTCATTGTTTTATATTGCTGTCAGACAGCCTGTTCTGATGGCAAACCACCATTATATAACTCAGATATTACTAGGGTTAGATACCAGTTTTTATATGAGTGGTACCAACTGGATCGAATCACAACACAGACTACAGTGCCTCATTTCAGTGCTGCACACCTGAGCTATTGACTGAAATAGTTGCTCTCTGGTGTAAACTTGTAATAGGGTTTTATTCCATATGTCATTTTAAGTGTTTTGTATTTATTTATATTTATATGTTGGAGTATTATTTAAACTCTTAACAGTTAATATATTGTTCAATTTCAAGTTTAAATATGACTTAGCAATTTAAAAAGACTGTTCTTCCATGTCATTGGCCAAGACTTTGAGCTTCCTTTTTAAATAGTATTGGTTCAGGCACCATTTAGACACCAGTGCCATTTCAAAAGTACCTTTTTAATCTCTTTAATGAATCAAATATTGCTGAAAATTACTGTTTTACTCACAAGTCTGGTTGCTTTTGAGAGAAGGATATTTGGCTTATGTAACAACAGTTTCCTTTTGGAAAAGGCTGTCTGATGGCAGGGTAAAGCGGTGCTCCTGCTGCTTCTCCAAACTGGGAGCGTGGTGACCGCCACCTACTGCAGCTAATACACTTGTATAAGTACCTTATACAACCCCACTTAAAAAGTCTCTGTACCATCATTTTAAGTGTCTAAAGAAAGGCTGTGTATCCTCAGTAAATATCCTCCTAAGTGTGAAGTTGGGCATCTGCAGTTCCTCAAGTCATTTTAAAGTGTGTGGCACTAAGGTAGCCTCAGCTTGTCACAGAGCACCAGCGGGCTCTTAGCTGGCCTGCAGGAGTGCTTTATGGGTTTAATAAATAGTGCTAATAGTGTGTTTAGATGGAATGGGACATGGGGAGAGGCCATTAGAGCAGCCTGCATTAGCTCTACTTTTTCAGCCCTTCAGAGTGCATCTGTACTCCACGTCATGATGGTTCTTGGAACTGATTGGCCAGCTGCTGTAAATACTTGATTCTTAATGCAAATTAAACACATGAAAATAACACTGAGCTAATGACATTAAACTTTTCTCCTCTTTTTGTCCACCAGGGTTGAGCACGGAGGGCATCTACAGGGTCAGCGGGAACAAGGCAGAGATGGAGAGCATGCAGCGGCAGTTTGACCAAGGTGCGTTACTTTTTCCTCTTACAGCATTCACATAAACATGAGTGCACTTGCTCATTCTTGCACCTACTTAATGTGTAGAAAAGGCCATGTAGATATGTGCGTGTGCATGTGCCTCTATCTATAACAAGCCTGGACCCCCGTAATTAACCAAGCAGCATTAATTCCACCGAGGGAATTGGCCTTGGCTTCCTTTTCGACTACAGAGCTGCCTCCTCAATCTTCGACCTACTCCGTGCGTGCGTGTGCCTGTACTGTACAAGTGCTCTCAATGTGTGTCTCCATGTGTCTGTCTGGTGTGGGCAGTTAATTACCTCCAGATTGGTTTGGTTAATGAAGCGTGTCGCTGCAGAGATAGATAGCAGAGCAAGATGGTACACACACATGCGTACACGGGCGTCCACGCCTGGTTGAGGTTAAAATCCAGCTCAGGTAATCAGAGTTGAAGCCCCACGTTGAATCATTTGGAGCCTCAGGACAATGGGACAAGACAATTACAGGCCAAACTACAGCGGAGGTGTCTCATCACCATACTGAAGATGGCACTTCATCAGCCCCCTGAAGATTCAGATAACTCATTACAGCAGAAAGCAGCATCAGAAGCACCACACGTTGAAAACTCTCCCCAGACTGTTCAAGAACTCGCCATTCGTATCTGTATTTCTTTTTTCTTGCCTCTCTTCCCTCTACACAGACCACCTTTGTAAAGTAAAAAGTTATCAGAAAATGGCTTTTTTAATTAAGTCTCTTGCTGACACACACATGCTCTCTGTAGAGCACTAGAGCACCACTCTAGTGGTTTTGCTGTCTGGCTCTCTCTCTGTTCAAATCTACTTTATAATTGTCTTTACGGTTCATTCTGCTTTTATTTAGGTATGTTTATTAATCAAAAATATCCTATGGTACATAACCAAAGTAGCTCTTTAGTATTATTCATATTGATTAAATGATGAATTGAGAAGTCGAGCACAGACCTGTTTGGCTGATTATGTGGGTGATATGGATAAACCCTCAAACACTTAGAGTGTAATTTTACTCAATATGTCTGTATATCATAATTAAATACTTTTTATGGATAATCAATAACCAGACAGGAATGTAAAAGGTTGGTCCATTATTTTTTGTTTTGTTTGTTTGTTTTTTGAGGTTTCTATATCATTCACAAGCTTGCCAGAAGTGTTTATGTATTCAAATCTGAGCACTCAAACTGCAGTCAAAGTACGTATCGTACTAGCGTCAAAATGCTACTTTCCCAAGCCTTTCTAATGGGGCTTTTCCACTGTCACTTTTTGTCATGCCAATTCAAACCATGCCAGGCCTCCAGGCAGGCTGCATTGACGTCTCGTCCACTGCGGCCAACTGTGACGAGCCCCCTTCTCCCCCTCAAACAAGTGTGTGTTGAGACTGATTTATGTCCGTGCAGAAGAGCAGAAAGAAAGGTGTTTTTAGAAGTTTCTGTGTTTTCATCTCTCCACACTTCCGTAGCTTCTAACTGAATCTCTTTGGTTTGATCTTTAGTTTCTCTCATGCATCCCTGTTTTTACGCTCAGGTACCTGCATTATTTTTGTACAAATATGGTTTCTGCTGAGGAAAATCTAACATTTCCTTATTTTGCTGTTTCATAAAAATGACTTTTTAATAACAGAATTTTGTGCTTAATCCAAAGGAAATTAAGTCTTTATTCGCTTTTCACCCTCAAGCAGGTAGCCCTGTTGTAATGGAGGTGCAAATAACTTCCATGCTGGGCTGACATGCCGAGTCAAACTGAGTGAACCCCAGCCAGCACGTGTATAGAAAAGGGTATAAAAACATTTAACTATATGACCTGATGTAGGCTTCTGCATGATGATGTTGCTACATACAGACCCCAAAGGTTGAGGGCATCAGCGCTGTAACCAAAGTCATTGCTTTCTGCTAATGGCTCAATGGGCAATTACTTTTAAAACAATGGGGGAAAAAAACGCAGGAGTCCCCTTTTAATACCTGACAAATAAAAGTACTTTATCACATTGATGAAAACTCATCAATGTCCATTATTTCCAGTACACGTCAAAACAGTTGTTGTCCAACTGTTGCAGCCAGTTACAGCCAAAGTATATATATACAATACTTTACAACACAAAAGTGCAGAGGCAGGTAGAAAAGGTGAGTTTTAGACATCTTCATCAGTTTTTGTTAACCTTTTTTATGTTGGTACAGTTCTGATGACATTGTTCTAGACTACTACCCTAAATTCCTTATGTGGACCTTTAATGGGAAAAAAAAACTTGAGTCACCCTTGAAATAAACAATATAGCAAAATCTCTCATGGTTGACACATTTTTATTGTCAAAAGTCATGTATCATTTTATAGCCCAGTCTAGCTGAGTCAGTATTTCCAAAGAGAGTTTTAGCTATTTTACGGGACTATTGATGGGGAGGTGTTTATCAGGTATTTATTTATTTATTTAACTAGTATGTTAAATTGTGATGTATGTACAATATGTAGTATGTGTGTTTTATACTTAAAATGTCTTCTGTCCATGTCATTTTTCCTCAGACCACAACCTGGACCTGGTTGAGAAAGACTTCACCATCAACACAGTAGCCGGAGCTATGAAGGCCTTCTTCTCTGAGCTACCTGAGCCTCTGGTGCCCTATAGCATGCAGGGAGAGCTGGTGGAGGCCTTCAGTAAGTCCTGGGGCTGTGGTGTGAGGGGACATGGGGTAAAAGGATGTGGGGAGAGTTCTTCACAAAATCCGAGGTGTATTGGATTTTGCTCTAAATCCTTTTCCCTTCATTGTAACTTTTCTTTAACCTAACAAGCAAAACTCTTGCAATCCAAATCCATCCATGGGGAGAATTGGATTTACCACTGGGTGAGGAGCCGGGTAACGGAGGAAAAAGTGGATGCAGGAAAGAATATTTAAGGCTGCAGGAGGAAGGATGTGGGGATGATTGCACATGATGGAGGGATGCAGGAGCGCTATGGATAACAGGGTCTGGATGAAGTCATGAGAAAACAGTCATACGTTAGATAAACGAGGGTGCTCCTGCGCTCTCCACAGCCCCTCTTTTTCTCTTTGTGTCCTGTAATCTGTCGGAATGGAGATTTAAGGCGTAGCTTAGTCTTGCAATCGTGCCAGAGAGATTTACCCCTGGGCCGCAAGGCTGCTGTCACTCACCAAGCTCTGCATGTGTGCGTGAGTGTGTGTGTTTTTAACGGCCCCAGCGAGACCCTTCAGCCGTGACAGAGACCTGATAAAGCTCCTGCAGTCTGTGGCACAATAGAGGAAGAAGAAGAGAGAGTGAAAAAGAAAAGTGAGGTGGAGCTAGAGATGAGAACGCCTTCATTTGGTTGAAAATGGCAACTTGTGCTTGGCCTTTTCAGAATCTGATAGGTGGAGAAAAAGAAAGATGTAGAAAAGGCTGGGGTGGGTGGATTTTATTGGATATTGTAATGGAGGCACTTCTTTAAATAAGCATTAGGAAGTAAGTTAAAGATGTTGTATATGAAATTTACTTCCCTGAGAAGTTGCAGTAGACTATTGGCATCTCAAATTAAAACAAATGCATGCTTTGGTTACTCAATAAAGTTTGGAAAAAAGTGTCCCAGAATGCACACTGCTCTCAAAACTCAGATCGAACAGTCAAACTAGGCAGTACTGATCAAATATAGATCAAAATTATGTTATGATATTGCCAATCTCTCAGTGAAAATGTTTTCAGAAACATATTTTAGTGCACTGTTTAACTGTAATACAAGATATATTGTGACCAATTAGTCACCATGCTGGCTCTGGTTTCCAACAAAGACTCCTAAACCTCAAATAGTGAAAACTGTGAAAAACTAGACAGTGTATGGATGTATGTCTATTTCTTGCCTAAAATGTTTTAGAAACATTTTAGTGTACTGTTTAGCTGTAATATGAGATACATTGTGACCAGCCCACCGCCATTCTGGCTCTGGTTTCCGATGGAGACTCACAAAACTCAGATTTTACTGTCAAACAAGACAGAGCTGATCAAATATGGATAAAGATAAAGGTTCTATGTTGCATATTTCCTGCTTAAAATTTTTGTCAGAAACAATATGAAATCATGTATATTGTGACCAGGCAGGCGCCATTTTGGTTCTGATTTCCAGGGGAGACTCACAAAACTCAAATGAAAGTGTGAAACTGGGCAGGACTGATGATAGAAAGCTCAAGATTCTGTTACTTCATCACATATTTTTAGTCTAAAATGTTTTCAGAAGCATGGTGTATTGTTAAGGTGTAATATGAGAAAAGTAGTCACCAGGCAGCTGTGTTGAAAAAGGACAGACAGAGAAGACGGAGAGGTACTCGCATGCAAATCCGGCATCCCCAGTGAACAAAGAAGCTTGGATAACAACATGAGTGAGGCTGACTTATTGTATTGCACCTTTAAGTTTTGGTTGCTGGCGATGGATGTACAGCAGGAGAAACCGGGGCTGTGTGAAGTCACCATGCCTCGAATCTGTTTTTGATCCACACTGACCTCATTGAGGGAATACAAACTCAAATTTCTCTGATTGTAAATCATGTTTGTGATGTGGAGGAGAACATCTGCTGTGCTCTCGCCTCGCTCACATTCACACAGGATGGACTGTGTTAGCTGGTGACGTCAGCTCTTCTGACTCACTCCTTGCTGCCATCAGGCTTAACACACCCAGTGTATGAGTGTGTGTGTGTGTGTGTTTGTGTGTGAGTTGCAGTAATCTGTAGGACATTGTGATGGGTGTATGCACAGTATGTTTCTCCGCTGGAATGTGTGTGGTCTTTGTCTGAGAACTGTAGTTTGGAGTCCTTTTGAGTCGCGCGTGTGTGTTTTCATCACAGAGATGTGTGAAACTCGCACTGTTGTAGGATGAAATCACTGTGTCCTGCACGGATTTTTTGAGCGCTGAATCCAATTGCTTTCACTATGCTCTTCAAACTCTCCTCTTCTCCATTGTAACCCCCCCTTCCCTCCCGTGCCTCCTCATCTTTCTGTACTCTCACTCCCCTGACATCTTTTCCTCAGATTCCCCCTAATCTTTCTTTTCAGCCACTTTCCTCCTCTAACCTCTCGTCTCTCTCTGCCACCATTCAGAGATCAACGATAGGGAGCAGCGCTTCCAGACGATGAAGGACATTCTGCGCCGCTTCCCCAAGGAGAATTACGAGGTCTTCAAATATGTCATCAGCCACTTGAACAAGTGAGTGAGTGACGGGGTCAGAGACGGCCTCTGACAGCCGTGCTGACTACACCGCTGGTCACCCAGTCAAGTGACCCTGTGGTGACATCACCGCAACAGCACACTGACAGAATAGAGGTTTTACTCAGGTTGAGTCATGTGTTAACACAGTGGCTATTTACTCTCTATTTCATAATGGATGTTACAGTTTGTTTATGTATTAGCAGTTCTGTCAGCTTAAGCATGACAAATTGACCACCATGCTCCAAGAGTGCCAGAAAGACTCGTAGTCTAAATTCAAATTCTAACATAGATCAGTGGTTCCCAACCCCTGGATCAGGACCCTAAAGAGGTTCTGAGATAAATCTGAAGGGTTTTTTATTGTTAAAGATACTTTGGTAACACGTTATTTGAAAGTGTTTATGAATGTCTTTATGAATGTTTATGGCTCTTGTCATTAAGTGTTATTCGGTCTATTATGTAATTTTTAATGTATAGTTAGGGTTTAAGTGTTACTGATACTTTTACCTCCTTTATGAGGCAAGAAGGATCAAAAATGGATAGCTCACTCTTTGATTGAAGGGCTCACAACTCACATCTACACTATGGCCATAACCTTTAATAATGGTTCACAAGAAGATATTGCTTCAGCTGATGGGGTCTCAAGCCAAAGAAGGCTGAAAACCATCGGTATAGATTAACTATAGTAAAGTTTATAGTAGTGCTTTCATGACAGAAGTATGAATTGGGTATGTGCAGACACGAAGGGCACATTAGCATCTGATATCTTAAACGATAGCCTAAAATTTTTTAAGAACATTAGTGCATTGTTCTAGGACTGATTATGTTGGTTGGTCTGTCAGTCCACCACTTAGTTTGGTCTAGACTGAAATATTTCAACAACTATAAAATCTATTGATGTGAAATTCTGCACAAACATTGAAGTTCCCCAGGGGATGAAGCCTACTGACTGGCCTGACTCTTCCTCCATGATCAGGTCAAAATTTAAAGGTCCAGTGTCTGAAGATTAAAGTGGATATTACAGAAATTAAATGTAATATTTCCAAGTAAGGTTTCATTGGTGTAAAAAGTGAAAATAAGAATGGCTGTGTTTTCGTTACCTTAGAATGAGCCGTTTATATCTCTCTAACACAGTCTGCCATGGTGCACTGCCATGTATCTACTGTAGCCACGAATGGACAAACCCCATACTGGCTCGAGATATGGCTTCATGCTTTGCTCAAGTTTTGCAGCTTGCATAGGTGCTCCTACCTGCTTGGAAGGAAAGAGTGACATGAGATATTTGCAATCAGCAAGCTCATGACAACACACACAACAGTTATATAACAAATAACAGATTCCTGCAAAAGGAATGACTTTCCCATTGGTACACCGGTAGCTGCAATGCCTTAAAAATATTTTAATGATTTACCATCCTTTTGATGTAACCGTCTTCTTCAGGGTATAGACTATCATGTCAAAATGTTGGTAAATTATTCAAATATTTTTGGCATTGTGGCTATGAGTGTGCAACTGTCTGCTTCCACACCAGCACTTCTTCATGATCAGCACCTCTCCAATATTAGTGTGCACTCCTCCTTCCTACCCACCTTGAAAAATGAATCAATAATGAAAATAATCGTTAGTTGCAGCCCTGCAGTAAACCGTATACATGAGTCGACTCTTCTATCTCACCATTTTTGAAAAAAGAGACCCCTGCTGTTTATGTTGCCTATTTTATGTCATATTAGGAGCAAAAATCTTGCATAATATAATCAGCATATGTGATCAGGAGACATCAGCTTTTCATCAGCAGTACATCATTTGACCCAGTCTTCTTTTAAATTTTCTCTTGAAGAGGTAGTGATTTGTGACCACTGATTAATTTTATTTTGTTTCTTTGTTTGTTCCACAGGGTGAGCCAGAACAACAAGTTGAACCTGATGACCAGTGAGAACCTGTCCATCTGTTTCTGGCCCACACTGATGAGACCAGACTTCACCACCATGGACGCCCTGACCGCCACCCGCACCTACCAGACAATCATCGAGAGCTTCATCCACCAGTGCGCATACTTCTTCTACAATCAGCCGCTTGCCGACGGCCTTCCTGGCTCCCCCACCTCCACGCTCTCCTCTGGGGGAGGAACCTCAGCCTACTCCTGCATGGCCGGAGGCTACTCGTCCTCGCCGACTCCGTCCCCGACTCCCTATGTCCTCCCCGCCACCCCTCCCGTCATCCCGCACTATGGCCCTCCTATCCACCACCACCACCACCACCACCACCATCAGCAACAACAACAACACCAGTCCCCGCCCCACTCCCCACCTCCTACTCCACAGTCCCCAATCCCAGCCCTGCTGCCGCCCTCCCTGCACCCCCACCACCCTCCTACGGAACAACACACGCTGTGAACCAGGGATCAAGGGAAAGAGGGAAAAAAAACGAAGATTCAGAGAGATTTAAGGGTTCGGAATAAGAGATTTTGAAGTTTGGGAAGGAATGGATGAAGATAAATTGAGAACAGAAGGTAGAAAGAAGAGAAGTTGGGAGAGATTGAGTGAGATGCAGTATGTACAGGGAGAAACCTACACATTTGGGAGAAGAAGAAGGGGGCGTTTGAGCCTCCATCACTTTTAGAAAAACGGACACACACAAGGCAGAAAAGTGGAAGAAGAGCATCTGAACTGGCAGTATGATCTTTCTCCCTCCTTGCCATTTTATCCCTTTGTTTCTCAGTCTCACTTCATGTAGACCTGCCCTCCTTGCCTTATAGAGAACCTACACACAAAAACACACTATTGAAGAGCGAGATGGTGCCAGTAACTGTTAAAGGGACTCAGGGAGGGACTCAGAAGTTAAGTGCATGGAGGGAATGTGAACTTGATGTTGGGATTGCTTCACCACATACACAAGCAGACACACACTTGACGCAAACACCCAGTGGCCAGTGTGCCTCCGACAACCATCCTCCTCAGTCCTGTGGCTTCGAACTGTGCTGGGAATTTTGCACCGACCCACCTGCTGCACCTACCTGGAGGCAATGTGGAGCAGAGAGCCCGTTGTCCTTAGCGTGTGTTTGTTTATTTCACCACTGTACAGAGAGGACTCAAGCAAGAAAAACACGTGTTACTACTCACCCGACAGGATGTTCTGTCCTCCACGACTTACGCATTCCTATCTATCAAACACACACACACACACACACACACACACACACACACACACACACACACACACACACACACACACACACACACATTCAGTTTCAGTCGAGGCAGTATGCCAAGCACAGAAGAGAAAAAAAAAATCTCAACCGACCAGATCTGCTAGGCAGCAAATTGGAGCAAAGGATTATGGGGGCTCTCACACCCCTTGGCATTCTGGGAAGGCTCCTCCCACTAGTCTCCTGTTTGCTCTCTCTCTTGGTTTGAACTTCAACCCCATCTTTATAAACAGATGAAGAAAGCATCTTAAAAAGTGGATATTTTAATTGGTCCAAATCTTGATTCTATGCTCACAATCCCACTGTCCTCATGCCTTTTTTATTCTGTTCTTTATTTGATAAAAAAAGAAATGTTGGGATAACACAGAGAAAACCCAGGCCAATCACTCATTGAGAGGCCTTGTGTGTCAGCGTCCGTGTGACTGTCTGTCTCGTCCGTGTGCGCATGTATCCATGCTTTTTTGTGTTACCTGAATTTCCCTGTATTAGGCAGATAGTGGGAATAATTCCAGGGTTGGACCTTCACCTGTCATGTTGCTTCTTTCACGCTGAGGTGGTTTCACAAGCGAGTCAGCGCTGCAGTTTTCACAGTGAGGACCTTGTTCAAAAAGCACTTTTCGGAGCACTTTGAAGGCACATTTTAAATTGGAGCTGCCATGACATGACATGACAGCCACCATTCACTTTATTGTCAGTCCACCCTGTCCTCTCTTTTCTCTGGGAGCACACCACTGACATCTAGAGGAAGAAATGGGTATCGCAGCCATAGACCTTACCTCCACTACTGCATGGGCGTAGCACCATTTTCCCTACTGTGGTTTTTGTAGCGTCAGGTGCAATTGTCAAGATTTTTCATCATTGTATGTCAGGTAAAATAAACTTTAGAGCTCATGAAATGTAAATAAAAGAGCAGCAGCAGTTTTAAATCTGGTACAAATCAACTGAGATTATATAGATTCAGGCTCTGATTGCAGTTGATTAGACATGCAGTGCATAAAATCACGTCTCTGTCTTTTGTTGTCAGTTTCCACTTCACCAAAGCACTCAGCCTTTTGTAAAGGAGTGCATGCCACTTCCCAGACACCATATTTGAGTGGTATGAAATGGAGATTTAGAAGATTGTGGCACAATGTAGCATTACAGGCCAGAAAGTAAGAGCTGGAAGCAAGGTGGGAGGCTTTTTATTTTCAAAAATAATTGGTAACCACTGCCCAGGCCTCTGGAAAGGAAACTCAAGTGGACTTAAAATATGATTTCCGAGAGTGTAACCACTACACCCGACTCCCCCCACTGTCACTGTTGTGCCACCACATCCCCTAGTCATTCCCTGTCCAAGAGAGACGGTTGGGTGCAGGAGAGACAGCAGACAGAACAGACAGTCCATTCATCCGTCTGCATGACTGGAGTGGAGCATCACAGAATTCCTCGGCCCAGCCTGCTGTTACCGTAGAAACCAGCGAGATGGGGCTCGAGGAGAACTGCTGAGCCCTGATCGAAGCAGCTTTTTGAAGCGTGTAAGTGTGTGTGTGTGCACGAGAAAGAGTGTGCGCATATGAACTTATGCGTGTTAATGTTAAGCAGATGCTCACCAAGGTCACTTATTCTGTTTGACACTGAATTGTATCTCCGCATGTCTCCTCCAGAATGTCCTCTCCACCCAAAAGGCAAAAACAAAACCCTTTTAACCAATCACTGAACTCTTAAAGGAGCTTTTATCAGTCTACGCTACCTATTTACCTTGTGTGTGTGCGTGTGTGTGTGTGTGTGTGTGTGTGTGATGCAGGAATTAAGAGAGTGTGTTTGGGTGGGTGGGTTTGCGCTAACATGCTAGCAAGCTGTGCTTGGCAGACGGCCAGACACCAGCGTGATCCAAACAAACGTGAAGGAGAGGAATGCGTCTCTCCTCGCGGTCATTACCCCGCTGTGTAACCCTGTTAGCTCGTCCAGATTACACACACTGATCCTCAGAGAAAGTGTGAGAGAGATGGGGGAGAGATTGAGGGAGGGAAGACAGACAGCGAACGGGTGAATGGGATCATTATTTGGGAGATGGAGGGAGGGAGGAAGGAGGGGTGACCACTGGTACTTGTGTGTGAACGCCGGCCAGTGGCGTTCCCTGTGTATATCAATGTGTTAATACTGAACTGACTGTGAGGCAGCCAAAGACTGTGGAAAAAAGGGTCGAGGGAGAGACGGGAAGCAAAGTGACAGTTTAGAAGAACAATTGAATTAAAAATGTGACTTTGGCTCAGCGATAATATGTGGCTGCATTGCTTTTCTTTTTCTTTTTTCTTTTTTTTGCAACAATGGTGACAGATGTCTGTTAAGTTAAAATGAGAAACAAGCAGAACTATATTCAAATGGTTGTTTATTGGTATGTTAGGGGGTCTAACATTTTGCCCTTTAGTCAGTGGTGATAGAAAAAAAAGTTTCTTTTTATGTTTTATTTTAATAATTAAAAAAATACAAAGCATTTTTTTTTTTTTTTTTAACAATTTCTTTGTGAACGATTGAGAGACCAGCCCAGTATAGTGCATGATTTCTTCCCAAGCAAGGAAGAGGGCTCCACCACTCTCACTATTTAAGAGATGATAAAAAAAATATTAAGAAATAATGGGAGGAAAAAGAAAATGATAAAAAAAGAAAAAATGAAGTACTGTAAAGTGAAAAAATAACATCCAACAAAACAACTGTCATTATTTGCTGAGTTATGGTAATTTGTCTCAATGGGAATGGTGTATACAGCAAGGCCTTATGTGATCTGTATCATAGTTAATAAATCAAATCTTGTAAAACGTCTGCTTCTTGTTTCTTTGTTATGCAGAATTATTCATGACATGTGGAATGGATAAAGAAATCCTGATCAAGTCTGAAGGTGAATGTCCGGGGACACTGTCTGCAGTTACACTCCTGTCAAGAAACTATTGATATCAACACAAACTGTATTAAATTCCTGCTCATCAATGAGTTGAATTTGGGACAACACATGTGATGCTAATTGTAGCACATTAGTGTGTTAAGGACATTAACACAGTGACTGTGTTACACAGATTAACACAGAGATGTGTAATTTATAAATATTAACAGTTTTGTCCTGACATAAAAATATTCACGCACATTCATGTGTGAATTAGGCAGTGATCTAACGCAAGCATGTGTAACTGTACTTGGAATTGTTTTAAGAAATCATTTTTAACATTTTAAGACATTTAATATTTCATGTTAATCCGATGAAACTGAAAAGTTCTCCTCCTCATATCTAGGGTCAAGAAATTTAGTCAACATTTCATGTTGAACCCGTGTAATGAATGCAAACACTCTGGAAAAGCCAGTAAGAGGACCTTGAGTTTAGACTTTTCTTTTGTTCTCAAACAACATCTAGAAAAAACTCATACATTGTTGTTTATTGGCTTCAAATAAAAGCACTGATAACTTTTAATGTGAGGAAACCTTTATACAAATTTCCAAAACCAATTTCAGAAGTGCTGTGCAGTCAGAGCAGGTAATGGTCTACATCAGTGGTTCCCAACCTTATTGGCTTGTCACACCATAAAACAAGGAGATGTTCTCTTGCAGGCCCTCATCAGCAGTAGAACATTTACTGGTTGTGACCTGTTTTTCCTTAAAAATCACAAAAACTGCAGGGCACCCTCCTTTAAAATATGTAGAATACTTCTATTGTCACAACATGGCCAGACCTTAAAAAAACTCATTTCAGCATACAAGCCTTCATCAGGGATGAAGGACACACTGTACGTGAAAACTGGGTAAAGAGCAATTTCCATAATCTTTTGAATGAAATCTTTACAGTCATAGAAAGACACGTGCACATTAAATTCCTCCACAGTGTTCTGAAAAGTTTTGTTCCACAACAGATTGTTGCTCTGTTCTCTCTGCACACTGTTGAAGGGACACTAAAGTCACAGGGGGCCCAGACGAGGTCAGGGGGGCCCATGGGAGCATCCTGGTTCCGGTGAGAGCGTCCCCACCGGGGCTGGGGCTGTGCCATTTCAGGGTGATGTAAGGACTCTGGTCCCTGTGAGGGCGATGTGAAGGCCTGACTGCCATTTCATGGTGCCCTCATCTGACCTTTTCATTGAGTCAAACCAAAGGAAATCCATGTCCATGACCTTTGTGGTGCATCTCTCCATTCTGGCACAGGAAGAAAAAATAGGAGAGCGAGGGAGAGCGGCTGATTGGGAATGAAAAGGGCAGGCCCGTGTGCACACAGGACACACGACCCTTGAACTCTAACCTTTAAGAAGTGTCATGAGGGAGAGACCGATGTGGGATTTGATTGTAAGTCAAATATGGGGATCGTCAACATTGCTCAACTGGCCAATGTGCAAATGAAACCACTCAGTTTAGGTAATTTAGTAATGACTCAATACAAACAAACTTGATACTGATTCAATTGTACTTGAGAAAATATGTTCAATAAGCTCAAGAAAAGAAGTTGAATCAATAACTCTTCAGTCACACTGATGAACATTAGATACAAATTTCCTTTTACATTTTCTCAGTTTGAAAAGTCAGTACTTCATTTCACACAGAAAACTTACCGCTGCAGCTGCTCCTGTTGGAGCTACTTCCTTCCACCATTCGGACAAAAACAAAATATCTGAAATTGATTTTATTATTTATTGTAATTTAATTAATTTATTTTTATTAAAAGACTGAATTCAACAATCTTCATCAGCTCACAGTGAAATTTTCATTATCATGAAAACAAACAATGATGACTTATCTTGAAGTACATTAGACATACAGCAAGTTTTTTTTTGTTTTTTTTTATCAAAGGCCTAAACACTTTCTTCAAACAGTAAATGCATGCTGTGGAGTCAGCTAATATGCTGATTATTTTCCTATAAACTTAATTTAATAAGCTGATTGAACTCTGAACAGCACATTCATTTAATGCATCACTAAAAGTCAAAAGACTTCAGATTGGAAGAACTTTGAAAAGAAACAAGCTGGACTGATGACAGTAACTTTGCACATGCTCAGCAGGATTCTCTCTCTGCCTCTGGAAACAGAATCGTTTCACCTTGGATTTTTTTCCAACAAAAAACTGATTTAAAGGTATGAAAGTTACTTTTTTATTGTTCAGTATTTTTCCTCTGTTGTGTAAGGGTTAGCTGCCTATAAAGCTAAACTTACATCAATTTTATTTCTAGGTCACTGGTTAAAAATGGACATGAACAAAGTATGTTAATACAGACATTGCTAGCTAGCACACAAGGCACATGACATTCAATGGAAGCACCTTGCTTGTTTGTGTTGACATACTTCTGTATCAGAAAATAAACGTACTTCACTAAATTTAAATGCAAAATTACATTTACGTACATTCAAATAATTAAAACCTAGTTAACACTAGAATAACTGGCCAGTCATTTGCTTTCAGTGCTCATGATGCTGGACAGCCAAGAGAATTTTAATCATATATAAAAAAATCTTAAGTAATATTATAAGATACTGCAGTGGTAATGTGATTACTCTGAGGTGTGCTTTTATTTGAGATACAGTGAGTGAATGTCTCACTCAATTTAACATTATAGTTTTGTACGTATTAGTGAAAATATGTAAATTGTATTAATAGGCTAAGTATTGTACATGTTTCACGCATCAAGATATGATTGGTGTATTTCAAGTAGTCTGTGAGGGAAAATGAGGGGAAACATTTTACCATGTCCCACTTCTACCTTATATTTACATCAAGTTAAGGAGAAAAGAATATTTGATTACATTAAATTTCATGATTATTTTATTTTATTTTTTTACAGGTCATGCCAGCATTAGTCATGAGTATGAGGAGAATTTGAACCATTTGTAAAGTGAAACAAGTTAATACAGCTCCATAATGCTCAGTGAGCCATTTAACTAAATCACAACTATCCAATACTCCCTTTTTTCTTTAATACAAATGTTTCTCCACAGGGCTTTTGGCTGCGTCCTCTGTTGTGCGTACATGAACCCGCCACTAGGAGGCCGACTTGTCCCACACACTACCCATCAAGCATTGCTCTCTCCGCTGTATCCGGGTAGAGGAGGCAAACGGCGGAGCATGGACCTAATTGATTGGGTCAAGGTTTGGATGTCAACAGCGAGACGACGTTTTAATCCCGCGCTCACGGTGAGATGAATGAATGCCTGAGACGAGCATCTGAAGACTTTTCTCATTGATGTCGAGCTGCACTTGTTCCCCTCTCAGTTTGAAGTTGGAGGAGGAAATAGGTTTGACTAAACTCCAGAGAGTGTGTGTGCACGGAGGAAAGAGGAGGAGGAGGAGGAGGAGGAGGTATAAACCGCGGAATAAAGACAAAGAAGTTAATTTGAAGTCATTGTTGCTCTGTATTAGAGGCATGACCAAAAAGAAAAAAAAGTTCAGAGGTAGACAGTCAGAGAGGAGGAGGAGGAGGAGGAGGAGGAGGAGGAGGGGGACATGTATGGAGGAAAAGAGACTGGTCTTATGATGAGTCGAGGCACGTATCTCCGCTCAACCGTGTCTTTCTGGGCTTCGAGCTCGCAGCTGCGGCGGCGGGTATTGAATTCAGATGCGGCCTGTCTCTCCGCTCCGGCCAGCCGCTACAGGTGGAAATGCTCTTATCAATACGGACTGTCCGAGCCTGACTGCGGCCCGATCCGTCTCATTGATGATTTTAGGTGCCCCTGCCCTCCCCTCCCCTCCCCGAGGAGCCCATTGATTAATGTCTGGGTCACAGTGGTATTTCCATATTGATACCTCGATTGATGACGGCGCTCCAGGAACAAGCCGTATTGACCATCAGGAAAGTGATACGTTTCAAACTGCTGGGCGGATGTATTTATGCATAATGGGCATAATGAGAGGGAGAGACACATGTGGTGATGGAGGCACAAGAGATGTAGGTGAAAGATGGGGTTAATACTTTGTATCCTGTAGAAAGAATCACATCAATATACCTACAATAACAAGCTGTTATACTTTTACTACCAGCACTACTGATGTAGATATTAGAAGGGCTGATAGTGCACAGAGAGAGCTTTTTTTTTTTTTTTTCCATTGTCAAGACGTTTACAAAAACACCTCGACAACAATAATTCAGAATATGTTGAAAAGTGAAGGTTTTTACACGGACTGTTAGAAGACGTCGACTGAAGGTTCACATTTAGAGCATATTTCACTCTGTTGTGCAATAGTGACATTTTTGTCTGCTACAGTTTGTAAATAATGTTTCCTGTCTTTGCCTTGAAGCATCACTAAGAAACTACATCATGTTGAAAGGTGCCACACACAGGACTTGAATCCTGGTTGTCTGGATGAAAGTCCTGTATTTAACCTCCTCATCCCCTGTATCTCCTTGTTGGTCTTTATAATACATCCTGGTGTTCATGCCTTCGGATTAGGTGAAACTATAACCAGTATGCACATGTGTTATTTTACATTGAGAACTTTTGTTATGACGTCCTGGAAGCTTCTTGTTGGCAGCACACAGCCTGTATAGTTTGTTTTTATGAGCTCTTACATGAATCATTAAAGGGATAGTCCACCCACAAATGCAAATTCAGTTATTATCTATTTACACTCATGCCAATTGAAGGTCAGGTTTAGTTTTTTATTGCTGCACAAAAAACTGCTGGATTTTCACAGGAAAGGAGTGTTGTAGAATCTCCCAAGCAATGGAAGTGAATGGTGACCAGTTTTAAGACATAAAAACACAGAATAATGAAAACATAAAATGCCTCCATAATGTTTGTCTGGTGTAATCCAAGTCTCCTAAAGCCCCGACATGCCAAGTCGACTAAATAAATGTTACTCACACCATGTTTTTGAATTTTCACTATCGATCCTTATCTTGGAGCCACGTTCACATGCACACTGTCTGAACTGGGTGCGTTTGGTGTGACAACGGCATGTCAGGACTTTAAGAGACTTGAATTATGCCAGACAAGCATTATGGAGGCATTTTCTGTTTTTTTTTTTCTGTTTTTTTTAACGTTTGAAAACTGGGCACCATTCACTTACATTGTTTGGGAGATTTTGCAACACGGTTTTCCTGTGAAACTGCAGCAGAGTTTTGAGGACTAACAAAATAAACCTGACCTTCAGTCGGCACAAGGGGGAGTATATAATGACTGAATTTTCATTTTGGGGTGAACTATCCCTTTAAAATGCTTTGACGTTGTGTCTTTTGTAGACCCAAATTTCGACACCAGTGAAATGTGACTTTGGAGAAATACCTTCACATTAATCAATATCATCTCTCTCTCAACCTACAGCTGAACAGATTATTGGAATGATAAAACAGACGTGTTTTACGGCACATTGATGTTGAAACCAGGTTTTAGTTGGTTGACAAGAGGGTGAAAAGAGATCTTAAGATGTTCAGACCAAGTAACAACCACAAATTAACATTGGTACTCACTGGGCGATATTAGGGAGTAAAAGAATTCTAATATGGATATATAGGCCAGTACTCTTCACAGTGGATCAAATATACAGAATATAGATTAAGTGTATAAACAGATTTTTTTTTTTTTTTGCAATGATCCCTCAAATGTGGTTAACACTTGTGACATAGAAAGGATGTTTTATGCTTTTATGCAATATTTTATATGTTGTTGTTCAAAATGGCACAAAAGGGCACTGAAACAGTAAACTTTCACCAGTATTTCTTAACCAGATAAATAACTATAAATAATATATAGTACAATATGATACTGCTTTATTGTCAGTATACACTAAAATTCAGTTTGCACATACACATTCACACATGGTGCACATATGACACACGTTATACAGATGTAAAAAAAAAACAAAAAACACTAAGACAAATATACAGTGCGTATCAAATTATTATCCTTTGGATTTAAATGTCAGTTAGCAACACTGATTTTGGTTTAGAGTAGACTGATGTTTAAAAGAGGGAGGACTCTAAATCACCTACTGGAGGACAGAAGTTGTTGTTCACAGTGAAGGATGTCTCTCTTGGCTGTAGGAGAGAGCGGGATGGAACTTGTGGGTTCACCTGTTCACATCAGCACTCAGGTGTTTTGTTGTGTTGTTGTTGTACGAGGGCCAGAGACCATAGTCTCAAAAGTGTGATGATCCCCATCAGTATTAGTGTAATCTGTAGATAATTCATGTTACGTATGACAGTAATTTTACAGTAACAGAAAATAACAGCATATACAACAAATAATAAGACTTAAAACAGAGCTGGAACAGGATGTGTTTTCCAGCCAAGCAGTGAACCAAAAGGCTGGAAGGAACAGTCAGGATCAAAAACACATATAAAAAACAGTAAAACAGTGTGACTGCAGCCCAGATGGCAGATTATGGCTTTAAATTATTATTCCTTATTATAAGATCAAATAAGATAAAAAAAAACAAACTTTATTGATCACTAGGAGGAAAATTCAGTATTACAGAAGCACAAACACAGAGTGAGGATGTAGGATAGAGATCAATGACAGAAACACAGACTACAAACTACATAAGACAAACTTAAAACAATATAGAATTAAAAAACAAAGAATAAATAGCAAAACTGTAAGAAAATCAAAGCATTCTTCAACATTCAAAACATCTACAGCCAGATGTTCTTCTTCATTCTTATGTCATTCAGAAACACTTTAAAAGTGTCCAATGAGACCAGCTCACAAAGATTTAGGTGATTCTGCAACTGATTCCAAGCTGAGGGAGCAGCATACCTAAATGCCCCTTTCCCAGTTCAGTACAGACTTTGGAGACCGTCAGTAGAAATAAGTCCTGGGAACAAAGACAATAACCTCTCATTCTTTTTAGTTGGATGAAGATCTGTAGAAAAGAGATAAGTAGTCCAAGAACAGCCCTGTAAATAAACAGCTGACCGGGGAAAAGGTTCAAAGTGTGGACTCACTCTACTAAACTGGTAGAAAATGCAGCTAAATGTAATAACAAACGATTTAACTTTATTTTTTGTACTAAATTGTGGTGAGGAGTATCAATAGAGATGAAACAATACTGTCAGACCATATATATAGATTGATAAAATCCTGTAGATGAATAGGATTTACTTGATGTAAATGTCTCGTGTAAAATGACTCCCTGTCCTTAAAGTCAGTTGTTCCAAACCTGGGAGACAGGACACCCTGAGGTATACTTATATACTGCTTATTTTTTACTAACCTTTCTCAAATGTTCGCTCTTTTTATTTATACAGCACAGTTTCACCATATTCAGGAGCCCAAACATTATTACAGAAAATGACTGAAACTGTTAAATATCAAAACAGCTGCGACTAATTTACTTTCGATTGACTAATTGATTAATCAGCTACTCTGCTTTGGATGAGCTGCTTGTATTTCAGCTCATAGACTTCTGCAACATGTGACAAAGGATGCTGGGGGCTTAAAGGGGTTTAAAGCGGGGGTCTCAAACTGACGGCCAGGGGGCCATTTCTGGTCCCATTTCCCCCTTCCTCCGGCCGGTGACATCATGACAAAAATATGATCTGGCCCACAATAATTTTTTCAGTAATCTTTTGTTGTGTTAGTTATCAAGTGACATTTATGATCATTTATGCGACAGCGCTTAAGTTTTCATTGTATACTTGGTTGCGTTTGACGAAATCATGACAAAACCGACAGTGCTCAGCTCGCCATTTTCATCTGGGGTGTTAGTGAATTCAAAGTTACAGGGGAGCTCCTGAGTTTGTGTCCAATGTAAGACTACAAAATGTTTGTTTGCAAGTTTTTGTGTTAAGTATTATGAAAATATGTTAGTACTGGAAACAAAAAAGTAAATTTCCAGAAATGTTGGGCTTTCTTGGAGCATTTAAGTGTTGAATTGCGCTCCCTCCTCCCATGAGATGACAGTGTCATCACAAGCCAAAAGTGTTAGGAACCAGCACTTCAGGGGGAAAGAAACTGGATCATAAATTTGCCTTTTCTAAATCTTGTTGATGATGAACTTTTTGTAAAGATGCCTCAAAAATATCAAAGCAAAACTAACCACACTGACTCAGAAAGGGGGCTAAAACTAATTCATCATTAAAATCATTCAGATCAGTCTCATTAGGTTGGATGCCAAACAGCAGCATTTTACAGCTACAAAATAAGACTGGGCAAAACAGACCTGGTAATCAGTAGTTTGATAAATGAGTTTTCAAAGCAACATGAGACAGGTAACAGAGCTTCAAATAAGCCAAATCATCTGTGCCCAGCTCACAGGTGCATCTGCAAAATGACTACTAGTCTTGAAAATTATTGCAATATATTCCAAAATCCAACAACAAACAACATCCAAATAGAGAAACAGCTGACATGGGGATCCCGCATGATGGACATATCGTACTGTACTGGAGGTTAGCAAGTGCTGCTAATCAGCACACAACTTAGTGTGACCTTTGTGTGTTTGCAAAGGGGATTTACTGATTTTATCATTTTCTGTGAGGTGTTTATATGGTTTTGTCAGCTCATTGCTGCTATGTGATCATATTTCTGTGATATTTCCAACTATCTCTCTAAAAGTGGCTAGTTTTTCCTCACCGGGTCAAGTGCACACACTGCATAATGCAGAACAACTCCACAGAGAGCCCGGAGTTGTGAACCCAATTTTGCAGACACCCTAATTTAAAGGACGAGGGAGACAACAACACGATTCTGTGGGACTTGTTCTGCTTGTTGTGGAGATTACTTTGGAGGCAGAGGGCATTGTGTGGAGATGATAGTCAGTGAAGAAAAAAATAAAGCGTTGAGCAGAACTGATCCCACTTTACGCTTTTAGGGTCAGTGGTCGAAATGGGCTCTCGGCCTCCAGGTCCCCGTGACATGGATCAGGGGGCCCCGACGTATATCTGCTGATTACATCTCCTGAAGTGGAAAACATGCAAATAATAAATGTATGAGCAACGTGCTTGTTTTTTTGCTTGATTAATTATGCCGTTTAATTCCAGATCCACCACGCCGCTCCACCGTATAATTTCCCAGTGGTCTTGGCTGTTTCTTCTCTCACATGCGCTCTCTCCTTTTTTTTTTTTCTCCTCATTGCAAAATGAATCATGGATCCAACCGTCTGTACCCGGGGGAGAGCGGCGAGCTGGCGAATAGGCTGACCAATCATGAGCATCAGAGGCAGACACACAGACGGAGGGAGCCTTTTGTTGTGTGCTGCACTCATCAAGTTAGAAGACAACTGCTGATTTGCCCTGAAGAAAATTAAAAGATGGAGTGTAAGGAAACGAAATAACCAACTTCATCTGTGTTTATGTGTTTTCCTCTCTTCTTCTTACGTTAAATCTCCACTTCCCTCCTCTTTGCTCTGCAGCTTATCCAATCAGACCGGCCAGTGTGTGTTTATCTGAGTGGGTGGCAGAGTTTCAGCGCCATTCATAATGTCAAGTGGGACCATGACTGCTCTTCTATTCCCAGCCTGGCCAACCCTCTCTCAGCCTCCTGACAGTTCCAGGTTAGCCTTCTCTCCTCTCTCCCCTGGCCCTCCTCTTCTCTCTCCTCCAGCTTTCCTCTCCAGCTCTCCCAGGGGCCCCACTGAGAATACTGCTCAGATCCAGGCCTCTGAGCCCCAAAGCCGGCCCTAATCCTCCGCATCGATCGCCCTGAGAATTTCCTCCCCAGCACAGCAGGCCTCGCTCCCCGGCACTCACACTCCTCGACCCTGAACAGCTAGCACTTCTCAGTCAGAGACAGAGAAAATAGGGTCAGGCACGTTACCTGTGTCTTTCCAACAGATGGGTCTTGTTGATGTGATGTGTGTTATTAGGTGGTTATGGCAGGTGGCACGTTGCTCCTGAGAGTGCTGGTGTTGTTGCCGCTCCAAACTCAGCTAGACTTGGCTGTGATTGGCTCAGTCGTTATCATTCAATGTTCAAAACGAGTTATCTTAACAGAGTCTTTGTAGTACAAGTGGTAGTCAGGAAAGTGGTTTAGATGTCTTTGCCATTGTATTTCTCTATGAATCAGAGGTGTTATGTATGTAGGTCTTTATTTATCCCCATGGGGAATATATTATATATATATATAACTAGTTTGGAAAAAAGAAAAATTACACCACATGTTGCAGTTAAGAGTGTGTGAAAACTAGTTAGCAAGCAAGCAGAGAAGTTTAAACAGTTAGTTAACAGTAAAGGTTAAATTAATAGAAAAAATAGTTAGCTAAAAGTAATAAATAAATGGTTAAGATAATCAGCTGGAAGTCGTGGATAAATTGGTAAAATAGTCAGATAAAAGTTACAGATAAATGGGTAACATAGCTGAAAGTAATAAATAAAAAGGTAAAACAGCAAGCTAAGTACTGTGGATAAATGATTAAAATTGGTCAAAGTAATAGGTAATTGGTTTAAATAGTTAGCTGTAAGGTAATGGATAAATGCTTGAAATAGTGGCTAAAAGTACATTTACATGATTGAATTACATAAAAGTAATGGATATAGTGGCTAAAATGGTTATCTAAAAGTATATATGATTTAAAATTGTTAGCTAACAGTAGCTAATTTATATTTTGGTTAAAATAGTCAGCTGAAAGTAGCTTATGGATATGTTGGTGAAAACAGCTGGTGAAAAGTAAAGAATGAATTGGGTTAAAGTAGTTTGATAATGGTCGCCCTGGTAGCTCACTTTGTAGAACAGACGTACCATGTAGCTTACAAAGTCCTCACCACAGCGGCCCAGGCTTGACTCCAGTCTATACCCTTTGCTGTATGTCACTCCTTCTCTCTCACCCCTTTCCTATCGTTCTTCAGCTGTTACTTTCCAATAAAGACAAAAAGCCAGAAAAATATGTATATATAAAAATAGCTGCAATGTCCAGCTACTGTCAATCCAGGTGGTACGCAAACCAAAGTGCCCTGAATACTGACCGTTACATTTCATGAAAGAAAATTGTTACAATATCCAATTTTACACGATTAATAGTCTTAAATAACATCCAGTTCAAAGTTGGTTCAGACTGGTGGAGTCAGTGGGCCACTTGAGCTCATCTGACCGGGCTGTGGGATTATAAAAAACACTGGGAATCACATGCTCTGCTATTCATTGTTGAAAACGGGTACCCTCTGAGAAACCTAAAACACAGATCTCCTGGTGTTTTTTTTCCATCTATCATGCTGACGAAGATGGAGTAATGGAAGGTGGTGTACGCTATACAACTCTGCTGGAAGATGAGAAAGCATCATTACCACAGTCCTCCTGGGAAAGCTCCCAACCAACAGTCTATCCCGCGTAACATACTTGTTCATAATTTATTTACGGGGCAAGCTTCCCCTGGACTCTGCTGTGTGTTTTACTGTGAGTGTGGAGGTATTCTGAGGTATTTTCCTCGATTTCTGTCTGCTTGTGAACAAGGCCGGCAAGGCTGTGTATCCAGTACAATAGTAGATGATTAAACCTCATACTTTATTAACACATTGGCTGTGTGGCTGGCATGCTAACTTCATCCCAATCATGAATGAGAGAGGGAGGAGGGGGAATCTGGAACATTTGGCCCTGTCAAAATGCTGCTCTGTGGACCAGTTAGAGCATCTCTGTCTATACTGGCATTTAAGAGCCAGTACAGATGGTAATGTATCAATACTCTGTTTAAACGGGGCTCTGAGCCACATTTCTAAATCAGCCCTAGAGATATTTTTGGCAAAATCTGTTTCCAACCCTTCTTGGGTAAATTTGCTAATTCGGTTGACTTGTGGTTCGGTGCGTCATCATAATATACTACAGATGCATCTTTTATCTGCATTTACATTTTTTTTTGCAAGGGATAAATTCAATGCTTATGTACATTTTATTCTCTCTGCATCCTCTTCAGCTTTTCATTCATTAGCTTTTTTCTACCTGAGCTGACTGCACACCCTTAGCCTCCACACACACACACACACACACACACACACACACACACACACACACACACACACACACACACACACACACACACACACACACACACACACTTTATATTTGCAGCTTTTCCCTCCATCTCCTCACTCTCTCCCAGCTCTCTATACTTCAGTGCGTCGCTCTTTCCTCTCGCACCTCTCCTTCCCTGCCCTTTCCTCATGCTTACTTCCTTCCTTCCCATTTTTACCCTTGCTCTGCCTGCTCTCCTCTTGTCCGCTCCCTCCCTCCCTCCCTCCCTCCTTCCCCTCCTTCTCTCCTCTCTCCCTCTTTCTCTTTATTAATTTATTGGGTTGTTATTCTCCTTGCCTGGCTCTGCTAATGAAGGCAGGATGCAGATGAGGGCGAAGGTCATCTCCGTAGCGATCGACCCCACCGCCCCGCAGCATGGCACTCTGACTGGCACAGGTCAGTGGCAGCTGTCAATCAAAACATGCACATGCACATGCACACATGCACTCACACACACTTACTGTGTCACTGAAATAAATTCACAGACAAAGATATCAGCTATGTTGTTTTACAATTAGCAATGTATAATTAACAATACAAATTCACGTACTTTAGGTCCCTTATAGCGGTGGTTCCAAACCTTTTTGGTTTATATCTTCTTATAATGAAGCAGGCCGGGGTAACCAGCGACCCCTCATCATAGTCTGTGCATGTCTGTGAGATTCTGAGCAGCTTAACCAGAGTGACTTTTCCTCCTCAGATTTCTGCATTTTAATGATTTTTAAAGGCCTGAGGATGTAAAACTGTCCAGAATTCACAAGAAAAAAGCAAAGATTAGAGAAAAGTCTAAAAAAAAGAACTGAATTTTGAGTAGCAGAATTTAACTCCAGTATTGCCTTTATTTAGTCTTCCATCTTTGATATAAATAAGATTGACAGTGAGATGGTATGCTATAAAACACCTGAGATGATATATTCAGATCACCTCTCAGTATAACTTACAGTTCAACATTACAAACTACACTCTATAAAATGATCATAGCGCTGAATAAACACATCTCTAAAATATTAAATCCTTCATGAAAGTAGGATTTATAGCAGAGCTGTTCAGTCAGACTGCATTTGTTTTAATTAACAAATTGATAAATAAAATTATGATGTAATGTCTGTCAGCCTGGCCTATGTCTTTGATCCAGACTGTAATATTTCAATATCTATTGGATGGTTTGCTATGTGCTATATGCTACATTCATGGTGCTCAGAGGATAAATTAATATCAGTGGTGGAAAATACTCAGAATCATTACTGAAATATTACTCAATTACAAGTGAAACTACTGGTGTTAAGTATTCTTATCAAAAACTACTCAGAGTAGTAGTTACTTTTTAACCATGTTTAGCAGGCGTTCCAAGTGGCTTCTTTTTCTCCAATTCTTTTGTCTAAATTACTCCAAACTCCTGCACTGTTCTGCTCAGCGGTATCTTATCTTTATCTTATCTTATCTTATCTTACAATCGCCTCTTCAAACCTGTGCCTGCTACAGTGTGTTTTTTTCCGTCCATATGTCATGGTGTTCGTTAGCTTGTTTAGCCTTACTGGCTACAAAAATGCAGATGAAAGGTTTGGATATTCATTCAAACTGTAAGCTTGCTCACTAGTAAATTATGACTTTTAAAGTAACAAAGATTACAAGACACTTGGAAGTACAGGTAACCAAAAAATGACTTAATTACAGATATTTGAGTGGCTGTAATTAGTTCCAGCTAGTTAGTAAGTAGTTAAGTTGAGTGAAATATCCTGAAGGTTTGATGGTTCAGACTTTCATGTTACCCTGAGGATGAAGTGTATAACTTTGGTAATTTGTGTAATAATTTGGTATTTGACTATATATCTGTAAAACTGACATTCCCATCAGCCTCAGATGCACTTTGTATGTGGTCCTGTTTAGTAAATGTTAGCAGTAAATGTAAACGTACTAAAGATCCTCTACAAGAAGATGATGCATCAGAAGGTGCAGTATTGTTATGACGTGGTACACACTTCCTGTCTCCTAAATGAGCCTGTTTGGAAGTGTTGTGAAAGTCATGAGGATGGATGAAAGCAGATAAACATACAGTAGACACAGCACAAATTTAATGTTTGCGCCTCATTTTACGGCTTGTTTTTTTATCTGCTAGCCCAGGGCTTTTCAAAGCCTGAGACTGCGAGACTCCCCTCAGACAAAGATTGATAAGATTGGCTTACTTGGTTTCGCTCCATTCCTAGATGTCTACGGGATCATTTTTAAACAGACAGTCACTAATTGAGTCATGATAGTCTAATATTGCTGTTTGACCTCGTCAAACGTCAGACTACACCAAATACATAAAAAGGTCTGTCCAAAGGCACTTATCAATTTTGGACTCTGTGAAAGTGGGAAAAACACTAAAATTCCACATCTGTTTAACAAAATCACACATTTAGGCTATTCTATTCAGTGTCCCTTTGATAACTACTGTGATCATTTTTCACTTCCATTGACTGAGCTTCCCCTGAAACTGTTTGGGGGCCCCCTGGGGAGGCTGGACTCCCACTTTGAAAACCCCTGTGTGCTAGCCTGTGCTTAATATTGTTATAAAGCATATCTGTGTTACCAGAGTGCACAAGAGTGCGTTGCTGACACAGAGATAGGTCTCAAAGTTAATTTTCTCTCAATTTGTCTGTCTGGAAATGTCATTTTAGTGTAACAATGTTGCTAGATATGTGGCTTTTGAAAGATTCAAATTTATTTACATAGCACCAAATCATTACAGAAGATGTCTCAGGATACTGAGCAGGCCTAGACCATATTCTTTACATTTCTATACAGAGACCCAACACTTCCCACATTCACTGTGCTCACATTCACTTCACATTCACTCCCATTAGAGAGAAAAGACTAAGGACCCGCTGCTAGTCTCCTAATGGAGCGGGACAGTGTTGAAACCCATGTGACACAAATACAAGACATGACTCTAAAACAGAGGTGGCAGAGATACAGGTTTGTGGAATTTTAGTGTTTTTCCCACTTTTCCACTGGCACTTTTGGCCGTGCTGAGTCAAACCCTACCATGTCGATTTGTATTTCCAGTACCACTTTTATTGTGCCGAGCTGTGTTGAGTCGCTCCCGAGATGGACAGACTTTGGAGGGGGGCCAAAGCGAGCCCAACCTGCCTCCAACCGGGCTACTGTGATGTTTGCTAACAATGGCCAACCCATGACAACCCTCGCTCCCCCTCAAAAAGCATGTGCCGTGATAATCAACTCTTGTCTGTGCAGGAGAGCAGAAAGACGTTTTTAAAAGCAGACTGTGGTCACTTCAGTTCTTTAGCAGCTAAATTCTGTGGTTGGAAGTTTAGTTTCTCTCCTGTGGTGCTGTTATTACATTCAGGTATCTGCTGTATTTTACTCTCAAGTTTGCTTTCAACCCTACAGAAAACATGTCAAGTTACTGCTGATGAAAACCTGGTTTTGCTGCTTCATAATAGAAGTTTATGGTAAGTTCAGTGTTTATTTGCCATTTTACAACTGCTTGACTTGAGCTAAGCTGCTCGTCCTCAGTCATGAGACACACCTTCAAGCAGGTAGTCCTGCTGTAATGGAAGTTCAAATCCCTGCCGTGCTGGACGTGTATGGAAAAGGGGTATCAGTGTCAGAAACTAATAAAAGCCTTTGGACAGATTTTTTTTTATGTATTTGTAGAAGTCTGAAGTTAAACAGCAGTATTAGGCTATCTTGGCTCATTTGTTGAATGTTAAATCAAATGACACAATCATAATCACATAAACATCCAAGAATTGAGCAAAACTAAGCAAGTAAACTTCAGGGGAGCACCTTTCTCCAAATGTTGTCTGAGGGGAGGCCCACAGTCTCAGACTTTGAAAATCCCTGATCTAAAGTGTGCTTTGTCCTTCTGAACCATCCTTGATTATACTGACTAAAATTCAGCATGTTAAAATTGTCATTGTGAGCAATTTAGCGTGCTAACATTAGTATTTAGCTTAAAATATTGCAGTGCCGAAGAACAGCCTCGCTGATCACCGTCTTTTAGGGGGTCCTGACCCAAAGATGACACACCGTGTCGTTCATTGGCCTTGACATGGTGAAGATCTCTGAATCGCTGCTTCCTGCATCCTGTATCTCAGTACTTGTAGCATTTACAACCTCTGCTCTTCATCACAGCATGTCAAGAGATTGTGTGTGTGTGTGTGTGTGTGTGTGTGAGTGTGTGTGTGTGTGTGTGTGTGTGTGTGTGTGTGTGTGTGTATTTGTGGATGCACTCTGCGTTCAGACATTCTGTATGCATGTCGATTTTGTTCATGGTTATTGTTGTGGGTTTATTTGTGTGCTCAGCCATGTTCTTGAGTGTGTTCACCTGCATCTGGGCATCCGAGCAGACACACACACACACACACACACACACACACACACACACACACACACACACACACACACACACACACACACACACACACACATCTCTATTAGCAGTATAGTAGTGTTAACAGTGTTATGCCATGCGTGAACCTCCCCACCTTTCCCTCATATCTATGCAAAGCTGGGGTCCTGTCAATCAGTCACCTTGGTGACACAGAGCCCCACCTCCCCAATTAGAGCTGACAGGGCAGGATTAGGAGGGGGGCGGGCCCCCGCCGACCTGCCTACGTGTCAATCACGCGCTGGGCATCCACACGCCTGTTTACTGTCAGATCCCATCTCCGTCTGTCAGACTGCACGGCAACCGTCGCCCAGGGAGGAGAGAGGGAGGGTGGGGGAAGGCGGAGAGGGGGGAGGAGGAGATCTGATCGGAATTAACTATGCTTCTCCCCACAGACCGGCCGTGCTTTTAATTCATGAAAGGGATGAGAGGAAAGTGGGAAGAGAGAGGGAGTGATAGAGGGAGGAGAGCATTTAAAACCCAGAGCAGGGCCTTCTTTAGAAGTTTTCAGAGTGATGTTTCTTCTCTCCCTGACAATCACTTTTCTTCTCTTGCTGACTCTCCCTCCTGTCTTTCGCTCGCACTTAGACTTCTTTCCAAGGTGCGCTTCATGGCGCCTTAAAGTTGCTGCGATTCATCAGCGGCCTTCCTCTCTCTGAAGTTGTTATTTGACCCTGGTTTTTTAAAGTCGCACAAATATGTATTAGTGTTTTTTTGACTTAGAGAGTTAAGGTCAATTTATTTAGTTCTGCACATGCTCATGCAAATTTGTGTCTCTGTTTCAGTTCGTGTCTGGGGATGAGGGTCCTGCCTACACACCTACAGTATGTGAATACATAATGCTGTTATGCTCCTCAGACTGTGTGTGTGTGTGTGTGTGTGTGTTAAAGCAGTGTCATGTGCGCAGAGTTTACACAATGCTAATGTGTGTGTATTCGCGGCTCTGTGCTCCCTGGTGTGTGTGCATTTCTTCTTTTTTAGGCTCTCTGGCGGTGGCCTCACTTTGACCTCACTGCCCTCACTCTAATCCTTTAGCAAATGAGGGCTGTGTGGGGCTGAGCGGGGTGTTTGGGGGTCTGCGCCAAGCCACAGTTTTAGGATTAGAGGACCAGAGTGAAGGTCCCGGGGTTATGAGGGATAAAGACAAGGGAAACAATAGATTGTACTGGAAGGAAAGGGAAGGATATTATCAGCATTGTGTTGGCCAGCAGTTTTCATATGGATTGCCTTGTTACCTCCACCAGGTTTTGGTCCCATCATGTTTGTTTGTTTTTTAGTTAGCAAAATCAAAATCTGCATGACAGATTTTAATGACTGATGACTATAGTCTGAAAAACTAATGACTATATTCAAAATGTGTAATATTGGCCAAGGCCAGTTATATCTGAACAGAATATCTACATGAAAGTTAATTTATTTGTTTTCCTTTTTTATATCATATTTACTGTATTGCCAAATTGTTGGAGACATGGTCTATTTTAAAGGGACAGACCAACCCAAAATTTAAAATACAGAATTTTCCTATGGCCTGTAGTAGAGGTGGGTGAAAACACTGAGCACATGTAACGATTTTGTAAGACCGGGCTCTATGTTTCTTATGGCTGAACCAGTTAGATGGTGACACATTACAAACGTAAAGATGTGCGTCATATTCATGACAAGAGATGAGACTTCTAATTGGTCTTAACTCACTGGTCATGAGTTCGACTTGGCATAATCCGTCCTTGAACACTTATATTCTCATAAAGAATTTAGGTAATCTCCAAAAATTTATCATGATTGAAACCTGCAATAAGTGTCTCAAGAAAAGATTAAATCGAAGGCAACTGGACTGATGAAGCTTCTTGGGTGAGAGACGAAACGTCTTCAAAGACCTATAAACAAGTCCAGATTGAATCTTTTCTTGAGGTTACAATGACCTGGACGATTGAGAACGTTCACAGACATCCTGCAGTAACTGATTTTTTGGACACTTGCTGATATGGTGAACTTGCTTATTTACATGTCCAGCAGTTTTGGAGCAACAGTATGTTTCATTTGAAGTTGTGTGTTCGGTCAGTTGATGAGTGCAAGCCCAATAGTTCCTCTCTTTTACCTCTGTGTTTGGTCTCCACCACCTTCTGAGGAAAACATCTGGTCACCAGCTAATCACTAACTGTATCTGTCTGTTGTTTGGTGGTGAGCAGGTAGTAAACAGTGGGTTTGGGAGTGATGGGAGTGAACCAAAACAGTACAATTGTAGCCAGACAGCTAAAAAAATGAGCTGAAACTCATAAACTCATGAAGCTCAGTAAAGCTGAGGGGAGCTGCAAATGCTGGTGATATCCACTACATGTGACCCTTTTTCACATTGTCACAGTGTTTTCACTGTCATTTGATACAGTATCATAAAAATATAGATTATAGCTGCTTTAAAGAAAAGGTATATATCAGTATCCTATCTAGTTCAGATTTGGATGTGCTTGTCCTCACATTCTCTGTAAAATAAAATATTTGGTACAGTTGTCACAATACCAGAAATTTAAACTTCAATATAATACTTGAATTAAATAAACAGTTCTTGATACCTTTTTCAATACCACAGCAAAAAGAAAAAAAAATGCTTGGCACACAAAATAAGACAAATTGTTTATTCTTTCCTTTTTTTTTTTTTAATTAACAACCTGCACATAGTGCTGGTACAAAAAAGGCATTGAGCACTCTTTTGCTTCAGCAGGCAAGAAAATGAAGACTAAACTGAACCGAGGTCTTGAATGAGCTCGCACATCTTTTCTTTTTTACAGCTTTGGTACTTATGATTCAGGATATTAATGATTAATCATCAATTGATTAATCGCTGGTAAAAATTGTTTTGTTTGGCAGAGCCATTTGCTGAATAAGGAAACTTTAACTGAAAGAAATAAAAAAAAAAGAGAAAACAGAAAAAATAAAAAGAGAAAAGAGTATGTTTTGTATCTTACTAATTATCAGCGATTAACTGATTAATAAATTGTTAGCATTTCAGCTGTCTGTTAAGGAAAATGCATGCAATTTGGACCTGACATTTGGTGCTATCAAGTGTTATAATATTGTGTTGTATCAAATATGTAATATTGAAAAATAGTATTGGTGAAGGTAGTATCTCCCTTATTATGTCAATTTCTTGCCTCCATATTGTCTCTTAAAGGTATATTTTGCATTTTCTCTTCATGATTGTCAAGGTGAATTAATGAATGTCAGTGTATTTTGAATAAAGCGTTTGTCAGCTATCATGCAATATGCTGCTGACAGGTATACATGTACCGTGTCATTTCTGCTGATAGCTGTGTGCTCGCAGTATTTGTTGGTACGAGGCATATGTGGGGTGAACATGTTTGTGTGTGTTTGCATTAGAGATGCGTTCCAGGGTTGTGTCTGAGACGCAGCTCAGGTGTCTGTTGGTGTCTGTTGAACGACCTCGCTGCAGGGAACAGGCTATCAGGCTGAGAGGGAGGCTATCATGTTAATTACTTTACACACACCCCGCCAGCCAAGCGTGCAGCACAACTGCTGAGCTCACACACACACACACAGACACACAAACACACTCACACACATACACCTGGGCACATACACACAAAAACCGTCTTTCTTTCATTCTGTCGGTTTTCTGTCTTCCCACTCTCGTTGTTTGAAGGCCTTGGACATCAATTCCCCTTTGCTTTCAAGAAAGATTGTTTTATATTCTAATCAATTCAACTCCGTCCTGTGAAATTAATTGACATTCATTCAATGATTTTAAATTCCTCCGAGGCTGTTCTTTTGTTTCAGCCTGTCAGTGAGCTGCAAGTGAGATCGGGCTAAATGTTTTGTCATCTCACACTCCAGGGTAAGCCAGCTCCAAAGCGTGAGCCTGAGGTCAGCTTAACCTCCCCGCAATCTCGTCTCTCGTCATCTATACCGCTTGTGAAAGACGGAGGAAAGGGGGTAGACGATACCGATTCATGATCAGAAACTTGGGTGAAGCTCATCCTTTCTGTGGCAGCCTTCATATATGTCTCGTCGGGAGGATTTTTTTCAGAATCATGTCAGGGGTTTGGACGGCAGGTCTGGCGCTCTCAGGCCGGGGAAAACAGAGGAGTGGTATTGGCTGGGGCAGGTTGATGCCTTTAGTTAAATGATGCTGGCACACAGAGGGATTGCTTTGGGAAGTTGTCATCCATCATGATTTTAGAATGACTCAAAGCAGCACTCTGCTTTTGGGGTTATGGACTGGGATCCATGATTGATGTGAAGTGCATGTGTGTGTTGGAGGGAGGAGTGAAAAAGAGACCGTGTGTGTTTATGTCCTAAACATGAGTAAAGATAGGCTGGTAGTTTAAATGATCCTCTACGGACGTTTTACAAAAACTTCCTAACTTGCAGATCCCACCTGAACTGTTTTGCAGCCCCAGGTTCCATTCATTCCCTATGTTGACATTTCAAAAAATCCTTATATAAAGAGTTTTAAGCCGGGAAGCAAGCCAACCAACTACAAGACGAATTGTGACCATACAAAATTTGACTTGGAACAAAAGCTGATTGGAAAATGGTGAAAAGGGCAAAGGTACAAGACTGTGTACATAATTATTTTAAGAGTGAAGATTGTCCCATAAACCACTGCAAATTATACCATTTCTTCTTAAATTTAACTTTTGTCATTGTCAGGTTTTTTTATTGTTGCTAACTTGTTGTTTTATATTGTAGTTTGTGTTTTGTGTATATATTATATTCACTATGGAATAACAGATGAAAAATATACAATAAAACAAACAAACATCCAAAAATATAAAATAAACCCTTTTAACTTTAGGAAAACGGTCCTAACTTTCAGTTTTTCACTTGTAGTAGTAGCAAACTTACTAAGCTAACTAACTAACTAGTTAATGGTAGTGTTTGATAACAGTCGTTAAAGTTGGTGTTGGCTAACAGTAGCTCATGGTAGGTAAAGGAAGTGTTTACTAACCGTGGAGTTTGCTAATAGTATCTAATGATAGTGTTTGTTAATATTAGTCTTTGCTAAGAGTAGCAACATTATTAACATTATTTCTTTTACACATGGCTGCCAGGTATGGCAAATACTTTCTTTCTTTTATTGTCTGAGTTAACATTGTTGTAAATTTCCTAAAACAAAATCTCTCTCCAGATGCTACAACACCTCTAACTCATCCGTGTTGAAATTAACATTGTTTTTGCATGTTTTATGGTATGTTACAGTAAGTTGTTTGTCTTGATGAGATGAAAAACCAATGTCGGTTGCTAGGTAACAGACATAACACCCAATCCAACATTACTTAGCAACTTGTTTAGGATTTCCTAACCTGAGTTCGAATAGGATGAAGTAAGATAATGTATAATTTCTAAAATTACTCAAAGTTGCTCATTTGTTCTGTAATACCATATCTTAACTTAAGACTTAAGACCACAGGTTTTTTTAATACGGCCCCTGGAGAATGTTATATTTTTTTCATATTTCATTAAGGTAGTTAATGGGAGCTCAGGTGATTAAAGTTACTTCACATCAGATAATAATGATCAATAAAACATTTTGTGAATCCTACCATGTTGCAGATTGTCTATACTATTTATCTTTGAGGGAGCTTCAATTCCTTTCATGTCTTTTCCCCATTTTGTACACGAGCAGCCGTGCGTGCGCCCGGCTGTGCTCTCGTCTGTATGTTATTGTATTTCTTTAAGCTGAAGCATTTTGTCTGTCTTCGCCTATCTTTGCCTTCTGCTTTTTCCAGGTTCAAGTCTCACCTAAGTTAATTCTTCAATTAGCGTGATCCCGATATTCAGGAGAGATCATGGAGAGGATCCTGCCAATCGATGTCCAATTAGCGAGGCTCCCTAGCCCAGAGAAGAGGGGGACGACCGCTGTGGCCATTTTAGAGAATGGGAGGTTGGGGTGGGGTCGAAGGAGTTGAAGGTAGGAGCTTTAGAGGAGATGAAATGGAAGGAAAGAAGGAGGGAAGAGGAGAGGAAGATGAAAAGTGGCTAAGAAGAAAGGTCTGTAAGTGGGTGGAGGTGAGGAAGGAGCACGGGGGGTCTGAGGAGGTGGGGTGTAGATGTTAGATGCTCAATCAAGCTGTGTGAGGACAGTGTAATTAATCCATTGAAGATGTCTGATTGCAGATGACTTTGGGAATACCAGAGTGGTGGCCGGGCCTGAAGAGGGGAAGGAAGGGGGGAGGGCGGCAACAAGATGGATGCAGGGCTATGGGGGAGTGGAAAAGCGGAAGGGCAAACAGAGGGAGAGAGTGAGATTAATTGAGACAAGGGAGATACAGTAGCTTTTAAATGAGAAGGATGAGTTTCAGTGACAATGTAGGAAAAGGAAAGAAAGTGGTGGGGGGGGGAGAAAGAATTGATCGAGTCAGGGTTAGGTCGAAGCATCACTCACTGCACTGTAGGGATAAAGACCTCCACCAGATGTCACATGTATGTAAAGGAAGAAACACAAGGCTGCAAACTCATCCCTGAGTTTCTCACTGCTAAAACACTCTCTTAGCAGACAAATGAGTGTCTATCCTGTTCTAATGCTAATATGCTTTTAAGGCACTATTAGCCGGCAGAGTTTTGCTTTTATTTAATGGACTATTAATTTGTTCGAATGCATTTTAGTCTCTGTGGCTACAGTACAGAGTTGGCTTGGCTTTAGCTCAGCTCCTGAATGGCACATGATTTACTTACCCACAGCTATTTGGAGGCTAAGCCTTTATAATCTAATTAAATTTGATAAAGCAGAGTAATCATCAGAGTATTATGGCGAGTACTCATCGTACTGATATGGTAATTTTGTTCTATCGTGATTTAATGTTTTCATTAAGGGTTTTTTTGTGCATTCATGTCTGAATATGTTTTAAGCTGCATCCACTTTGTTGCAGTATGTGGTTGATAGCAAAGCAAATGTGCATTGTTTTCAGTAGAGAAAGGCAGAAAGTGAAGTGGTGCTGGATAGTCGCAAAGCGCCACCTCTTAGGTGGAAAACGCTGACAAAAGTTCAATTCTCTTAGTGTTTGGCATCTTTCATGGCAAAGAAGACAGACTGGATCTTGACGAGTTGAAAAGCACTTTTCCTCTCTTCACAGTTCAAATCAGATGGGTGCACACACCTGTAAACAGTGCGTTCTGTAAGTACTGGGACAGTGACACATTTTTGTTGTTTTGGCTCTGTGTTGGTTTTAGTTTTCTTTTTCTGACTCCCTGACAAAGGCCTGATGCTGAAACACTTCTGAGTTTGTTTTTTTAAGGCCTGATATGACCGTGCTGTGACAACAAAGGCATTTTAAATGTTTTAAAGGACGGTGTCTTGGAATTTTTGTGATTTTTGTGTACAGGTGTCCCTGTCCAAAGAACACCTCAAACAAGAAGTGATCCTGCCAAATATTTTTTTATTTTTTATTGGTTTACATTTCATTCTTATGTTGTGTCTCCACTCTATATTCTGTCACTTTTATCTGTTATTGTAAAGCAGCTTTTGACATCTGTTCAACAGAGGTGCTGTATGAAACAGTCAATCCAGCAAATTGGATTTAATGAAGAAATTACTATCTGATGCTTTCAACTTTAATCTGAGTGTTTAATTCATATCAGAGGTGTGTATAGTCTAACAACTGTGGCCCTTTTTTTTATCTGTAGTGGCTGAATATAATGAGTACATATAGATTTTAAAAAAAAAGGGGATAGGGATAGTTATGATTATTTGAAATTGGGTTCTATGTGGTACCATAGCCATTGTATTAATTTACAATAAACTACACTAGATGCTCCCAGTTTGGAAAAGCAGAGAAAAGCACATGTGAAGGCTCAGCATTGTACTGCTGAGGACAGGGTCAGCAGCCAAACAGAACCTTTTCCATATGTGACCTGGTTTCACTTGGCACATCGTCTTGGCATGACAGGGATTTGCATCTGCATTATAGCAGGCCTACCTGCTTGAAGGTGTCTTTTAATGGAAGACAAACTTAGCTCAAGTCGAGGGTCTGTTAAACAGAGAACAAACACCTTATTTTGTTGTTGAGATTTAGTTAAGCTACAAAAGTAGTGAGAGCTGAACACACAGAGACTGTTTCCGATCAGGAAAGGCTAAGGTAAGCAGAGAAAATATTCTGAATATAGTGTACACATAAATTGATACTAGGTGATACTGATTTTTTGGGTGGCTAAAGTACATTTTGCTGTTGAGCCTGTGCACAGCAGTGTACATTGCTAAGCCTCCATGTTGGTACTCTTCTCTGCCTCTCCAAACTGGGGGCCTGTTGACTGCCAGCTACTGCAGGTAATACACTGTCTATGGATCCGTAAAAACCACTAACAGTCAAATTGCTGGTGATGCACTACTGCATCTGTACTGTAACCAGCTTCGCTTTGTGTTTGTATGAAAACTGTTCTGATTCCCAGATGGTTACAAATATCCTTGAAAGCTGCAGGTCAACACTTGACCCTTATTTCAAATCCAATTCTGAGTACAAAACCTAAACATTGTAATCGCTGTCCTGCTATTTCTGGACTACACAGTACATTTGTCCACTTGTTGTCATCCTATAATAAAGATAAGATGGTAAATGAACAGCTTTTTTTCCCCTGCAGACTGCTGGACAGTCTGAGAGAAGGAAATGAAATCTCATGTTTTGCTTTTGGCTGCGTTCTTCCATTTTCCTTCTTGTATTCATTTACAGAAGGAATTACATTTAATAATTAATGCAAAAATGCAACCTTTAATACATTCAATGAATAATTGAAAATGAACATGATATTATTTAATGGATTGCTTTTTATGTATCTGCATGTGTGGAGTGGTCAAGGCTCGTGTTTATTAAAGTCACCATGGCAACAAAGAGGGAGTTTGCCGTTGCACTTAACTGGCATCCTGCAACACAGACTTGTATGACTGTATCTACACACGTGTATGATTCAGCAACATTGTCATAGAATTAAATTTTGACTTCAGATTGACCTGCACAATTTGTCTATATTATATTTGCAATTTTAATGGGAGCTAATGATGTGATTATAAAAGAAATGGATTGTGATACAGCATGTGTACAGACATGTTTCAGGAGTGTGTGTTTGTGCATGTGTGAGTATATATTTATTTGCTTTATATCTATTATTGATAAATAAACATATTACATTTAAGTGCACACACAGACACACACCAGCTGACACCATGATACAATGCGTACCCTTATGACTCACTTCTAGCCGTCATGGCTCGAGCTGTTCGGTTTTCTCACCGGCAAACAACAGTCTGGTTTCTAAAGGAGACTGTGGGGGGCACACGAGGTCTCGAATGAGAATAAGATGAAGAGAAAAGGGGGCAAAAATAGAAATTAGCGGCAAGAAAGATAAACAGAAAGATGACAGTGTGAGATAGAGTGATGGGAAGATGCAAGAAGACTGCAGAGAAAATTGTCCAGAGTGGAGAAAAACAGTGACAGGCAGTGGCAGAGTGGAGGCAGAAACGTAACAGACAGACTCGGCGAGAGGGAGACAGGCAGAGACAGACAGAGCGAGAGATAGACAGTGACAGAGGGGAGAGATAGACGAGCTGTGTGAGGATGCAGAGAGTGTCCCCCTCTCTCGGCTGCTGCCAGAGGCAAACAGACAGCCTCTCTGCTGGTGGAATGCTAATGCAACAAGCTGCTCCTCTCTTGTCTTCCCTCCCTTCTTTACCTTTCTTCTTCTTTAACTCTCCTCCGTGCAGAAAGTTTAGAGACTATAGACACAAGGATAGACTTTGATAATGGAGACCCTGATGCTTTTATAGCATTTGCACTTTGCAGATCTTTCTGCGTGTGTTGGTTCTGCAAAAATCAGGCACGACGAGAGTCATCTAATCTTAAAGTAATGATTTTTAATGGGAGATTAGTTGTGTGTGAATGTACGTGTGTCGAGGGGAATCTTAGATGAGTTTTATTTGACCTCTCTCCTGCACCTCACCCCTCCTCATCATCTTATACTGACATCATGTTTGTCTGCAGCTCAGTAGCCATGGCTACCGCGGTGTCAGTGGGGGGTCGCCATGTCAAGGGGCCAATCGCAGGTCAGTCAGTCGACCTTTCTCTGTCTGTGTCACAGTCGGCTGACCTCTGACCCCCTGGCCCAGAAGAAAGACACAAAGCAGTTGTTCGGGAGACGATATATGTCTCCTGGCTTTATTGTCCAGCCAGGTTGTTTACTTCCCAGTGAGCATTTTTCCAGTGACAAGACGTTTAAAAAACGACTATGGTCACTTGTGAAAGGAAAGTGAAAGTTTTGTCACAGACTATTTGAAGAAGTTGATTGAATGTTCACATTCTGACCATATTTCACTGAGATTTGCAGCAGTGACATTTTTCATCCTCTACACTGTGCAAACAATAGGACCCTTGGACCCTCACTGAGAAACAACATCAAAATTTCTCAGTTGAAAGCTATAGAAAAATTTGAAAAGGTAGTTCTTGAATCCCAGTTGCCTGGATAATAGCACCATGTGTAACCTGCCGATTCCAAAGGGCAGGGCACATCTGTGTCACAGTTTTTATCCATCCTCCACATGGTTGCATGTCCCACCAGCAGCGTTTCACAAATGGAGCTTTTTGCCACCTGATTATGTAGACTTGCTCAGACTTTGTTAATTTTGTCCTCTTTCTTTGCTTTTTGTGCTTCTACCATGGTTAAATCGGCTATGTAGTTAACTAGTTTCTTTTTTTGTCTGTTTTTGTGATTGCCAGTCTGCTCGGGGTCTTTTATTTTGAAAACTGACCAGATTCTTTATGCCGTTTCTGTATCTGACTTCCTGGCTGCTTGATCTGCTCTGCAGAGATTGATGGGGCATCTGCCAAAAATAGAGCAGGCATGTATTTGAAGCAGCTTCTGGGATGCGCTGCAGTGCTGCTGGTGGAATCACAAGCATTGTGTAGAATGGCAACGATCAGCTCCAGTGGACGTGGCACAGCCGTGCTGAGTGTAATCAAACTCACACGTGCATTAGGCCACGGCACAATTTCTTATTTTACATCAAGAACTTTTCCCACTTCCTGAAGACTTCTGGTTGACAACAGGCAGCCTGTTGCTTTGAGATTACGTCTTTACATAGACCAGATTTCACCTAACAGTGAAATATGACTTGGGAGAAATGCCTTCATACTAATTAATATCGTCTCCCTTTCAATGGAAAAAACTGAACAAATAACGAGAATTATTAAACAAATGTGTGTATTGTGACACCTTGATATTGCAACTGCATTTCAGCTGGTTGAAAACAGGGTGAAAAGATGTCTTAGACATTCAGACTGAATATTAACTAGTTTCCAACTAGAACTCAATGTTGTAATTTTAGCCTCCTAAGAATTGAAAATCAAAATCGGTGTATGCTAAATTTAGAATATTTTTACCACTTTTCTGATAGGACATCACTGTTATATAAGCCAGCTGTTACTCTCTGCAAACCGGTCAGACTCTATTAGAAAAATTTTACCTCACCGAACACAGCAGTTGCTGGTCTGCTGCTGCCTTGTTTTGTGTTTAACAAGTTTAGTGTGGATTCTCCAAAGTCACACAATAACACAAACTAAGTAGCCGATCGATCAAGGCAACAAAAGACCATCAACTCCCATGCTCTGCAAGGTAAAATGACTGTTTTTGTCAAAGGAGTCTAGTTGGTTTGGAGAGAGCAATATTCTGCTTATATAACGATGTTTTCTTGTCAGAAAAGGCCATAACCACATTTTAGCCAAATGAATAGAGGTCTTAGATATTCAGACCGATTATCAACCAGTTTTCAGCTAAATCAAAACCTGGCTCATGCTCACTGGGTTCATTCATTTAAGACATTCACCTCACACCGTGCAGAGAAACGCCTGCAAGTAAAGACCACGGTTATTTTTCCTCTTGGACTCGGGCAACATTTTCCCGCTGTGGCGACAGTCATCAGTTCTCAACTTCAGGCAGGACATAACCTTGAGTGGAGCAAGCCGGCTGAGCCCGTCTCCCACCCCCCAGTCTGCCTGCCTGCCTTCCTGTCTGTGTGTCTGGCTGTCTGTCTGTCTGTCTGCGTGGAGATGGCAGCTTCTGAGAAATGGCGGCACACTCTGAAGTGTGATCCATTTAGATAGTGGCGAGGAGGTTCTCTCCCTGCACACACACACGTACGCTAAACACACACCGTGCAACAAACAAACGCGGGCGTGAGCGTGTGTGTGTGTTTGTGTGAAGAAACAGAAACAGATCTCTCTTCCCTCCACACACACACACGGCAGTCTCTTGACATGGACTTGCTTGGTTGACAAGTCATCTTAGATAAGCTTGAGTGACAGGTCGGGAGTGTTGACTACTAGTGTGTGTAGAACACTCTGCTAGATATCACCACCTTATGATTATTGTATAGTATTTGCTTAATCAGATTTGTATTATTTACTTCTAAAATAACAACCAATCCATTTCTAACAGATCCGCGGCAGATAATTTTCTCTTTCTGCAGAGTTCATCTTGTATCGGGTGTGTTTTTTTTTTTTTTTTTTTTTTTTTGAAGACGCTGCCTCTCTCTGTTTCATTTTGGTTGTTAATTTCCCTGCCACCTTTTTCTATCTCTGTTCAAACATATTGCACTGCTTCTGTCATCTAGAGAGAATCTTGTCAGTTTTTTGGCAGCAGATGTATGTTCAAGCTATATTTTGAGGATTCAGGCCTTGTATACCCGCTCGCTTACACTCCCTCCCACCTCTCCCTCTATCCCCAGGCCTCCTCGTGCTCCATTCCTCTATTTTCTTATCTACTTTCTTCTCCTACTTGCTCCTCTATGTCATTGCCAAATCTCTCCTGTCTGCTCTTCTCTGTCTTCTCCTCCTCTCCCTCCTCCCCTCCTACCTCTCTCTGTTTCTTTTTACACACCCTCTTCTCTCTCTATCAGTCTCTCTATTCTGTGACTGCTCTGGCTGGTCCCCCTGTGGCACACCGTGTCGTGTCCCTAATTTATTTATAATTAGTGCTCTTTGTCGGGATGCGCGGGGAATGTTAAAGTACACGCCACCTCGCTCTGGGTACAAATGGGGCTGGTGTTCCTCTATCCTTTTCTGCCCGCCCCAACTGCCCAACCGACACGGCCACTGGGATGGACAGACCTTACATCTCAAACCCAGACACAGACTCTTAAAATTATAACGACTCCACAGAGAAGAAGGCTGCGCGTGCACTGTGAGAAATCTCCATCTTATCAAGTCATGTCTGACTGGAACCTGAGTCTTGAAGCACTTACTTTGTTACAACAAGTCAGTGCGAAGCCTTTTATAATGAATTTTGTAAATTTCTAGAAGTGATTGTCTGTATAAAGTGAGGAAGGAAAAAGCAGTTTTCTGCGCTACAATCAAGACAGATGCTACTTGGATATACAAATACAGAACAATCTCATTCCACTTCCAAACAGATTTGCTGGTCTTACATTGCCTTGATTGGATTGTTTTTTTTTTGTCATGGTGTGAATTTGGTGAATCTGAACTAACCTTTTGAAATGCAGAAGTCACACAATAACACAAAGAAACTCACCGATCGAAGCAGCTTTAGATCTGCAATTCTTGTGTTCTGTGAGGTGAAACAAGTAATTTCGCAAAAGGAGTCTGGTTGAGCATGAAAGAGTAATATTTGGTTTAAGTTTCCTGCCAGAAAAAAAGCTGTCTGACAGTACGGTAAAGTGGTGAAAATATTCTGAAAATACCATGTTCAGTGTTTTAAAAGGTTAGGGTTAGAAAAGAAGTTAAAAAGAGTCCTGCACTGGTTCAGTTTTGCAAACCCGCCCCCACCAGAACCTGTAAAGCTGGGAGCCGGAACCAGCCAGAATATTTGTGTTACCCACAAATCCGCACTTGCCTGGAACTGTGAATATAAGCCTCGCAACTCGACCCACACCCTCAATTAAACACACATACACAGTTACTCTATTGTGTTCTCAGCTGGTGCAGCGCCTGTGCTCCTGCAGCTGTTGACGTGTTTCCATAGTGACGATAAGCCTAGTTTGTGGCTATCAAAAGCTAATACTTTTTGAAACTTTTTACACGCAACATAGCCACTGAGAATGTTACTCTCACAGAATCCTCCCAAACGTGTGACTTGGCCTTCGACAATATATTGTCCATTGTTTCGTGCCCTCCACCGGCTATTTTTGCCTTTATGTCATCAGGTTAGGTATCACCTCGCCGTCATTGCTGTCAAATCAATTCTATATTGTTGATGGTGGTGTTGCTTCGTAGGATGTGGGGTTAAAGGTTGAGTTGCAGACTTTCACAATAAAATCCCAGCAGCTGATTAGGTGAATATAAATGTTAAAAATACTGCACAGTCATTTTCATTTGTGATTTTTCCAGGGAAAAATACATATGATTTTATTGTATATGTCATATTACTGTTCTCACATGCTGCCCATCATAATTAGTTAATTTTACTCTTGCCTGCACCTGTGAATTTACATAAATATTTTTTACTCGTTACACAGTTATTCAGGTCACCCGGTGGTTTCCTGCAGCTATCGATGGACACCGAAGTCACACAATAACACAAACAAGCTAACCAACCATTTCAGGCAATGGTAGATCAGCAACTTCTGTGTTCTGTGGAGTAAAATTACTGTATTTACTTAAGGAGTCTAGCAACTTTGGAGGCAGCAATATTTGATTTGTATATGGCGGATTCCTTTTGGACAACATGGTGAAAATATTCTTACTCTTAAACTGATATTGATTTTTTTCAGGGTGTGTGATGACTGCCCTCTATTGAAGATAATAAACTGACTGTCAATAAGTACGCCATACCACCCCACTTCAAAAAACCCAGACTATCCCTTTAAGACAAAAAAGACTTAATAATAAGGCAAGTTTACACCCTGACTGACACCTGCTGAGATACAGATACACATTGTCAGCGCGCTCACCTGTGCAATGCCTGAATGCAAAACAGAATAACAAGATGGGACAACATGTAATCTGAAAGTGTAATTTATTAAACATCCTGTTGAATTTTAATGGCCATCACTTGTAAAGTTGAGTTGTTTTGGGGGTTTGAGCCATGGCAAAAAAATGTCATTTTTGTATCAAACCACATTAATGTCAACACAGTCTTTACACATGACGTACATGACCAGGAATGACGGCGCTGACAGGACTCGCTGTGTGTGTGTGTGTGTGTGTGTGTGTGTGTGTGTGTGTGTGTGTGTGATCAGCCAGGAAGAGCTTTTGTCCTTGGGCTGAGAGGGCACCTGGCTCCTCTTCCCGTCCTTGTGATCTCTCTGTTCCCTCTCTCTCGTGCCGCTCTATCCCTTCTCTATCTGTCTCTTCCTCTCTTCTCTTGAGCTCCGATCCCTTCATCCCCCCATCTCGCGCTCTCCCTCTCCTCTGCCCAAGGCGATGCCGTCCTGCAGGCTTTGATCAGGGGGCCAGGGAGGAGAGAGGAAGTGGGTCAGAAAGTTGTGCTGGAGACTGCAGGAGAACAAGGCTGGAATATCGAGTAGGTGAGGCTGGGAGAGAGGGGGAGAGATGGGGGTAATCTAGTGAGAAAGTGATAGAGTGAGAAAGGGGGAGATAGTAAGAGGGGGCAGGGAGGGAGGAGGTAAAGAGGAAGAGGGAGGGGAGTGAAATGGGGCAACTGTGAGAGGAAGAGGAGGGAGTAGAGGTGGTGGGGGCTGCCTGAACTAAAAGAGTAGAAGGAGATAAAAAGAAAATGAAGAGAGCAACAGGAGGAGATAGAGGAGAAGGACGTGGGAAAGGAGAGGTGTCTTCATTTACTGAGAGGGAAAAAAAGACAACACGTTTGTCTTGAACGTGATGCTCAGCATTTAAACAGCAGGTTGGAGGATAAGGCCCTGTTTTAACTAATCTGCACAGTGCAGGACAGATAGTTCAGCTCCCTGTGTGTGTGTGTTTGCATAGGCTTTTCTGTGTGTGTGTGTGTGTGTGTGTGTGTGTGTGTGTGTGTGTGTGTGTGTGTGTGTGTGTGTGTGTGTGTCGGCGGTATAGCGCTTGACTGTGGCTCTTTGTTTTTTTTTAAAGATCATTAAGATGCATGGTTTATTAATATTCAGATCAAACCATTAATATTCGCCGAGTGTTTCTGCTCTCCTTGTGTCGTCAGCTCACCTGGGACTGGGGAGGGCAGAGGGGGAAGAATGGAAGAGTGAGGTGGGGGGAGATATGGGAGGAGGAGGGGGGGCAGAATTAGGAGTGATTTAGTGGGACTTGTGGAGACGAGGGGGAGCAGAAGGTACAGTGGAGATTGGTGGAGGTCCTATGAGGGGTCGGGTGTATTGTGATGGACAATCTGGCCGTGCAGGGCTTGTGGGGTGGGGGGGGGGGGTGGAAGGTTGGGGTTTTTGCAGGGGTCCACCACTGGGACTACAAGGTGAGAGGGGTGAGGGATTTTAGGGGGAAGCAGCGAAGCAGAGGGGGTTTGGTTCTGGAGTAATTGGGCCAATGGGAGGCAAACCATAAATGCACACACACACGTTAAAAAATAGAGAAACTCACATGTTCATATGCACTTTACACATTTATGTGCACACAGTTACACAAATAAAACATTTGAAACATTTGATTTGTAGTTCATCAAAAACTGATTCATTCAGTATACACACACACACACACACACACACACACACACACACACACACACACACACACACACACACACAGAGACACACACACACACACACACAACTTACTCACACACAGACTCAGACATAAGTGAAATACAATGTCTGTGCAATACTGTTCAATATGCAGCCTTCGTTGCTTCTACATTTATTCACTCTTTATGTCTTCATACTGAGTCCTACTTATACTACTGAGTATTTTTACATTATTGTATATATTCTTTTAAATACATGTTTTACTTTATTTTATTCTATTCTATATCTTTTGCTTCTTAGCTTATTCTTTAATGGAGTTTCCTGGCAAAAGTTTTTCAGACGATTGTACTTGTATAACTGTTCTTCTTCTACATCTTGAATCTTGAATCTTGAACACGTACAAAAACATGTACAAACTGTGATACACATGAATATATAATTTTATGTACACATGCACATCTTCCTTTTATGTCTGCAATCAAGCAAACATTAATGTACACCGGCTGATGTTAACTGTGATTGTGCTTACACTTTCCTTAATTGATCATTGGTAACATTAGTGCTCAATCAATTGAATAATCTTTTTTTTAACATTAAAAAATTTCTTATACCGAACAATACCTAATGTGTTTTCTGCAGCAACATATCACATGTTCTATGACAGAATTACATAGCATATGAAACCTGTAAAGACGTAGATGCCCACATTTTAAATACATACACTTGAATATTAGATTATGTGCGGAGCATGCTCAGAAAAATAATCTAAGTTATATTTCAGATCCTTATTTGAGAGTAAATTGATGAAATTTTACTTAATTGTTCAAAATTCTTAACAACCGATTAATTGGCCTTCGATTGGTTGATCACTATCATCCCTATTTTGTGCATTTATGGTCACAGACTCTCTATCACCCTTGTAATTAATTAGCTAAAAATGAGACAAAATACAAACTAAAACATGTTAAATCTGCAGTAAGTGGAATCTGAAAAAAATAGTTGATGATTGAGTCTCATCCACGGGACATGAAATACTAACATTTTGAGGAGAGCTTCATACATGCATGCAACAGTTGACCAGAGGCAATCACCAGAAAACTTGCCCAGGAGTTTGTTGACTCACCTGTTATCGTCAGTTGCAATGGTCAAGTCATAAGTAAGAAACAACTTTTTTACAGACCACAATAAGCTACTGTGAACAAATCTGAAGACATGAACAAACATGAAATAATATTTATGCTTAGTGTGAAATTATAACAGAGACTGATGACAACTAAAGCAAAGTAACATTAGCTGATAGATCCGACATCAGGGGTTTAGTTTGTAGACACATTTAGATATTACAAGGAAATAGTTTTAACAGCTCACCTGTCCAGGAGAAGAATGGCGAGCTCTGAATCGAACTTGAGGCTGATACAATCGAGACGTTCTCTCCATCTTTAAGATGCTCATATGCTCGTACACGCGTATTATTGCATTTATTATTGAACTCTCGTTTTGATAATATCGTCTTCCTTTGTTGGGTTACTTTGTAGTGTAGGCAGTTGTTGCTAATAGTTTGGAATAGTGACTTTTCTTGCACGATTTTCTACTATTGATTTAGGCTTTCCACCAAATGGATGACGTAAACACACAGCTGCAGACCGGCCAATAGGAACTCTCTCTGAAGTTACCTCTGATTGATCAAAGTCTCCCATCACAGGTTAAATTTCCTAAAGAGCCAAGATGAGGTGCAGAAGTCTATTTTTCTCTCAGTCTACTTGATTTCCATTTTTCTGAAAGGTTAAAATGCTCAGTGATGCCAAAAATATGCTGCCTACCCCAGCTTTAATGATGAATTTGACCAATGGAATTTATTTTTTCAAATTTTCTATAAACATGTGATACTATCTTTATTGTGATTTATTTTTGCCACAACAATCATGTGGTTTCTCTACTGTTATTGGGACGTCCTTAATGAACACACACATTGCATATACATAAAACCTTCATAGGCTGATGTGGGGCGGCAGCTAATGATTATTATTAGTCAATTATTTTTCCCTTTTCATTAATCCATTTAGCCTATAAAAATGTCAAAACATGTTTAAAAAGTCAATTTTTTTCCAGACCCCAGTGTGATGTCTTCATGTTGGCTGTTTAGTGGAAGCAACAGTTCAAACCCCAAAGATATTTAATTTATAGTAATATATAATATATAAACAGCTAATCTTCACATCTGAGATTCTGCAACCAGTGATTTGACAAATGACAATGAACTGATCATAAAGATTTATTGTTGTCAGTTCATTTTCTGTCTATCTAATAAATAAAACCAGCATTGCTTCAATTCTACTCACATTTATATAAAGGCATGCACTTCATTGCTTCCTGTATGCATACATGTACCCACACACACACACACACACACACGCACCCAGAGCGAGCACTTCAGTCAGCTACAGATACACTCAGGCATGCACAAAAGCGGACAGCAAATTAAAGTGGTAATTACTTTTAAGCCCAGAAAGGTGAAGGATTGTATGGCAGGGAGCAATGGGTCACTGTTGAATAGAGAATAGCGGAGCAGGCAGACAGTGTGAAAGGCAGATATGCATCTCAATGAAATATGGAGGAGCATACTCAACAAAAGGCGAAATGGCTCCTTAATGGCCACATGCCCTCAAAGAATTATTGTCTGATAGATTTGGAATATTATCTACTCTATTGCTGTTATCTTTAAACACCCCTTTTATACTAATCATCCATGTGAACTGCTGAGGGGAAGGTGAAGAAAATGTTGCATTCTGCTATTCTGAATTCTTATAGTCTTAAATATGACACTGACAGCCACAGAATCTGGAGAGGTATTTACTTCATGGATAGAAAGGGATGTCAGAAGAAAACAAATAATGTTCACTGTTTCAGATAATAACAGTCAACAATACCATCAATATTTTTTGTAAATAAACAGTATTTGAAACAACTGTGAACTGTATCAATTGAATGTTACACTTCCTTCTGATTTAAGGGTGTTTCAGCAGTTTATATTATCGTACAGGTCAAGCCAAAACAATACCGGATCCTACATTTCACATAATGCAACTTGATTGTGTCTTTTTTGCTTTATTAAGTACTTACTAAAACTACAAATCTGATACTGATGTGGAAAATTGGTGGACTTCTCTTCAACTTCTCTCTGTGAAAATACTCCATTAATGGTCGACTATAAAGAACAGATTTTCTCTTAGTTATCCAAGAGTTTGAATAAGATTGGAGAAAATTGGACAACTTGATTTTTAGGTGATGAGAATGTTATGAAAAGAAAGATTATTATCCAAAAGAGGGAGCCGATGTTGACAGTGTTTTTTCAGCACAGTGGTTTCTACATTCAGATGCAGTATGTTAAATCAAATCTCAGTATATTTATGTCCGATGTAGTCTGTTTTTATTTTTGGAAGTATTTCAGCAGAACAACTTCATTTTCATTCAGTGCACAGACACAGTGTGTTTTAGCTGTAAAGAGGTGGCCAGTGTGTACTTGCAAAGGAAACACAAAGTAGTCAGTGGTAGTTTAGAAGAAACATAATAAATCTGATCAATCTTTATCTGCCACATGTTGTCATTTAGGTTTACTGTAGCTTCAAGTCCTGTTTTTTGTGTTTGAGTCACCCATGAGCGCTGAATGATGGCTGATGATTATTATTTATTATAGCTTTAGTATGTAAATTATATCCTCGGTGCAACAGATGCACAGAGCTTCATGAGAAGCCGCTGCTTTGTGTCTGTATGAAGGCAGTGTTACTCAGTCAGTCAGTGGTGTTTGAGCTAAAATGTGTTTTGTTCAACTGTTTCCCATATCAAAGATGAACATTCACACTCAATTTTCTTTCGTTCTTTGAAGCTCAATTTCATTTTTTGCCTACTTCAAGAGGTATAGTAAGTAAGTAAGTGCATAATATACTGAAGTACAATTCTTGTAGTTAACTTAAGTATATCCATTTTTTGCTGCTGAATTCCCTGTTCCCTATTAAGGAAACACTGTAGCTTTCACACTTCTAGTTACATTGCAGGTTCAGATACATACAAAACGAGTAACTAGCTTATAAAATAGGATGCATGTATATAGATGAAGCTACCTGAACTGTCTCTTCAGTCACGGTTGACCGATATGCCTTCTTCAGTGGCTGATACTGACGTAGATATTTAGAGAGCGGGGGCGTGTTGGCCAATATGTAAACAAAATGAAGAAAAATCAGTTATTTCATGCACATAGTTTAGGTCTTGGTCAGTTGCACGTTGTTTAGATGGAATTGTGATTAATTAATTAAATAGAAAAATGTGTTGGGTTATGCTGTAGATTTCTGAACATGGAGAATGGGATACAGTATGTCAGGAGCAGCATTATTCAACTGCATTATTCTATACATTATAACATACTGTATATTTAACTGTAGCCAGTAATGGTTTTAGATTAGATTTCCTGTCATTTAGGATGTGAGAAAAGTGCAAAAATAGAATGATGACTGAGGAAACTAAGGCAAACAGCAGGACACATGAGAGTTACAGTGCAAACTTTGAAACTAACTTTTTCACCATCTTCCCAAAACTGTCGAGGGGGAGTGTGAACATCATACGACAGCAGCCACGCTGACTGTCTCGCGTTTGCTCTGCGCTGGAGTCGTGAGTCACGAGTTGCGTAAAGTTACTGCTGACAGTAACCCAACATTCCCTAATTTTGGCTTTCATTGTGAGGAACTTATAGGAAACTAAATGATTATCCACCATTTTACAGCTGTCTGATTCAAGATAAACATATATTATATTAGTTAAGACACACCTTCAAGTGGGTGGCCAGTACATGTGTATGAAAAAGGGGCTCCGCAGACATTTTTTGTTTATCGGCCTTGTGAGTGCAGGCATCAGTCGATGCTGATTATTTCAAAACGCCAAATAACTGGCCAGATTAACTAACCAACTGATTAACCCATCTATCCCTAATATTCATTATCTTAAAATTAACTTCATCTTGGCCATTTACAATGAAGTAATAATCCTACAAGCAGGACTATTGTGCTGAATGAGAAGTTTTATGAGTGCTTTTACTTTTGATTACATTTTGCTGGTACTACTTTTATGCGTTTGATTGAATAAGATTTTGAATAGAGGACTCTGACTTGTAACTGAGTATTTTTATTGCCATGTTATTGAAGTAAGGGATCTGAATGTGTCTTCCATCACTGGCCTGTTTGAACCAGAAAAAAAGAGGCAGTTTTCTGTCACTTCATCGAACTGACCACAGCCGATAGCATGTGTAGACAGGCGGAGAAACAAGGCCAGACATGGGTGTGACTGTCTCACTGACTACAACACTCGTCACAGGCTATTCCACATGCATGTGCAGATACACGCACAGAGAAACACACACACACAAACACACACACACACACGTACTGACTAAGGCTTTTTCCTCTTATTTACCCACTCGATTCAATTACATTTCTCATTCATCAGGCCGGGTTAATTCACCAGCCTGAGGTTGTAGTTTTTGTTACTTCTAGGAGCACCCTGATTTGTGAAGGGAACACCTGTAATACTGCTCCGCGAGGCAAGCCTCCGGTACTGAACTAAAGCCTGTGAGGGCTCAAACACACACTGACACACACACACTGACACACACAGAGTCAGATATTCCCTGCCAGTCTCCTTCAAGGACGCCTGGGGAAGACTTGGAGGACAAAATCACACACTCCCTCTCCCAGTGTCTCAGACGCGCTGCACTTCTAATGCAGACAGAAAGCCTCCTCCAAAGAGACTCGGTACACACAAACTCCCGCGTAGACACACACTTACACACACTTAAACACACAGACACCCTGAAAGGCCTTTCCACCTTCCCATCCAAGTGAGAAAAGCAGGACATTTTCTGTCTGCGTTGTTTCTCTTATTGTCGCTCTTTCCTGCTCTCAGCTGTTTCAAGCTGTTGAGTGTGTGTGTGTGTGTGTGTGTATAAGTGAAGTGGAGGGGGCTCACTGGGACTCTTTGACGACCTCATTCACTCCCCCTCTGGCCGCGCCATAGCCGACATGCCCAACAATGAGGCGGGAGGGTGGGAGTGGGACAAAAAAACACTGAATGCGTCTTCATTTGCCTGAACTTTTCACACGTCTTTTTCCTTTTGTTGCCGGCCGCCCGTTCACGACAGTGCTGCAAGCTGCTCCGCCAGTTTCCGCTGGCAAGACAGCCAACCAAAGCAGCCACTTTTCCTCCCCCCCTTCCTCTGTCACTCCCTCTCCTCCTCCTTTTCCACAATGTTAAGCCCATTTTTAGCTTGACATAATCTGAAATGGTACTTAAGTGAATTTATGTCTACCTCAGTGCATTAACTTCTGCTATTTCCTCCTTTATGTTGCTGTTTTCTTTTTTTTTGTAGTGGGTGCAGCGACGGAAGGAGAAGAAGAGAGGGAGGGAGAGATTTGAAACTCAGACCACGGAGTAGACAGCCTATCAGTATTCAGTAGAGAAAGTGAGTGATGGAGGGAGAGAGAGAGAGAGAAAGGAGGAGGGGGTGATGTATCAATATTCTGAGTAGTGTTTGAGGGCAAGGGGAACGAACAGAGGAGAGGGTGGAGGTGGGGGGAGGAGGGAGGGAGATTGGTGGGAGAGAGAGTACTTGAGTGAGTCTCTGAGTGTGATTATTTGTTCATGTATAGGCTTGCATGTGTGTGTATGTGCATCTGTGATCGTATGTGTTGTTTGCTTTAGTGTATGTGGTCGTGGTTCTGAGCACGTTGACTATAGGTTGTACATTCAGTCAGTGAAGGAATGTAACTAAGTACTTTTACCTTAGTACAATTTTGAGGTTCTTGTACTTTATTTGAATATTTTCATTCTACGCTGCTTTTTCAAACATTTATTAACATTACCAGTGTTAAATATGTGAGACCAATGATTCCCAAAGTGTGGGAAAGTACTACAGGTGGGGAGAGAGGGGTCATTAAAAAGAAATGCTGTAACTATTTTTAAATATTATCAAGCTTTTAATAGTTAAAATTACAGTAAATTATTTATGGTTAATTAAAAAAAAAAAAAAAAAGCAATCAAATCTAATAAAGCAATGCCATAGGATTTAAATCATGTGCAAATCTTCATTTTGCTGACCTAGTTCTGACAGGTGTTACACCGTATTCGGTGACCTGTCATATTTACATCAAAATGTTTCTTATATCTCGTCAATGGTGCGATTAATCTCATGTGCTGATCAGTGCTGTGATTAAAGGTTTGGGTGGGCTGCAGAGGATTTTCAGATTTCTAATTCGTGCAGTGGCATTCTGATGTTTTTAGACCTTTAACTTTATGCTGGCAAATCAGGCTTCATGAAAGGCTTCAACTTACGTATTAGTATCATAAGATTTCTAAATGTTTCATATATGTTATCAACAGGAAGTAGAGATGTTTTGTGGTCTCTAAAAGTGGAGAAAGCCTTTGACCATATCAGATGGCTGCGTTTGGGCCCCATTTCCAAAAAGTGTCATAAGACTAAGATCTTAGTCGACAGACTTATGTCGAGTCCAAACTACTTGATATGAGACAGATGTGGGGCTCGCATCATAGGTGACAACAACTAATGTCACATCTGGGTCACCTGACATTCTGACAGAAAGACGAGCATGTTCGTTTTTTGTTTTTTTTCTACTTTCCATGAAAATATGCCACAACATGTCCCAAACTTTGACCAATAGGATGGCATAGCGCTCTTCAGTGCCCAACTTTAAACGTGGCAAAGCAAAGAGGATTGATGTTGGAACTGTGAAAGAGAAGAAAGGTCACCATTGTTCTTATGCGTCTGCGCCTGCGACAGCCGTGGCTGGAGGCATTATGTTTTCAGGTTGTCCATCCCTGTTTTATGAAAATGATATCTCAAGAATGCCTTGAGGGAATTTCTTAAAACTCTGCACAGATGACTGCTTCAACTCAAGAATGAACTAATTAGATTTTGGTGGTCAAAGGTCAAGGTCACAGTAGTCTTACATAGCCAGACCACTCTCCACAGTGCTCGGTGCTGGAGAAAGGTCTCTACACAAACACATTCTGCTATGGGGGGAAAAAGGCCCTGGCTTGTTTGCATTTCTTTAAACCAATCACAAATGTCTTAGGCAGCGCCAAGCCCAGGTTGCAGAGATGGTGCTCCTGCATAATAGTGTTGAGGAGGAAATGGTTTTGGTGGAATTTTTGCATGTTGGCAGGCAAGGTCTGGCATTAAAATGACTACATCACTGCAAAAGAAAGGCTATCAGCTGTTAGCTTGTTTACATTTATACCACAGGCATCCCAGGCACTTATTTGCCTTTTTCAGTGTGTAGGTTCCAACAAGACGGTTGTTCTCGTTTCCAGGGGGCTGTGAAAACATACATGGTGGACACCTCAATGTTGCTCGAAGCAATGGCAGGACTTACACCCGCACTGTGCATCCAGTGAGTCAGACTAAGGTCACAGTGAATTCACAAATTACATTTTTTGCCTCCCGACAAGAACGTCAAGAACACTTTGACAGAATGTCTTTAAACTTGGCCAAACATCAACTTGGACTCAAGGATGAACTGATTAAATATAATCTCACAATCATGTTTTTGTCACAACTTAATAATTAACACATGACAAAATGTAACACAAAACTAATTGGATAACATGATGACTTTTTATATCCAAAAGGTCACTCAAATTCACTGTGACATCATAATGTTCAGCTCTCCATCAGTCCTTTGTACCACCTGGAAATCAGAGGAATAGTGTGAGACCACTGGCAGGAGTGTGTACTGCATCACCTGTGCACATGTACGTCCTCACAAGTGTGCACAAGACAAACAAAAGAGGTGCACATAGAAAAACATCCGTGTAGCTCTACTAGAGGTCAAACACTTCAGACCTTAAAGAGGCTTTGAGAAAAGGGGGGCTTGTTTTTTCCCTGGAACAATTTGGTTTAAACATTGAATTTATTAAAAAGTTAAAGGTCCTTTATATTCAGCTGATGGTAGTGGCAGTCACAACCAGCAGTGTTGGTTGTAGATCCACAAGGTTCAGAAACGTTGATGTTTGAGGTTACTCAGTGTCTGTTTGTAATAATCAGGCCATTAACTGAGATAATCCAATGTGATACTACTTTCATACTTGTACTGCTTTTAATTCCAGAGAAAAATGTACTTTTTGCATAACTGCATTGATTTTTATGGCTATAGTGACTTTGCAGATTAAGATTTTACATTAAAAACAGTTTATGATTCGCTGACTAAAAACAAATTTCTGCTACAATATACGTGATAAAATTAGCTCCACACTCATGAGCTAAAACATATAAATGCTGCTTACATTTTATTGCATTAGTGATAACAATATATCACAGTCTAACAATGTCCCACTCATAGGAGTCCTTCATGTGCAAAGTGAATATTTTCACTTTCAAATATACTTGGCTGTCAATAGGTCAGTATGTAGAACATGTAGATTTTGAATGCCTCATGTGGTCTTGTGAATTAGATCTTTTTTTCCTCAGAAGCAGAGGTAGTGTGACGAAACAACCTAAGGGAATAACCAAAAATATGCGAATGGATTTCAGACCATATCCCAGACGAGCCCCCATATGTTACGACCCTGGCTCAAGGGAAGCAACGTGAAGCATGTAAGCAAAAACAGAATAAACAAAATGGTGTGGAGGGACTCTACTTCTGCAGAGTCTGCTGGCTGTGAGAGATGAAGGACCTTTTGTGGCGCATAGTTCAGATGTAACTGATTGGGTAGGAGGGGTTGTTGATCAGGAGCCTCCTGAAACAAAGAACAGATACCAAGAACACAAAAATGATATTGGATGTAACATTGTTATAGATTATGAACAAATAGGTCAACAAATCACATGAGAGACCATTATTCACATCCTGGCTTGTACTGCCAGTTCTTTTTACACCTCTGCACCGATGACAGTTGTGGCCGGAGGCAGCATGTTTTCGGGTTGTCTGTATGCACTTCTGTCCCTCCCATTCTTGTGAGCACTATATCTCCAGAACACCTTGATTGAATTTCTTCAACAAGCATCCAGTTGGACTCAAGAACTGATTAGATTTTGGAGGTCAAAGGTCAAGGTCACTGTGACTTCATAAGACATGTTTTTGGCCATATCTCAGGAGTTCATATACTAATTGTGGATGTGTACTAAAAGTGATGACATTTTATATCCAAAAGGTCAACTTCACTGTGACATAATAATGTCCAGCTCTCTATTAGTTCTCTGTAGTCCTCTGTAAGAATAAAGTGAAGGCAACATGATTCTTTCTGGAAATGATTCAGTGAAATCAGACACGTCAATATAGTGGTAACAAAATATGCTTAATAACTTTTATTAAGCCCTGCGATGAACTGGCGACTTGTCCAGGGTGTACCCCGCCTCTCGCCCAATGTCAGCTGGGATAGGCTCCAGCAGCCCCACGACCCTTACGGACTAAGCGGTTACAGAAAATGAATGAATGAACTTTTATTAACTGCAACTTCACAGGTTGGCAGAGGTATACAACCACGAGACATTAATTCTAGTTTTTACCAGATGTGACAGTGAGTGACTGGGTTTGTTTTCACTTTGTGTGTGTGTGCTTGAGTGTGTGTGTGTGTGTGTGTGTGCTTGAGTGTGTGTGTGTGTGTGTGTGTGTGTGTGTGTGTTATCATGGCAAAATGTGGTCCTGAAGACACCTGCTGTGGCAGGAACTGGTTTTGAGTATTTTGCCAGGAGTTTGTCTGTGGACAGATTTTGTCTCTGCGATAGCGTCACACCTGTGAAAGATGCAGACACAAAAGTTAACAGGTGTGTAGCTGAAATCAAAATGAAGGTTAAGCTTAAATATGGGTGTTGTCCAACCCATGAGTACTGAGTACTCTTCTTGTAATGTAGTAATGAGTACTGATGGGTCGGATGGGTATGATCTCTTTGCAAGATGGTCTCTGTTGTTTTTTTGTTGGTGTTGTTTGTTTGTTTGTTTGTTTGTTTTTAACCATGATTTTGAACTCTCTTTAACCTTTCTTAACCAAATAGTTGTTGAGCTTAAATCTAATTATTAGTTGCAGAGTGGTGGCAGCATATGTTCAGTTAGATGGTTTTATGGATGAATGAATTTAACCCTGAACACTGAATAGAAAACAGTCACACTTTATTTTTTTTAATTTTGAATACTATATGGGTCGTTTTAGAAGACAGTGACAAATTTTTCATTTAGTTTGGATGACTTATTGGTCAAAAAGATATTACCCACAGGATAATGCAGGCTAACTAAGATTAAGTTTGAGTAAGCCTCCAGGAACTAATCTAAGTTGATGTGATGTCCTCCTCAGTGACAAAAACAAGTTAGTGCGTGTGTGTGTTTGCACGGGACAGGAGTCACAGTTTACAATAACGTGTGTGGATGTGATGGAATCTCCCACTTGTTCCAGTCATCCCTCCTCTCTCCGTCTCTCCCTCTCTCTTTTACTCCGGCTGCTAATCAGCATTTGAAAGGCAGCTTTGACACTGAGAAAGAAAGTGAGGGGTGGGGGGGGCACGGGGAGGGTGGGGGTAAACGAAAGCATGAGACACAGCGACTGAACGAGAGAGTGAGGGAGGGAGAGCCAGAGAGAGACTGAGGCGAGGGGCTGTACAAGCATGCCTTTTATATTTACTAGTGACTGAGAGAGAGGAGAGAGGGAGCAGCTGAAGGCAGCAGAGACAACTGGTGTGCACGGCTTTCCCAAGAGGAAATGAAAAGAAAGAAGCTCAGCGAGGAGAGTGAATGAGTGAGCGGGAGAGAGGAAGGGTGGGAGGGAGGGAGGGAGGGAGCATGCCGGCTGGAGAGAGACGTAGTGAGAGGGAGGGAGAGATTCTCACACTGGCTGTGTCCTAATCCGAGTCCATCTCCAAGAAGCAGCGGAGCAGAGTGTTGCTGAAGTGAGTCTGAGAGCCAAGGAGAGCTACATCAGCTAGATCCACTTACACACACAAACACACACACACACACACTCTCTCCATCTCTTTCTTCACACACACACACTCTCTTTTTGCAACGGGAGTCCACCACCACGATGTGTCCGGCTGCACGGGATTGACGGTGCCCCTGTCCCAGCCCCCCTTGGCTCACACACACACACGCAGAGTACCACAGTGTTTGTTTGCTGTGTTTTAAGCTCGAGGTGCCGGTGGAGGTGGTTGGTGGCGGCGGTGGTGGTGTGGGGGGCACCACCAGGGCAGAGCGAGGGGCTCCGGAGAGGAAGAGAAGAAGAGGAGGAAGAAGAAGAGAGACAAAGTGGATCAGATCAACAGACTGAACCCTGGAAATGCCCGTCAGGTGAGTACATCTAACTACTTATGGTCTTACACACACATGCATGAGTTTCTCACTTGATTTTTCAGATACACACACACACACACACACACACACACACACACACACACACACACACACTCACACATAAAGTTGCCCCCCCTTATCAGACATTGGTGCTAGTTTAATACATTTTGACGAGTCAATCTGTTGTGAAATCTTGATAAAGACTGAATCACATAAAAGACAAGTTTTATTGTAACTTGTTAAATTTACACCTGAAGTAGTTTTTCTTTGTTTTTCTAAGATAAAATATGAGCCTGTGTGCAGCGGTGGCAACTTTTTGCTGAGTCTAATTAAGAGAGAAATAAAGAGAAATGTTACACAGTTATTAGTTATTATGATTAAATTGACACTTTTGCCAAATATTAGAAAGTCAAATCATTTAGGTAATTTATAAAATTAGAATAAAAGAATGTATTTTAGAATTTACCTTTTCTCTACTTACTAGGGTCTTTTTTTTGCTGTGTGACAGCATGTTTGAATTCAAACTGAATTGTAGAAAATTTGTTGATAAATGTGTACATTTTACCACAAAATTGTAGTTTTATAATTTACTGTAAATAAGTGTAGATGTTTTAATAGTTTGTTCTTCCTTGAAAGCATATTTTTGGCTTTTCCACAAAGTTTTTTCACGCATTTCATCAATTTTGTGTAACTGATAAAATATGTTCACTCCAATCTTTGCTTCTCAGATAAGTCTCATAATTATGTATGTTTATGTTCTGTGCTAAATGGTCGCAGTAATAATTTCGCAACACTTTCTGATAAATTGTGTTTGCGTGTGTGTGTTTGCGCGCGCGTGTGTGTGTGTGTGTGTGCTGGAGTTTGAGATATCGAAGCAGAGAGCAGAGAGTGAGCGGCTGCGTGTCCGTCTCCACCTGCAGAGGCTGAATTGGTCACAGTTTACTGGCTTGGTAACATTCGCTGCCTTCAGGGTGTTTGCAGCAGGTGGTCCAAATTGGCAGAATGACTGTGACAAACGCACAGCGTTCGTTACTGCCACTGCTGTAAAGTAAATAACAACATCAACCCATCACACGCAGTGATTTCAGCTATTTTTCTCTTTTTCTGTTTTTTCATAATTTGTAGTTATTTTTGTTGGAGGCTTGTAACTTAAAAGTAAAAGTCAGACTCCCGGAGTAGTGGAGCAGTTGTTGCACAAAGGAAAAATGTGTGTGCATGCGTGAGTGTGTGCAAATGTATCTCCAAAATGTGTGTTAGCTGTAAATTCTGCTGTGTTTCACACACCGCCAACAGCATCATTTGCACACACACCTGCTGAGAGAGCAGGTGCTTCAGATAAATTCAAACCAAATAACTACCTGCAGAACAGAGTCACTCTTTCAGGTGTCAGGATGAGGCAACAAAATGTTCAAGTACTGTCTATGCTCACATGCAATCCAGAAGTTCCAGTATTTTTTTTTATTTTTTTTATATCTTTTTAAAATATCCTGTAATGAATGTTTCCACTTAACTGCCAGCATTGCTTCAATAAAAGTAGGATACAGCAGCAACATATGCATGTATCAACGCTGACACGAAGCAGGGTCAAACCGTGTCATCACATGTCCGTGGTACAGTTTATACCCCGGCCCACTGAGCCACTAAGCCTCTCCATCCGTTCCACTTCTCGCATGTGCAGGACGCTTTGGACGTGACCCACCATTGGGCCTTTTTTTATTAGACCCAGACGCAGGGCTCCTCTTCATGCCAGCAGGCAACTGTGTGACAGACCCTGACTTGGATTACTTTGTGAAAATGTCAGCAACAAAGAGCCCTGCTTGAAGACGGCAGACAAAAAGTTGAAATGAATTTAATAAAAGGTATTTGGAGCTGTTTTCCTAAACGAAAAGCAGGCAGATGAGTACGGCTTTTATTTTTCTGCCAAAGGTCAGCACTTGTGTGTGTGTCTCTATGAAATGTCTGCTTTTCTTTGCCAGTTTCTGTATTGATTTTACATAAATAATGACCACAGGAGTAGAGCAGATTAAAATCAGTAATTTTTTGGTTGGTATACTCACTTTTCTTGACTCTTAGAAGTTCACAGGTAGACAGACGCCTTACCTCTCCCTCCTCTCGCCGTTCCTCTCTTGATATTTTTGTCTCTCTCTGTTGCTCTCTCTCTCACACACACACACACACACGCTGAGGTGGTCAGTGTCTGGTATGTTGACAGACAGCCGCTCACACACGCCTTGCTCTCGCCGTGCGTGCGTGTGTGTGTGTGTGTGAGGAACGTTGACAGACAGTGTGTGGGTCTGTGACAGAGGGTGTCAGCGCGGTGTCAGGGAGATGTGTTTAGTGTCACACTCTGCTGACCTGATCTCCGGTTGGACTGTCCACTCCGGCCCCGCTGTGGCTCCTTACATAACCCCCGCTGTCATTCACACACCGGCCTGAAGGGATCCACACACACACACGCTAACACACTCACACACACACATGCAGTTATTTAGTGACGTGCACAAGATGTATAGGCGTCCACATTCACAGTCGCTTTAAATCGAACATCAGATCAGGAACAGATCATCCTCGTGATCACTCTTTTATGTCATTTTTTTCCTTCTTTCTTCTCTAATTTATGCCGTGACATAAAGCAGAAGTTAGATAAATTAACAGTAAATCTGGAAATATTCACACAAAGCACAGAGCTCCGAGCAGTGTGTGGGAATATAGTATGAGGCCAGCGGGTATCCTGTTTTCCCCAGTGTGCTGCAAGACACCTACACAACTTGTGCAACTTTTATCAAGAGTTTGACTCCGCTCTGAACTCTGACATTTGCACCATGCTAATTGATGTGTCTGTATTAGCATGTGGACATCTCTGTGCTGGTGTGCAGAACGAGGGTGTTGCTTTCAAGTTGGTGTGTGCGTGCATGTGTTGGAGAGAGTGAGTGACCCTGTGTGCTGTGCTTTGGCCTGTGGTTATTTGGAGGTCAGTGCTGATGTGGTCTCTGCCTGCGGGAGTGGATTTACCATCTTCTGCCTTATAGAGACCTGCATCCACTTATAATGTGACTCTTCCACAGTCAGAGAAAGAAGTTTTTGTCTTCTTTTCTACCTTTTTCTGTTTGTTCACGAGGAACTTTTTCAATTGTGGCGGCACATGTGAGCGTTAGAAACAACATATATGAATGTGATCAGTATTCCTTTTACATGTGAGAACATTAACGTTCAAAATAAGAAGCTTTTATCATTGACTTTTCTTCACCTTTAGCTCTGTCTTACACTGAGGTCGAGGTATTTAACCTCAGAATAGATTGCCGCTATCATTCCGACTTGTGCTACTGTATTGACCCAGGATTTGCTCTTTCAAGCGTGGATATCATAAGGGTCACAAGTGGTTAACTTCATGATGGACTGCACATTTTTACCAAATGCATTTCTTTTTTTTTATTTCACTTCTCAAACTTATCCACTTTTGAACTTTATTTTGAGTTGCTGTGGTGAACCATTTTAAATTTTAATGTTTCAGAAAATGAATCATGAGCTATATTGATCACAGTTTCAATCATTTTTCAATCGAAAATCTCAAACACTTGCTGGCTCCAGCTTCTGAAATGTAAGGATGTGCAGCCTTTCTGTGTCATTTATGACAGTTAATGTGGAGTCTTTGGGTTTTGGACTGTTGGTTGGACAAAAGGAGCAATTTGAAGACATCGCTTTGGGCTCTGAGAAATTGTAAAGAACATTTCTCACAACTTCTGGAGATTTTCAAGACTAAACAACTAACCGATTAACTGAAAAAAAATCAGAAGATTAATCAGTGATGAAAATAATGATTAGTTGCAGCTCTGAATCACTCTCACTGTTGATCCTCCGTTTCTTTATGCCTTTTTACTAACAGGGGAAACTAACTACTGAATGTACTGTATGACCTCTGGTAAAGAATTATGTCAGATATTTTGTAAAATTGTAGAAAATTGTTTATTATTTTAACATACTTATGTATTTTATTATATATTATGTATACTTTTATAGGCCTAGTTGCTCCAGGAGTGATTAACAAGATGTTTAAAACATTGTTGCATAAGTCAGCATCTTTTGTCAAGTTATTATATCACTTTTATTGCTTAAATCTTTCCATCACTTTCAGCACTTGGCGAGGAAATGCCTCCAGTTTATTTCAGAAGAATCACTGGAGAGCAGTCTTTAAAGAGCAGGCGTTTTCATCTGCTAAATACCATAAATATAGAGGATTCTGTGCACTGATACTTAATATTTCCGCCATGTTTCATTATGCCTTATTGCTAACAAGGAAAACTAATCCTGGAATGTACTTTATGACCTCTGCCACAGAGATAAAATATTTAACATGGGATATTTTGTAAAATCTTATAAATTATGTATTATTTTAACACACTTGTGTATTTGATTTAGATTATTTTGTATTTTTGTCAAAATGTCAGTTGGTGGGATAAAGGGCATTATTACACTTGTTACACAGCTTAAAGCTTTTCATTACATTCAATATCTGAGTGAGGAATGACATCCAGTTTATTATTATTATTATTTACTTGCAAGCAGGTAATTTCATTTGGCAAATACTGTAAATATATATGATTCTATGCAATGATACTGTCAACTTAATACTTCCCCTTTACAGTTGATCCTGCATCTCTTAATGCCTTATTATTAACAGGGAAAACTACCCCCAGAATGTATGACTTCTGATATAGAGTTTAAGTATTTTAGATATGATATTTTGTAAAATCCTATAGATTGTATTTTTGTATGTGTTTATTTTATTTGGATCATTTTGTAGGATCATTTGCTCCAGAAGTCAATTTGTCAGTTTGCAGGATAAAGTCTGCTTCATACTCGTTACACTGCTTAAAGCTTTTTAATTACTCTCAGTACTGAGTGAGGAATGGCATCTAGTTTATTTGAGGAAAAAATCACCAGTCTTTAGAGAGCAGGTAATTTCATCAGATAAATACTGTAAATATATATGATTCTGTGCAATGATACTTTCAACTTCATCTTTAATACAGTGCAGGTGAAGTGGAGCGTTTCTTTTGTGTACACTCAGGCCGAGGTGGATGGTAATTATGACAGGCATGGATTGGATTCTGCGTAGCTGCACGCCCGTGAGGAGTGGACATCAAAGCACACTCACCAAAGCCCTCTGTAATAAAAGAGGAGGAGGAGAAAGATATTGATTACCAAGGGTGAACATTAGCAAATCTCTTTCTCTCTCCTTTTTTTCATGTATGTCTTCATCTGTCCATCATTTCTCCCTCTCTTACTGTCTGATTTGCCTCCCTCCGCCTCAACTTATGCTCCCTCCATCCCCCATCCGCTCGCCATCCACCCCTCTAATCATTTATTTATCGCTGATCTCTCTATTCGGTATTCTTCCAGTTTAGGGACGGTCCATTCACGCTGTGACTGCTTCACTCACACAGGCTGTTAGCATCGCTCCTTTACACCCTTCCCAAACCCTCCTCTTCCTCCTCATCATCATGGCAGAGATACCTGGGGGCGGGCGGGGTCACTCTGGTCCAATCTAACGCCGTATTGATTCCATTAGATAATTAATGACCCAGGCAGGGGCCAGGGAGGAGCAAAGAGGGGGTTAGGGAGAGATGTGTGGGGGGGTGAGGATGATGGGAGAAGCGAGAGGGGGTGGAGGCGGGGAGGGGGACGCCGAGGCCCTTGAGAGTTGAAGAGAACCTTGGGTTGGGAATGATCCAGAGTCGTCAAGGTCAACCGCAGCCGGCGCTCCGATATGGAAGCAGAATGCCGAGCGAGTCAGAATATGGAATACTGATAGAGAGAGGTGGGGGGAGATCTTCATGTCCAGCAGCTGTCGATTGATCAGCGGCTGAAAAATTGTACATTAAAAAGTCTTTTGACTTCCAAATCCTGAGGTCCGACCAGGGCCGTAATGCATGATAAGTAGTTTTCAGCCCTCCAACCAGAATACCAAACTTCATCTCCCCGGACGCTCCAGACACTCATTTACAACTACTCAACAACATGAAAGGCAAGATAGAAAACTAGCTACATCAAATATTCTGTTCATGTTATTTCCAACCATGTTTTCTACATCTTCCATGATATCGAGCGTGTTCTATTTGATAAAATATTATTCACAGGAATATCGCACATCGCTGTTGTATGTGGGCTGCACTTCTACCTTTAGATGGAGATAATTAAAGATGAGCGGGCGGTTGGAAAAAAAGAGGAGAGAGCTGTCTAAAAACTGTTAAAGTGGATATATTCTGCTCATTTTCAAGCTCAGGTTTCAAGAATATGTTTTTGAATAGGTTATATATCTTTTCTTATACTGGTCGTAGCTGCAACACCTCTATTCACCCTGTTTGAAACACTCTGTTTTAGCTCCTTTATCTTTCAGGAAAGAAGCTAGGTTTTGAGTTTCCTTGCCTTTAAATGAGAAATCTATAATATGTTTAGTGTAAAATGACCATGATATGTCATCAGAGATTAAGGAAACATGATAATTCTCTGATAGAAGTGCTGCAGCCACAGTGTCTTCCGGCCATAACTTGTGTTTTTGTTTGTCCATTTCACGTTAATTAGACTTCCAATTAGTGCTGAATGTTCACTAAATGAGTGTCTCTTTATGAGTCATAAAAAATCATTAATAATCTTTTAGAAGGAATAGATGTTTATAACAGTTAAATTGAGCAATATGTTAAAAGAGTCTGACAGGCAGTCACTAAACTTCAGCTCCAGAGTGTGTATTTACAGAGCAGCAGGCTTTTGTTTTAAGGATAAGGGGCTTAACTTTACATCAACAGCTGATCAGCTTACAGTGTATGACTCGTTTCAACTTATTTAATATTCAGTCTATGGCTCCAACTTAATATTTGGCCTGCAGAGCTCATTGTTGGATTCACAGTTGTTACATATTGCTCCTTTAAGATCCCAAGCCCATTTCAAATTTACTTACAAACTAAGACCAAGTAACGGAACAAAGGCTGGATTACTGCGTTTTAGGCAGTTCAAGGGGATTTTTTTTTTGTACGAGTGAGTAACTCTTTTTGGCTTTTTGCGACTTTGCAGACCTTTACATGAACCAAAAGCTATAATACATTAAAGGAAAGGGAAAACCCCAAAAATATGACCACTTTAAATTTAATTTGAGTAAACTGATACTGAAAAATGACCAGAATGGCTGCAATACACAGTTTTGATGTTGATGAAAACTAATGCAATTTGATTGTGGGCAATTCAGAAATGATGGGAAACTTATCACAAATGGCGACTGTGTCATATTTTAGAAATGGTTGTGACTTAAACTGTAAATAAATAAATTCAAGACTCTTGCATGCTCATGAATGGGCTTCCAAGTAAGGAGTTTTTTGTGATTAGTGAGTCGTGTCAAAATTAACGGAAGAGGAAATTATCTAAAATTGAAGTTTGTATGTTGCAAATCTGGTGAAAAAAGGCCCTGGAGACATTAGGATCATAGAATATGGCACAAGGCTAATGACTAAGCGTGAAAAATGCCCCATAAATTGTCATTTTCTAACTTATCCCTTGTAATTTTTGGCTTAATGAAAGGAAAACTATGGAGGATTTTGCAAAACAACAACTCAAAAACAATCCCTCTGAATCATCACTCGTGACCCGTAGTGTGTGGCAGTGGCTGTGGCCTGTCCTCAGCCTGCACCCTCTTATTTTCTCATTATTTTGCTGTGCTCAGGATGCTTTAACAACCCGGAAACGTCAGTTGATGTCTTAGGAATAAGACTCAACAATCAGCTATCTTCCTGGTGTGTTTACAAACTCATAAATACTACGTATTGTACCTTTAACTGAAAGAGACAGAGGTATATGAAGGGATGTCCTAAAATCTAAGGTCTCAGAATTTGATGGAAAACATAAACTCCTCCTGTACATTGCATAGGCTCGGCCTTGGTCTTCACCTTTGCATGATTGCAGCGTGCTCTTCGTCTCCAGCGGGCCATGAGCGCTCCTCTGCCTCCACATTCTCAGTCTTGGCCAGCCTCTGTATTGGGCCCCAGGGGTTGGGGAGATGAGGCATAAAACAACCATGTTTCTACCTAGGGGAGCTGGTGGCATGGCAGTGGGGCTATTGTCTGTCTGCGTGCTGTTTGACTTAAATGTGTTCATTTGCCTGATGCCCCTGACTCCCTACGGGGAGGGGGCAGCTCGGGGAGAGGAGGGGCACGCTAACGAACCTCTGACAGCTGGAGGCCCTAATTAAACGTCCCTGCTGAAAATAAACAGAGCGGCAGCCAAAGCGAGCAGCCAGAGAGAAATGCACGGCAAACAGCGGCTGTGAACGCTCGCCGCAGTGCCCTCCTCTCTGTTGCCGTTGAGACCGTGCCAAGAGAGCACGGCTCTATAGGGTAGGGGTCTCAAACACACATACACACACACACACACACACGTACACTACACTTATGAATATGTAGCACTGCAGCAACACATTGTGAACACCTGCGGTCACACTTGATACAGGTTGATCTCCACAGCTTTGGGCGCGGTACACTCTGAGAAATAAGGGTCCTAATGAGAACTTTAAGCGGTTATTCACCTTGTCCCAATAGGAGAACTCTTTTTGGTTCCTGTTAAAACCTTTTCTAAAGGTTCATTTTGGCACCCTTTCACAGAGTTCTGGCTAGAATTCAACATAAAAGTATATGTCTAGAACTTACTGGGAAAGGTATCACCTGGTACCCCCTATGAGAGCTTTTACAGAGAACCCTTTTATCGTATAATGGTTCCACCCAGAACCTTCTTTCCACCCTCTGAAGGTGCAAACATGAACCCGCCCAGTTTCTACTGAGAACCTCTTTATATTTCGGAAGTTTTATCTACAACTCCTCATGGGGGTTCTACCGAGAACTTTTTTTTTATATTCCAGGGGGTTATCTAGATCCCATGCGGGTTCTACCAAGAAGCTTATTTTCCAAGGATTTTATCTAGAACTTACACAGGGTGTTCCACCAAGAACCTTTCTTGAACCCAACCAGGGGCTCTACAAAGAACCTTTTTATACTCCAAGGGTTTTATTTAGAACCCATCAGGGGGTTCAACCAAGAACCTTTTTAAGAACACACCACAGACAATCTTTTATTTTCCAAGGGTTTCATCTAGAACACACACACACACACACACACACACACACACACACACACACACACACACACACAGAGAGAGGGTTCTGCCAAGAAATTTTTTGTACTCCAAGGCTTTTATCTAGAACCCACCCAGGGGGTTCTACTGAGAACTTTTGTGAAGCAATAGTTCTTCCAAAAGGGTTCTTTGGATATAAAAGGTTCATAATGGAACCTGTATGTGTCCAGATTGCCTTTGACAAACTCTTTAGTGAAAGAAGGATTTTTCAGAAGCAAATCTGTTCTGGGTAGAACCTCAGCCCTTCAGGAAGAATCACACTTTTCCTTTCTCATATATTTCCCACTGTGCCATTACAGAACACGTCGACTCAGCTCTATTGAGCAGATTGTTTCACACTCTCTGTCTAGATGACACTTCTGACATTCAGCCTGTTGTGCTGCTGCTAGCTAGCCGGAGCATTAGCAGTCAAAGTGGCGGGGTCCATTTGGGTGAGTGCATTAATGGGCCGCCCAACCTGCGACAAGGTTATGAGGCTGATTGAATAATTACTGTGGAGGCCCCTGTCCATTACGCCCCTGTGTCTGCCCAGATAGAGGGAGAGATGGAGAGATAGCTGGAGACAGAAAGATGGAGCGAGAGATTAGATAAGCACAGATAGGGTCAATTAAGAGATAAACATACAGGTATGGGGTGGAGAAAAAGGCTACGTGTGTGCATGTGTGCGTTTGTGAGGCGGTGAAAATTTGTGAATAAATTGTTCCCTGCCTGTGTCTTCTTTTTGATCTCTCTGCCCTACTGTACGCAGCCTAATTTGGCATGTAGTGCATTTATCCAGGTGAGATAGAGAAGGTGACAAAGGTGAAGTTGTTAGACAGAGGTGCGCTGCCCTCTGCTCGACCCTGTCTTTTCTGCTGCACCAGACTCTCTGAAAAGAGCACTGTCAATGTTGCAGGCTGGAAGCTTGAGAGGAACAGATATAGGTTTCCTATAGTCAAATGAATGAAGCCTTAAACATAAGCTCAGGACAAAATATTCTGTCAATGTAAGTGCCTTGGGAAGAGGTTGAACCCAGAATTGGAGAATTGACCAGATTGATCAAATAACCGGCTTGACCAGTAAATCCTCTGAAAATAATAAAACTTTAAAGAGCTATAACACCAGTTGATATCTAATCAGACATGTAACCATCCAGTCAACCAACAGTCAGACCAGATGTCCTGAAAAGAGAAAGACATTGTGATATAGATTTTACTTTATTTTCGATCAGCCCTTGTTATCTCCAAGTTCTTGTGGTGTTGCTTTTTATCCTTTCTGTAACTCTCTGTATTCCTGTCTCACTCACTACAGCCTCTCCAGACTTAAACTAGTTCAAAATACTGCAGCAAGACCACTCACAATATCAGGTAAAAAAAAGTCCACACATCTATTTTAGCATCTCTACACTCGTTACCTGTACATTTTACAATTGTTTTTTAAATTCCACTACTTTCAAAGCACATTTAGGGTTGGCCCCTTATTATATCACTGACTTATGAATGTGAATGCGGCCTGAGATCCTCTGGACGAGATCTTGTAGTAGTCCTCAAGGCTAAAAACCAGACAACAATGAGTCTTTGGAGTCAGAGCCTCATGGCTCTGGAACAACTGACTGGAAGACATCAGGCAGGCTAGCTTTTTTTTTTCTCCTCTTAAAACTTTCTTCCTGGTGGCAACATTGGTCGGTCTGTCCACCGAGCTGCTCCAGACTGAATTACCTTATCTATTACAATGAAATGTACTCTCTACTTGAACAATGTAATAATAATAATAATAATAATAATAATAATGACGTATCTGTTTTATGAGCTTCAAGTCTGTTTTGTGAAGATATGACTGGAAGAGGAGCGAGAGGGAGGTCACACATCAGAGAAGTAGTGGGGAGAAACAGCGTACACACGACCAGAATATTTTTGCATCTCACACAGTGAATTAAGGGTTTACTTCAGTCAAACAAGAGTTTGTGATTGTTGGAGCAGTGGAAAGATCGGCCAAGACATCTTTTGAGTTTGATTTTGTTTCCGTCACATTTTAAGGAAGGACGAAGATGCTAGCTAACTTTGCTAACGATCGAACGAGTAAAAGTACAAAACTAATTGTGAAAGACTAAGTAACTAAAATAACAAAGTAAACAGACATGCAGCTCCTAAAACAGATAAACATCACACTGTTGTACCACTGTTGTGTACTGACTCTGGCAGTCCCCTGGTTTTTTCCTGTATTGCTGAAATTAAAATTTTTGTCCAAACTTGGATGTATGTTCAAATGAAACCAATGACATTTCAATAAGCCTCAGCTGCACTTTGTGTTCACTGTTTATTAGCAAAAGATTACTCAGGTAACTTGGTGAACATGATAAGCATTATACATGCTAAACATCAGCATGTTAGCATTGTCCTTGTGAGCATGTTAGCATGTTGATGTTAGCATTTATCTCAGGTATGGCCTCACAGAGCTCCTAGCATGGCTGTAGACTCTCAGAACATTTTAAGCTCCATTAATGAATGTGTTCTGATCAAACATGGCATGCTTGAAGAAGATATTTGGAGGTAAATATTCATAGCACTTTCTGAGTATCCACTGTGGACAATCTCTTTATCCCTGACCATGTTAGCAGTAGAAAGAATGAATCTTTGTCTAAAACTACTAAAGGTACGTGGATGACCTGATCTCGCCTTTCAACAACTCTTCTCTCTCTGTGGTGAATCCCTCATTGACTCTGCTGTCTCTGAAATTGGTCCAAGAAGTTTTCATGCATACATTTAATGTTGGCTGTTTTAGCCCAGATTTGTGAAATGATATCTGCCAAACCTGCCCAGCTTTCTGCTGACCCCTCTTAGCCAAGGTCAGCATAGCCATGCTCAAACTCGAGACATAATCCATTTTCTACTGCCCCGGCAAAGCTCCACTGAGTTGATTGTGCTGACCCAGCCGGGCCAAAGAATAAGAGAGTTAGAGAGTGAGAGGAAGTGAGGGAGAGAGAGAGGGCATCTCAGGCCCAAGGGCATGACACCGCGGCGCTCGGGGCCACACTAGCCCTTTAAATGTCAACACAGCACAGAGGGGAGGGAGGGGAGAGGATCGGGTGAGGAGTGGGGCTCGCTTTGAGGACAGAGAAGAATATTGGCAACTTGTGTTACAGGAGCGAAGTGCTGGAGACGGGCAGGAGGCGGCAATGGACAGCATGTGCTTCGTCTTTAGAGATGTTTGCTTTAAACTCCAAGCTTGAAAATCCTCTCAGGGATGAGCGCAGACATTTAGAGATCTGTTGTTTCAGTTGAATTGTGATTTCAAAGGAGGTTTAGTATTTTGTCTTATGTCTATTACCTTGGGAACAGTCGCTGACCTTTATGTAGGGAAGTACATACAGTAGCTAATTGCTCTCTGTCAACCTCACGTTCTTTGTTTGTTTGTTCTTTCTTTCTTTCTTTCTTTCTTTTTTCTTTCTTTCTTGGTAACAGTTTATAATAACCAGAATTAATAAATGGTAATTTGATAGTTAATGTAATTTAAGTTAATAATTAATTCACTGTTAACAAACACGGTTAGGTATTTGTTAATGATTATCAAATGATTTGTAAGCCGTTATGAAATCATTTCATAGAGGTGGACCAGATATTTGAAACACCTTGTTAATGGATAATACTTAGAGTGTAAACCATCTATAAGCATTATTTGCATGGCTATTAAAAAGTTGCTATTGATGATTACCTTACATACTTACATATGTAACTTCTATACATAACCCAAAGCATGATCTTTGTCTTTGTGCACCCAAGTAGTTTCTGTGCTTTTATTTGCCCAGATGTTGCATATTTATAATTACTTATCTATTAGTAGAATAAGACCTCCAGTCAGTCTAACTTTTTGTTAAGGATTACCAGATGATTTGTAAACCTTTAAGAAGTAATTACATAGAGTGATGGACCAAATATTTGTAATACTTACTTCATAAGTAATATATCTTTTTTTAACACATACTAATAATACATTACTATAGCTTAATAAATGGTTTATAAAGCCTGTATACATATAATGTGAATGTTCACCATTATTAATGATCGTAGTTATAAAGTGTTTACTTTCTTCCTTTCTTTCTTTTGTTCCTTTCTTTCCTTTCTGTCTTTCTCTGCAGAATGAGACCTCCAGTCTCGACAATCATTTTCAGAAACGCAATTTTTCAGATAGATGAAGTAAGAAATCATAAGATGGGTTTTCATCCAAGCATTTTAATGCAAATTATAGTCTATCGAATTAAAAGGGCTGAATGGAAACTGCAAATGGAGATAAAATGTCATCATTTTTTCTTTATTGAAAAACGGCTTCAGGCTCACTCCAAGCTCAAAAAGTATTTTGTTGAAAAATAAATTATGCAACAAGTTGTGATGGAAACAGGTGTGCTGATTAAAAAATTAAAGGCTCCCTAAAATGTGACATCCCAAAAATGTGACATGTGCTGTAAATTTTTTCTCATGACTATTTTATTGATGTTATGGGTGAACAAACTCTTTTTTCTTCTCTTTTTTTCTGTTCTTGTTCCTCATCTGCTGTTTTTCGTGGTTTCTCCACGTTTGACTCTGTCACATCCTCAGCCAATCAGCCAGGCTTTTCCTTTTCCAGTGTAGTCTTTCATAGTGATGTCCAAAAATGTTACTTTTCAGGAAATTAAAAACAAAACTATTTTTAAGATATTTGAATGATTCTTAGTCAAAGTTAGTTGGTTTTTTAAATATATTTCAACGTTTAAATATTTTAAATCCCACGAGGGCACCTGGATGGCTCACGGCTCACGGCTCACAACCGCCTCTGTATGGAGGCTGTGAGTCCTCTGCAGCAGCTGTGGGTTCGACTCCCACCTGCAGCCCTTTGCTGCGTGTCATTTCCCCACTCTCTCCCCATTTCCTGTCATATCTTTCCTTTCAATTAAAGGCATAAAAGCCCAAAAAATTATTAAAAAAAAATATGTATATATATTTTAAAACCCACAGAAAGACATAAATGGTGACCAATGGCACTGATTTATGAAAAACAAAGTTAAAATATGGAGATATGAGGTTTGCACCAACAGCTACGGTAGGCAATATGTTTCAATAATAGAAGTGAAAAATAACAGATTAAAACAAAGTTTAAATGAGAAAACACTCACAGCATCTGCCTGCGCCGCCATTTCAACGGAAAAGACCATAAAGCCTGGAGGGGATCATGCGATTGTTTGCATGTGTGCATCTACAGCCGATCTCGCATACTTCTGGACTGATCAGCCTAAATGTTTGGTGCACATTCATGACTGTATGCTGATGGACCTCTGTAATTCACAGTTTTTGGAAAAGCCTGAAAAACAGCTGTCTATTTTAATGCCTCCACACCACAACGACCGTGGCTGGAGGCATTGTGTCTCTGGGTCGTCCCATTCTTGTGAATGCGGCATCCTAAGAACGTCTTGAGCCTTGAACTTGGAAATGACCAGTCGGACTCAAGGATGAACTGATTACATTTTAGTGGTCAAAGGTCAGAAGTGAAGGTCATTGTGACCTAATGTCCATCCCATTCTTGCAAATGCAATATCTCAAGAAATGGAAATTTCTCCAAACATGGCACAAATGTTGACTCGGCCTCAGGAATTGACTGTTTAGATTTTGGTGGTCAAAGATGCTGTAACTTCATGTCCACCCCTTTCTTGTAAACACTATTTCAGGAACACTTGGAGGGAATTTCTTCAAATTTGGTACAAACATCTTCTTCGACTCAAGGATGAACTGCTTAGATTTTGGAGGTCAAAGGTCAAGGTCATGATGACATCACAAAATACATTTTGGCCATAAGTCGAGAATTAATATGCTGATTATGACAAAATTTCACATTAGCAGTGCTAGAAAGTCACTTCTTACATGATTCTGGCTACATGTACATTACAAAACAAATGTATTTTTCATCTGTCTTGACTGTCGTAGTTACGCCACCAATAAAATTTGATTTGTGTTCTGTTTGAATACCTATTTAGCAGGAAACAGGGCCACAGCTACTGCTTATATTTTATGGGCCACATATCTAAGACTAGATATACTTATATTTGATTAATTTTAGCCAGGACTCTAATTTTCCCACCGTATTTTAATTTCTTGCAGCCTAGAGAGAGTCCACGTTAGTGAAAGTATAAAAATACAATAATAATAATAATAATAATAAAGTTGTTCATTATTTGATGGCAATTATTGGTGAATGAACCAACCTTATTGGATTTTCTTTCTGTTTTTTTGTCTGCTGTCTCTCATATTCTTTCCAGGTCTGAGTCTGTCACATCCTCAGCCAATCAGAGCCTTCGTTAACAGCAGCGTCGGCGTGTGATTGGGAGAAGGATGGCAACCATGCCATTTGTCAGTGAGGGGAAGTGTGTGAGTGTGGAGTGGGATTTCCTACAAGGACTACTGGCCAAGCCTCCCACCCTGCCCTGGTGAGACACAACACACGCACACAAAAATTCAGACACACACACGCACACACACAGATACTGTATAAGCCTGCGTGCATGTCCATGAATTAATGTCTGCAAGGTGAAATCCATGCATTAACACCGTTGCACACACTGACAGCCTGGAGAAGAATTTCCTATCAATGAAACACAATCCAGAAGACATACATCTGATCTCCTTCACTGCTGCATATAACCTGCATTGTTGCTCACCTGCCAATCCTGTCAGAGTGGTGAATCCCCTCCCCTTAGCTGGAGATTAAGTAAATTTGGCCAGAATTATTAATGGGCAGTCATTTACAGGCGGATATAAAAACTAAGCAGAATCAATGTGTGTGTATTGATTGTTCTCAGTGGCTGGGGTCGAGGCGGTATAATAATGAGATGTTACAGAGGCTGGCAGCGTGAGTCCACAACACACACACACACACACAGAAAAACACATACTGTTTTCACTTATTAGAGAATAGCAAGGAGGAATACAACAGCTGTGTCAGCTGATTAAGATATAAACATATGTATGGACACTATTATGTTCAACCCTTTTCTTTGTTCTTTTCTATCTTTCACTCCCACACACACACAGGCTTGTGGAGTAACGGATTACGTATAACAGGATTACATAATTAGGATACAAAAAAAGAAAAAAGAAGTAATCCGATTAAAGATTAATTAAGTAAAAATGGGGATTTTTTTTTAATCAGAATTACAATTCTAAAATAGACTTTAAAATAAAGAACGATATACTAATATGTGCAGTGCACACACTGCAGCATTTTATGAGTCTTACAACTCCACTCTGGTCTTGAGTGAAACCAATCATTAGCATGTCCTCTACTGAAAAATGCTTATCACCATTATTTTTTATTGTTTTATCTTTAAATCAGAAAATGGAACATCACAGTACAGTGCAAGTTCTGCCTTAAACTGTGAAAATGCTGTCATCATCCAAGGACTTGACTATTAATTTAAAGAAACATTTAACGCTAACACAACACGTAGGACAAACTACTAATGTTAGCTACACATAAAAAGAATGTCACCATATTTGGTACTGAGGTAATCCAAAAGAGAGACAGAAGAAATCAAGAAAGTAATCAAGTCCCATTACTTTAATATTGTGATACTTGGATTAGTTTACTGACAGCATTGTTAAATAGGTAATTAGTAATTGTATCTGAATATATTTTTCATGTAACCCTCCCAACCCTGACTATGTATGTACAGCCATTTTCTTTGTTCTTTTCTTTCCTTCACTCACAGACACGCAGCACTGGTGGTCTTTCTTAGGATGAGAATCAACAACACAGACACGAGGGAGAAAGGCTGGTTCTTCTTTCTCCTCTCTATCTCACATATACACACACACACACACACACACGTACACACATTCACACACACGCGTGCACTTTATTCGAACACAGCACCGACACAAATTGTGAAGTGGCTGTGACAACATAATTCCACCACTCAGGCCCCATTGAGGAGAGTCAATACCCAATCAGAGAGACAGGCTACCTGAGCCCCGGCCCCCCTCTGTCACTCTGCCCCTCCCTCTCCTATTGATCCCTCAATCACGGCTTCAGCTCACTAGCCCGGGACCAGATGAGAGAGAGGGAGAGGGCGAAAGGGAGGAGGAAAGTGAGAGATAGGCAGCGAGAGATTGTGTATGTGTGTTCACATATGGATTTTGGAGCAAATGGCATTATTAGGACTGCGCTGTGGCAGATAGAAGGAGGGAGTTTGTCTGTAATTACCAGGCCAATCTGCAATGGGTCAGAATGGAGATTGTTTCACTTGAATTGCAGGAGCCATTACCAGCATATGTGTTTATGAAATGAGTTTTCTGGATTGATGCTTAGGCCGTCTGTACGGAGCACGAATCAATCAACAGGTGGTCACTGAATAGTCATTATGTGATACCAGTTTGTCCCATCCTACACAGTGCTGATTCAGACTGTTTTTATGTTTATCTGTTTCTTCCATATGACTCCTATCTGTCCCTCCTCCACACCATTTTCCTTGTTCATCTCTTAGTCTCCAGAACCTGCGTAAAGAGAAGTCTCGCAATGCGGCTCGTTCGCGGCGGGGGAAGGAGAATTTTGAGTTCTTTGAGCTGGCCAAGATGCTGCCTCTGCCCGGCGCCATCACCAGCCAGCTGGACAAGGCCTCCGTCATCCGGCTGACCATCAGCTACCTGCACATGCGCACCTTTGCCAGCCAGGGAGACCCGCCCTGGAGTCCTTTGATGGAGGGAGACAGCAACTGCAGCAAAGGTGAGCAAAAGAGAAATCATCTGGAAAGAAATAGCAATACATATTTTTCCTCTGGCCTGCAGTACTTTTCATCCATCTAGATGTTTTCATGTGAGTTGCCACATTTTGGAGATAGCAGCCATAAAGTTGTCTGCCCTCTCTTGAATATAATGGAATTAAACTGGTTAAGTGAGTGAACAAACTGAAGCGGATGGAGGGATGGCCTTTTTTAGAATTGCATTTTTTCATTGACTTTTTATGCAGTCACGCCACCACTAAAATTTAATTTGTGTTCTGTCTGAACATCCAGCAAGCAGGAGAAAGGGCCATAGCTACCAGAGGTGTGGACTCAAGTCACAACTTTGTTGACTTTAGACTCAAGCTGACAAAATCAAAAAGGACTTACTACTTAAGTTTGACTTAATCAGTTACCTTCCAGATACCAGATACCTTCCCCTAAGCCTGGGGATAGGCAGTGTTTACTTTTGGTCAAAAAAAACAACAACAATCTATTACAGCTATTATAATCTCTATTTTACTCTGAGACTTTTCTTTTTTTGGATTTGGCATCCATGGCTAGACTAGGGAGACTCAAGACTAGAAAGACTAGAAAATTTAAAGGAAAAGGTGTCAAGCCATAGACGTAGGCTATGATGCACATTTCAGTCGACAAAATATTTAAATATTTCCTTAAATTTGTGTATAGGCTACACATTTCACAACTGGAGAATTAAGAATCACTTTAGACCTACAATAATGAAAAATGGAAATTAAAATGTTAAAAATATAACTGACCTTTACCACATAATTTTTTATCATAGCAACAGAGAGCCAGAGGAGAGGGACAAAAGAGCCACATGCAATGCCACAAATCAATTCATTTCTCCTAATTTCCTGAATCAACTCATGTTAATGCTATTTATTATCAGAAAGTTGGGAATTACCCAGATCCACATTGCTTGAACCAATCAGACAGCAAACAAATAAGCAGCAGGAGGGAACCATGAAGAATCACTGTTCTGTTACTGAGTTCCAGATAGAAAAAAATATACCAAAGATAATTTTGTTCCCATACAAAAACTATGAGGAGGTCAACAAAACACGAATAGCAGGATGCAACTTCTGCAGGTCAAAAATTACAGATGGAGATGCAACAACCTGCTAGTCTTAACTTGGGACTTGAATTTAAATACTTGAGACTTACTTGTGACTTGCAAAAAAAGAAAAAGAAAAAAAATCACACTGTCCCACTTCTGGCAGCTATTACTGCGGACACTGGGGTCATGTCTTCATCTATTTTCTCAGAGAAGATGAGGTTTTAGCAATGTGGGGGAGTTAAGTTTCCCACCAGAATTTCTTTCCTGGCAGCCTAGAGAGAGTCCATTTTAGTCAAAATATAAAAATTCAAGTAATACAACAAGGCCTTTTTCTTGTCTGGTCAAAATTTCTCTGGGGTGTGACAGTCTTGGACTCATGACCTCAGTATTTGTATTTGGTTGGAAATATTTTTAGAATTACTGAGTTAGTTATGCACCCTTTTCATGCATTTACCATGAGTAGATTGTGTGGTTTTAATTGTACACAAATAGAAACTTTGACAAGTATGCAGTGTTAAATGAGACATGGCAGTGATGGATCGTTTCTCGACTCAGGATTCACACTGTTCAGCCTATAAGAAAATTATACAGCAGAGATAAATATGCTGATGTGTGTTGCCAGTGCACACAGACCGCTGAAATCCATGTTTCTGCTTGCATGTCTCTTTCAATCGAAAACAATCCTCAGCAGTGTGATCTGCCCACGTCCTCCCGCCCACAGAGACACCCCACACCACAAAAACTCAGCTCGGACCAGGACAATTATCCAGTCCTCTATTAGCGGCCATAATTACTCATCCTGTGAATGTGACACAAACACATGTTCATTCACAGGCCTGTAAACATACATGTGCATTTACAGTAATCACACAAAGACATTACATAGGGTTGTTTGAGCAGAATATATATGTTGTCTGCATGTGAGTGTGTGTTGTGTGTGTGTGTGTGTGTGTGTGTGTGTGTGTGTGTGTGTGTCTGTGTGTGTGAGAAAGGGGGAGATAGATGATACACAAAGAGGGAGGGAACTATTGGTGCGATTTGTAATTACAGAAATTAACTATATAACGAGGACAGTGTAATTATAAAGCCTGTCTAATTGCTACTATTACTGAGGGGAAACGATGCAGCTACAGTACAATTAGAGGTGTGTGTTTGTGTGTCTGTGTGTGTGCTCAAGCCAGTTCTTGTCTAATTTCAGTGAATGTGACAAAAAACAGTCATGTTAATAGCATGTTTGTGTGTGACTGTGTGTGGTTTGCTTTACCACAATGTGTATGATACATTATTTATAAGATATAAAGGTTTTATATTTATATCTATATTAAATTGGGCTGAGTGTCAACATGGTTGATACAAATTAGTACTTCTCTCAAACTCCTTAAAGGGTCACTACACTGTTATACACATAAAAGTCAGTTTAGTCGTTATGTGGAAAACGACTGATTGTATGAAAACAGTTGTACATCATCTTCTGTTGCACTTAACCCAGACTAAAAAAAGTATAACAGAAAACCTGTTTGAAAGTCATGGTATTAACTGGACGCTATTAGCTGCATTATTGAAAATGTATGATCCAGTGGTTTTGGAGCTTGAACCATACTAGGGATCAATGCCCGGGCTATACTTTCTACATCTACCTGTGTGTGACAGCACAGACAGTGCTGCTGCAGCAGTGTTGCTACTGCCAACCAGCCCAGTCTGAGAGTGTAGATGTCTGCTGATTTGAAACAGATTTGAAACAGATATAAGAAGTGTTGAGATGAAAAAATCATGTTTTTCATATCTGTGACATACTATAAAGACATAGATATTGGCAGTAGACTAGTAGGTTTTATGTTGTAGACATGATGTCAGTATGACTATCAACAGATCACGTTCAATGTCTGTTTTTGCAGAGAACTGCGTGCATCACATGGAAAAGAGCCATGTTGTTCATGCAGGTCGTGTGGCTGCTCGAACGTCTAACCATGCTATTTAGATTCAGTGTCGCAAATACACTGCTCACGCAGGTGGTGTGTCCCAGGTGTAAAAGTCATAAGTGGAAGTGCAGTACTACATTACTGTAGTACCCCTTTAATTTGATAAATATAAACATGCTTATATTTTCTATAAAATCTGCCAAACTTTTAAGAGCAACAGTGTTTAGTGTTTCTTAGCACAAACATCTGTAAAATAAGTTTGCCTGAATAAAATAGTCAAAATGATCATTATCATATCTACACAGCTGCAAAAAATTTAAAGAAATTGTCGGATTTGCTGAGTAAACATCATATATATGGGTGTGTATGTATATATATGCATTTATTTATTGTAAGATTGTAAGGAAAAGCTCAAGTCTTACTAATAACATGTTCTATGCACAGTATCAGGAAACTGAAACTGAAGCATCCTCCAGCTGGTTGGATCAGGGCTTTTCTGTGCTGAGTTTGCATGTTCTCCTCGCGTCTGTGTGGGTTCTCTCCGGGTTTTCCGGCTTCCTCCCACAGTCCAAAGACATGCATGCTAGGTTAACTGGTGACTCTAAATTGCCCATAGGTGTGAATGTGAGTGTGAGTGGTTGTCTGTCTCTATGTGTCAGTCCTGCAATGAACTGGCGACTTGTCCAGGGTGAACCCCGCCTCTCGCCCAGTGTCAGCTGGGATAGACTCCAGCAGCCCGCGACCCTTCAGGAATAAGCACTTACAGAAAATGAATGAATGAATGAATGAAACTGAAGCAACTAAATGAACTTCAGCCTACTGTAACATGTCAATATGTCTTCCACTTAGAAAGCTTATTGACATCCATTGTTGCATTCACTGTATCATTTTCTGTACATTGATTAGATACATTGATTTTCTTTGTATACTAATTGCAAAAGCAGTATGACAATTACCATAAGCACATACTGTACATGAGTAGTATGTTGCATCGGACTGGGACGCATAAGAATCGTATCATCTCATCATTTTCAGTGTTCAGTGCTTCCCACTCTTTTCAGTCTGTCCTAGCTATTGAGGTTCAATACCGAGCCATAATGATAAATATCTGACCATCAAATAGCAACACCTCACTGTAAACCAACAGTATTCCACTTTGAGAAATCATTTTGTATAATGCGCACATGCTGAGCCCTGATCTATAGCACAGTATCAGAAAATATACATTATTATGGGTGAATCCATTGGGATCCATCGATATCTAATCAGCCATGCAGCGCAGCACAATCTGAATGTCTGAGTGATATCCACACACACCGGCACACTTACACACAGCCATGGCCTTGACGGAGCACTACACACAGTGAATTGTTTTTCCTCAGTGTTCCAGGCTTTCCTTGGCCTTGACAGAAAATACCTGCTGTTTAGAAAAGTAGCTGTGCTGTCCTGTACATGAACTGAAAGCATGGTAGAAAGACAAATGCAAGGTGTGCTTCTTACACCACAATGAGAAGCACTTCTTGTATAAATGTGAGCCATAACTGAAGCAGCTATACGCGAAGGTCACGGAAACGCATGTGAGCTACATGTGAACGGCGTTTCAGTCTGAATTATCTTGAACATTTCTTCCACCGGGCCGGGACCTTGATATCTTGAGTATTCTATTAAATGTTTGGAGATTTTTACAAGCAGGTCACACAGTCTGTGCAGGGCCAAGGCTGAAAATGCGATGCTAATTTGGACATCAGTTTGAACAAGTCTACCCACAATGCATTGGCAGGGTTTTAAGTGTGATGCATGACTTTAATTCCGTTAGTGGAATGTGGTCAGAGATCCAGCTGAAAGGGAGAGGAGGACGGAGAGGAGGGGAAGGGACAAATGTAGATGGAATAAAGAGAGAAAGAGGAGAGGAAGGAGGAAGGAGAGAAGAAAGAGGAGGAGGTTGCATTCCTCCACTCTCCCCCCTTGTCCGAGGGTTTTTGGACGGGGCGAGGGCCAGTGGAGAGGGAAGGGAAAGGTGGCGGGTGGAGGAGAGGAGGAGAGGGATGGAGGGAAGGGGAGGGGCCGGTGTGGCTTTTGTCTGCTTCCCACGTTTCAAAGCCAGTCTTGAAAAATGAATAGACAGAGGAAAATCAATTGCATGACCTTCACAGAGAGAGAGATTGAGAGAGCAGGAGGGAAGGGGGGGGGAGAAGGAGAGAGACAGATTATGGAAGGAAGGAGCAAACGAAAAGGAAAGGCTGAAGGGAGGAAAAGTAAAATGACCCATGATGTTCATTCCAATTCAGTGTGTGTGTATGTGTGTCTGTTTGTACCTATTTGCACAGCACATTGACGGATAACCCCCCCCCCAATCATTCATATTTCAAAACCTCTCTATATTGAGTAAATTTTGCTGGGGGGGGGGGGTTCTATTTCCCTGCCTTTTTAAGTGTCCTGTTAAAGGATAATTCATGTTTATTTTAACCAGACCTTTTCTAACAAGATTTTTTGTAGCTTGTGGTAAAATTGTGATCTTGCTGAGATCTAGAAACAGCACAAACATTTCTAAAAAAGATATCTGATACGCCAAGAAACACAAGCTGTCACAGGTTGTAAACAAGCTAACAGTTTAGCCACAATCATTTAACCACTTCAGTGGTTAAACTAAAAGTGAGCAATACCCTCACTGGACAGGACAACAGTGTGCACTCATCTCAACTCTCATGAATCAGAAAGTCTGTAAATTGTGGTGAATGTTAACAACCTAGGTTTGGTTGATCATTTTACTGTTTGGGTTTTTTTCCAGCTAAGTCGGGGTTACATGAGGCTGAAAAGCAGTGTTTCACTGCTGTCTGGTCTTGAAAGTTTGAAGTGTGTTTTGCTGCTGGCCGCACCTTGCATCACAGTGTGATTAGAAGTGTGACCTATTGCACTAGTGACCACACCCAACTGTGATGTCACGGTGTACTGGCACACCCTTGAGTACGCCTCAAGATTTGATTTGATTCAGAAGTTAAACCGCTGAAGGTCAGTGAAAACATCATCTCTAGAAACCGACATCTGCACATGAATGCAGAATCTGTCTGCAAGGGACAAGATTTTAGTATCAGGAGCATTCTGGTCTCCGGCTGGTTGTAGTCTGAGTGGTATTGATTAACCACATTTGAACAGTTTTTGGTTGCATACAAGTAAACAGTCCGTGTGGAGAGTAAAAGATGCATAGACTTACATGTCAGCTTCTAAATGTTTGACTCAGTAGAGACTGAGTGCAATCTCCCTGCTTTTCATGCTAAAACTGGTGGAAACAATTAAAGCTTTAAAACACAACCTCCTTTGCTGAGCCAGAGTCTTTAGGGCTGCCCTTCATATTGGGGTCATGACATGCAGAAGCTGTGTGCTTATTACTGAGGAGAATAGAGGGAGAACATTGTTTCAGGTAAAGCGCTTCCTTGTTCTTGAAAAAATGTAAGTGGCATAGGTTAGCATCCATTCTCTGCACCATTCAAGCTTGCATTTCCCAAAGTAATTGGCAAGATTTTGAATTGTCTGGTATGGCAAGACTGAAAGAGGCAGAACTGACATGCAATTTTGAAACCCATTAGCTATTGTCTGTCCATGATGTAGCTTTTTATTAGCCTTTTAACTTAATATATATATATATTAAAACACCTACAGAAAGTACTGATGTTTGCATCAGACTGTTAACAGTGACCAGGAAAAAGAAGAGGAAGTCTTGGCCCAGGTATGCGCTGGCTACACCTGAAGCCCAGAATCATTGACTGTTGCCCCCAAAGGTTGAATTGTTCCCAAACAAAGGTTCCAAGATTGGTGAAACAAGATTGTAAATTGCTCTTGAGAAGAAAGAAGAGGATTCTGCCAATCATACAACTTATATGATTGTCAAAATCCTCTTCTTTTGAAGAACTTGATGAATAATTGTTTTTTCAGGCAAATACCAATATTGATATTTAAAAAACAATGCTGGCATGTTGGACAATCTTTTTTTTTTTTTAACAAACCACATAACATGGGCAAACATACCTGATAAAGATCCCTAAAATTTGGTAATGAAATTCCCACAGAGTTATGTAGAGAGAGGGACGTTTTACGGTTAAAAGATAAACTTTCCACTCCTCCCTGATGTAATGCCAATGTGTTTCTTAATTAGCTCAAACATATCTTTGGCATTTCTGCAGAGTAATTTCCTGTTTCTTATCAGAATGCACATTAGTTAATACCAACATATCCGGAAGCCTGTATCTACAGTACAATCAATAATATAAACCATGCTGATAAATAACTTGATGGGTACAATCTTATTATAATGAAGAGAAGCTCTGGCCAGAACCAGAGCATAAAAAAATTAAATTTTGCACATTTTGGGCATTTTAAATGAAGCAGTCCAGGTTATTATATATTAATATATATATATATATATATTTGTGTGAAATTTACATTTTTGGCTGCAGAAATTGTCTCTCCACAAATCTGTAGCAACTCATCCTCTAACAGGTGCAATTCAGCAGCTGGAGAACCCCTCAGTCTTTTACAAGGTACAGTACAATGACAACTCAGTGCCAGCAACAGGGCCAGCTGAAGTGTTTTACTGTCTCTGTTAGTGAGGTCAAACACACCTCTCCTCCCTGGTGTTGGTGACATTGACTTTCATTCTGCCTCCACTTGCTCCCTCTCTGTCTCCCCTCTTCTCCTCCTTTCTTTCATTGCCTCTGTCTCCCTCCCCTCCCCTCCCTTCTGTCTCCCTCACCTCTTCTTCGCGCTCTCCCTGCGTCTGCCTCCCCTCTAATTCACGGCGTTTAAAGCAGCCGGGGCTTTTAAGGGAAGTTAATTGCACTCAAATTATGTTCGACCGCAAAAGGAGTGAGGGAGTGATGGAGGAGAGACAGAGAGATGGAGGAGAGATGGAGGGAGGGATGGATGTCAGAGTGAGAAGATAATTGCGCCAGAGAGGGACGCTGCGATTAGGGTCACTCTTTCTCTCTGTGTCTGTCGAACAGCCCAAACGTCACATTTGGATGGTAGTAAACAACTTGGCAGGTGATCAGGCTCTTGTTTTGAAAGGGTGAAAACTACGGCAGTGGAGCAAGACTTGAGAGACAAAGACAGATAAGAAGACAGAGAGAGGGAGCTGAAGAGGAGGACAGAGGGGTTTACTGTGTCCGTTATCTGTTTGGTTCCCATGGTAACATTCTAACCTGGTTAAAAAGGTTGACATTGTGGGGGTGGAGAAGAAGACAGCATGTATGGTTATGTGCATTTACATTCTCAGAAATAAGGGTTCCAGAAGGGTTCTTCCTGAAGGGCTAAACTGTTACCCAGAAGCATTTGCTTCTGAAGAATCGTTTTTTGAAGAGGGCATCTAATTTTGAAGTTTTTGGAGCATTTCCACCAACAATAAGCTGATCAGGGACCTGAATACTTGGTCTCCTGCTGGAACCAAAAAATACCATGTTTTTCTTGAGAACCAAAGTGGACATCACATGCTTTCTGAAGGGCTGAGATTCTACCCAGAATCATGTTTTTCTGAAGAACCATTTTTTCTGAAAAAAAGGGTTTGTCAAGTGTTCTTTGTAAGACTAAGGGTTTCATTTAGGATCCTTTTTATCCAAAGAACCCTTTTTGGAAGAAAGAGTTCTTCGAGGATTGTAGAAATACTCTTTTGTCAAGGGTTCATCAGGTGTTCTTTGTACCCTAATATAAAAAGGTTCTCAATAGAACCCCATAGGTGGGTTATTTTTAGCAGCCTTAGAACCTTGGTAAGGTTCTGAATAGAACTCTCTGGTGCTTACTAAAACCATAAAGCGTTCTTCGGCTTGTCCCCTTAGCAGAAGCCTTTTTGGTTTCTGGGAGAACCTTTTATAATGGTTCACTTGGAACCCTTTCAGCAAGTTATACCAACAGCCAAATATAATCAGTTCCAACCAGAACCTTCTCTGGGTGTTTTATCCCAAACCTTTCCGTCTTCTAGTGGTGCTAACAAGAATCGACAATGGGTGTTCTACTGATAACCTTTTTTTATATTCAGAGGTTTTTTTAAATTTTTTATCTAGAACCTACTCAGGGTTTTCTACTGAGAGCCTTTATATATTCCAAGGGCTTTATCTAGAACCCACCAAGGGGGGTTCAACAAAGAACCTTTTTTGTTGTGAAGGTTTTATCAAGAACACCTTTGGGGGTTTTACCAAGAGGGTTTTTTTTTCATGTTCCAAGAGTTTTATCCAAAACCCATGCATTGATTTCTACTGAGAACCTTTTTATTCTGAGGGTTTTACCTAGAACAAACCCAGGGGATTCTATTAAGAACCTTTTCATATTATGATAAAAAGAAACCTTGATAAAACCTTAATGAAAGAGTTCTTCAAGATTTCAGCTATCCTATAGCCCACTTTGGTTCCCAAGAAAAACTTGCTGTTTTTGGGTTCCAGCAGGAGAACTATTCAGGTGCTGAACCAGTTCATTGTTAGTGGAAATGCTCCAAAAAAAATTAAAATTAGATGCATGAACATGAACAGTGCTGGTTCCACATTGGTGGAAAAGCCTAAATGAAGATTCTGGGTGGAACCATTACACCCTAAAAAGGTTCTCTGTCAAAGCTATCATACACCATATGACCAGGTGAAACCTTTCACAGATGGTTCTCGGTATAACCCTTTGTGTTAGGTTCTTGACAGGATTCACTGAAAGGGTTTCAATTGGAACCTAAAATGCTCACAATGGGTTGTCCCATGCGGACAAGCCAAAAAACCCTGTAGGGATCTAGCTGGCATCTGTATTTCTAAGAGTGTAGGAGGGGGGGGGTGTATAGGTGTGTGTGTGTGTGTGTGTGTGTGTGTGTGTGTGTGTGTGTGTGTGCAGCCATTACTCATGGACTTAACTGGGACTAAATTATGTATTAGACAGAGGTATAATGAAAATCATTCAAATGAAATTTCTATCTTTTCTTCTTGTGGAGCGCTGGGGAGACCCCAAGAATTGACCTGCAAGTCAGACTATAATTAACGTGTCCGATCGCAGCCAGTCCCATTCTGTCTCCTATTCCCACAATGAAATTAAACCTCGCGGCAGAGTCCTGGGAAGCTAATGAAATGGGAGTGTGACAGAAAGGGCCGATCAAAGATCTCAGGCTTACACATACAGGTCTGCGTCCAGGTCTGTACACAAGCATGTGTTACATGGATGTAGACCGCAGCAACTTGAGTCTTATTTTCTTGTATCCTCATCAAAGTAATTGCTGAGATCTGGGAGCATGGCAACAAAGCTACAAGTAAGTGAGACGGGGTGAAGAATGAGTCATCAGCCAATCAGACAGGCTGTAAACAACAGCAGTTGAGCCTGATTGCTTCTACCATTATTTGGAGGTAAAAGTCAGTGCACCCAAAATGTTGGCAATAATCCCTTATTGCTGGTGCCTGAATTGGGCCATTAGTCACCACACGCATCACATTTCTGTTCAGCCGAGTAACATTATTTACTTCTTACCACTTTCTCTTGAATGTAGATTCTCATGGTGTATTTACTGTATATTTTGGGCAAAATTTGTCACAGGAGGGAAAAAGTACAGCTGTTTGAGATACATGTGGTGTAGTGCAGTCTGAAAGCTGCTGAAACAGAGCTCAGGTTTCCGCTTGTGCACCAAAACATCTTTACATTGTTACTTTTACATGTACATTTTATATGATTCACTTAAGTACTAACTATTGTCATGATTTTTACCCTCAGATATCTTGTGGAATTTTTGACCAATTGTGTTTTGTTTTGTATTGTGCACACACACCAACTCATCCTCATACCTCAAGAAAAGGTTGATTGCTGGTGACTTCAAAAATGACATTCGTGACCACTGGATGGTTCACATTGTGAAACGCCAGCAGTTTGGTCAGATTTAGGCAACAAAATTACTTGGTTAGGTTTAGGAAAAGATCATGGTTTGGGTTAAAATACGTACATCACCTGACAAAAATAACTTTACAGAAATCCCATATGTAATGGAAATTCAGTAACTTAAAGCCTCTGTAAACCCAAATCCACAATAGTCTTCTAAACATATAATTAAGGGTCTTATGCATGTAACAGTAAGCATACAAAATGTATTAGAAATCAAATTAAATCAAAATTCAATATATATTGTCATGTCAAGTTTTTGTACATTTTTCTTAGGATTGAATTGGGCATGTTTGTGTGCAGATTTTTATAATAAAAATTCCGCATTTATTTCAACAAACCAACCAAAAATGGTCCCAACAGAAAAATAAGCTGTTTTTGAACCAGGGTTTTCAATAGTTATGAATGTTTATTTTCACAGATTCTTTAAACTTGAAATAAGTCAATGTTGACTTTTGGTTTCATACAGGACATGAACCCCAGTCTCCTGGGGGAAAGTCAGTTGATTCCACCGGGCACGGCTGCGAGGCGTTACAGCTGAGCTGCAGATGCCGGAGCTGATCTCAGCCATTCTATACAATTCTTGTGATTCCACCGGAGGAAACCGGCTCACCGCTCTGCTCTGTGGAGAATATGTGCTGAATACAAGTCTATTTTTGATGGAATACGCATTAGGCTACACATAGCAGATCAAGGAGGCAGGAAGTCAGACATAGATAATCCGGTCAGTTTTCAAAATAAAAGGTCCTTGACAGACTGGATTATAAAAAAGACAACCACAACAACAACAGCAACTGTTTACCTGTGGACGAAGCACAAAAATCAAGGAAAAAATATCAAATCACCTAAACCTGAGCAAGTCTACAAAATCAGGGAAAAACGCTCCTCTTTTGAACATTCAAGGCGTTATGCCCAGCAAAGAAAATGAAACCCCAATTTTACTTTAAAAGATTTTGAACAATTAAGTTTACTTGTACAAATTAGACAAGATATTAGAAGTGATACTATTTAAGGGTACAAACAGAATCATGCAAGGCCTCCTCACTAACACACACACACACACAGACACACATATAGAAGTAGGGGCTCACAGCAGCACTACAGAAGGATCTTTGTTCTCAGGGTGAGATACCAACACCGCTGTGAGACTCTCTCTCTCTTCACATGTGCACACGTTCGTGCATGCATCCACACACACACACAAACACACACACACACCAGGTCCAGTGTTTTGGTTTCCTGGCTGCCCTATTGTACCCTGGCAGTCTTTAATAAATGGTCCTCTGTGTATTTGTGTGTGTGTGTGTGTGTTTGTGTGTGTGTGAATGTGTAGACTCATCCGTCAGCCCTCCTGGCCTCATGTCACATCCAGCGTTTCCTCCGCCCCACTGACACTACTCAGCACTACTGATCACCCACCATCACCTTCACTCCTCCAGGGAACTGTGGCATGAAATTCACACACACACACCTTCACACACTTTATGTATTTCTCTTCAGTTGGGAGGCAAACTATCCCCCCGATGTTTGTGTGTGTGTGTATGCTATTTGATTCATTCTCCTCTGGTCATGATGGGGGTGGCTTCCTCCAGACTCCCCAGCGCTGCAGCTCCATCGAAGCCCCAAAAGGGAGCCTGACAGGCAGGCAGGCAGAGAGCAAGACGGGCTCCCCATCCCCCCTCCAGGCAGCGACTGGCTGGGCTGAAGGGTCCCAGCACCAGACCCCCTTTCATAGGCCTGAATGGACTCGCCTTATTTATATTCACACTCTGTCACACAGGGGGACCCCAATCTCACAATGCCACTGTGGCTTTGTCCGGCAACTCTGTATTTATGTGTGTGTGTGTGTGTGTGTGTGTGTGTGTGTGTGTGTGTGTGTGTGTGTGTGTGTGTGTGTGTGTGTGTGTGTGTGTGTGTGTGTGTGTGAGAGAGTTTGTGTGTGCACGCGGGTATTTGTGTTGTTTAATCGGAGGGCATGTTGCCCCTGTGTAGTCTGTGCATGAGAATTCATTGCTGTGTTGTGTGTGTGTGTGTGTGTGTGTGTGTGTGTGTGTGTGTGTGTGTGTGTGTGTGTGTGGTGTGTCTATAGCTCTAATGGAATGCCTCCCTCTTCTATTCACCGAACCCACATCACAAGCAGGCAGCTGGGCAATATATATGTGTATGTGATTGTGTATATTTGTGTGTGTGTGTGTGTGTGTGTGTGTGTGTGTGTGTGTGTGTGTGTGTGTGTGTGTGTGTGTGTTCCGACCCTCCCTCTGTGTTCAGTTGTAACCCAGAGCAGCGCTTTCATTTTCCTGTCATAACGTGTATTGATTTCCCTCAGCCTTGCAGCGACACACACACAGTCACACACACACACAGATATCCGATGATCCTTAAAGTCATGCACACACGTGCACACATACATATGATCTTGTACACACATTTCACGTACACACACACATAGTTTGTCAATGTCGGATAAGGAACATTGTGTTCAAAAACAGCCCTGTTGGAGTGAGATTAGTTCTCACGTATGGTCCCCACTTTTGCAATCACACACTTGCAGGCACACACACACACACAAACACACACACATACACATACACACACACACACTTATACACAACGTCACATACTCTTTTTGACATAAAACAGTAAATACGGCTGATTGCTAAATTAATCTTCCACGTCACTGCGGCCCCTCATGGCCGCGTGTGCTCGGGAGAAAGTGATCACTCTCGCCTTCCTTAGTGTTTTCTCATTTTCCCAGCCGTACCCTCTCTGCTCCTCTCGTACCTATCTCCACCCCCCTCCCCTACCTAACCACCTCCAACTCTATTTGTATTGTAATTGCCTTGGTAAACAGCACCACTTTGGCACTGAAGCAGCTCTGATAGCTTGTGTTTGGGATGCATTAAGAGTGGCGATGCAGACACTATGAGTGTGTGCGTGTGTGTGTTTGTTTGCGTGTCTGGCGGCAATTGAGTGGTGTGCGTCACACAGCAGCCCCCCACCCTTCCTTATGCTCTCTTTTTTTTCTTTTTTAGACAAGCGTGACCGTTTCGGTCGATTCTTCTGTTTATCAGACATGATTGGTTCAAGTTTCACTTTTCGTTTCAGTGCAGGTTCAAAGACGTCACAGAGATGCAACATGATTACAAACCCTGCTGAGTCACATTTACACATGATTTTGTATAATCACTAGTATGTCATAGCTGTATTAACCCAAACTGAAAGTGAAGTACCTGCTGAGTTTGTTAACATCACCTTCTTGATACGAGACACTGTAAATGTCCATAGAGTTAAAATGAGCAGCTTTTCGTGGAGTTGTTTCACCTCTTGTAGTTATATCGTTATCCAGACCCGACATTTTAAAGCAGGGATTTTTAAACTTATTACCCAAAGGTCCGCATCTGATTTCTACTCAAGGTCAGAGGTCCGCAACAATTGGTGATAACAAAATAACATTTAATCAACTCACGTATAACTTTTAAGCTTCTTACATTCAAGTTCAAGACGGTCAAAATAGTCAAAATGCATTCAAGCCCAGTGGGAGAAAAGATGATTTAGCTTTTTCATTCTGTGTATTTTCTTTGACTTTCTGCCATTCCTAATGGAAGGATATAAACAAGTCTTTAAATGGTGTTTTTAAGTATTTCTTGCTGAATTTTATGCTTGTATTAGTCCATTGACATTAAAGAAATGACAGATAATCAGAGGAGAGACAGCCAGAGAACCACATGCAACTAAACTTGACAGTGGGACCCAATCTGAGGACACTGCAGTTGAGGCTCATTAAGCCCGCAGGACACCTTTTTTACAAGCAAAATTCTCCTATAGATATTTAGATATTTTTGATGTAACTGCAAAACTCATGTCTCTACAGGACAATGTGTGCTAGTGGGACAGATACTGTCTCAAATTTATACTTAATAAGGGAAAATAAAATTTGTATGAGTGGTAAGAGTTACCAAGGATCTGAAAACTTCTTATTATCATCCTCAAAACTTTTGAACAAGTAGTATTGAGTAAAAGTTGACATCAGTGAGTGTCTAATTTGTGTTTGTCTCTTTTCTCTTTGTAGTAAGACGATCATCTCATTCTCTGGCCACTGACATGTTTGAGCAGCACCTAGGGGCGCACCTCCTGCAGGTAACAACCACAGCACCCACACCCTCCTCCTTCTTCTCTAATGATTATAATGACATCATGTAGCTACATGTGTTTACATCATATATTTGAGATGTTACCACATTTCTAGGTTTGGGAGTGTAATCTTTTGTCGCTGTCCTCTGTGTATTCTGTCTGTACATCTACATGTCTGTCCCATTCTCATGAACACACCATCTCAAGAATTAGGGAATTTCTACAAACTTGGTACAAATGTCCTCTTGACCTCAAGGAAGAGATAATTAGATTTTGGTGATCAAAGGTCAAAGTCACTGTGACCTCTCAAAACACATTTTTGGCTATAACTTAAGAATTCACACTAATTTACAAATTTATGAATTACGCTGATTATGACATGGATGTAAATGGCAACTTGATTGGTTGGTGAAAGCATATAACCGCGATGTGATAATAGTAGCTACCTCAAATTTTGCACCACAGACTGTGAAGGATGTTTGAGCAGAATGTAAAGTTCAAGGCTCGATATTATGATGAAGTAATATGTACCAGTTGTATGCATACTGCATGCAACTCAACATACTCAACATACATCAAAAGAAAAAGCAGTAAAAAGAACGCAGCTCAGGTCTCTAAACATCAGCTTACAAGGTAAGTGAACTCTATTAATCCCCTGGGAATTAATAAAATAAAATATTTCTGATTTTGATTCTGATTCTGTTTTCAGCTTTGTGACAATACACACAGTCTAATGGGTTTTCAAATGGTTTATTCAGCATGAGAAATAGGGAGAATTTTCTAAACCCATGAAGGAACACCCCTAATCCCTCTGTTTATCTGAAAAGTTTCAAATCTGTCAAGTATTTTCCTTGACAGATGAGCACATTTGTCTCATAAGTGACTGCACTGTGCTACAGTACACGATTGCAGTTTGTACCGACTCAAGTCTTCCTCCCCTCAGTGTCTCAGGCTCACATTTCCAAGCAAACTCCTAGCACATGCTCTCACATTCGCACACATGGACACCCGAATATCTCATAAGCCTCAGATGCTCGGACGATATCGCTGGCTGCCAAAGAATGCCTCCCTTTGCACTGACAGATGAATGGAGCCTGAGGGGGATTCCGGGGCAGAAGGGCTGCAGGGATGACGAAATGCAGGATGTAGAGACAAAGGCTCAGAGGAAGTGTGAAGAAGGTAACACTGCAGATTGTACTTTAGACAGAGAGGAGGAGACTGAGGGAGGAGAGATGACTGGAAGAAGAACCAGAGAAGAGAGAGACAGAGAAAAACTTATAGGATCTTAAAGTGATTGTATTGAATTATTTGATGTGGGGTTGTATGAGGCACTTCTCGATAGTTAAAGTATTACCTGTCGTAGATGGCGGTCAACGCGCTCCAGTTTGAGGAAGCAGCAGGAGATAAGACATAAATGATAACTTTCATTGTCATCGTGCAGGTACAATGAAATCTTGTTTAGAGCAAGAATACATGTCTACATAAAAATATAATAGATAAAATATATAGCCACATATATAGACACTGTATGTAAGATACAAAAAATAATAGTAAAATATAAAAATAGACAACAATTAAATACTATATACACAGAGTAAGAATGCCTGGTGCTGAGAGCAAACTAAACACAGATAGGAAGCTAGGAAGCTAAGCAGTGTGCTGCTGTGGACAGGGTCAGCAGGGTTAGCAGCAAAATGTATTTTAGCCAGCTAAAAAAGGCCCACCTAAAATAATCAATATCAGTTTAAGTGTACGCTTTATTTTGAATATTTTCACTGCTTTACCTTCAAGTCAAACAGCCCTTTCTGAAAACTGCCTTTCAATGAGCCAAATATTGCCCTCTTCAATCCAACCAGACTCCACTGCCAAAACATGTAATTTTAGCTCACAGAGCACAGGAGATGCTGGTCTACCGCTGCCTCAGTCTGTTAGTTTGTTTGTGTTATTGTGTGACTTGAGTGTTTTACAAGGTTTGTTCAGATTCACTGAGGTCACACAAACAAACAAACAGATCGAGGCAGAGGTAGACCAGAAACTCTCATGTTCTGTGAGGTAAAATTACTGATTTTGTAAATGGAGTTTGGTTGAGCGAGAAAAGGCTGTCCAACGGCTAGGTAAAGCACGGAGAATATTCTAAGTATGTCATACACTTAAAGTGATATTGATTCTTTTAGGTGGTCCTTTTTTAGGTCGCTAAAATATGATTTGTTGCTGACACTGTCCACAGGGGTACATTGCTAAGGTTCCTCGCTGGTGCTCCTCTCTGCTTCTCCAAACCGGGCCGTGCTGACACCATCCACTGTAGGTAACACCCTTACTACTGATAAGTACCTCATACAACCCCACATCCTCTAATTCAAACTATGTCTTATGTAAAGCTAAAAGTTCCTTGATGTATTATGTTAAGGTGCTATACAATACAATTAAATTTGGCTTTGCCTAAGTATGAGGAGGTATGAGCGGGAAAAAGAAGACGGTACAGAGGCTGAGAATTTAGAAGTGAGAAGGTTGTGGTAAAACAAAGAAACGTTACATATGTCTGCTCTCCGCCGGCATTTTAAAGAGGAAGGGCAGCTCAGGGAACGGCGCTGATAGAAATCAAATTAACGCTCCAGAAAAACTGTATGATTCTTCCCTCCCAGCCGTCCTCCCGCCGTAATAGCCTGATAATTGCACTTTAGTTCTCCGACATTCAGGCGGCTGGTTTCTCCTCGCCGCGACACACGACGCCCCACACCCCGGCCACACATTTGCATACTGGATGTGTCAGTTGCATAAATTACCACTGCCACTTTAAGCACTGGGCCGCCAAAATAGCAATCATTCTTCTAGAGCAAAGTGGCCCTGGTCTGTGCGCCTGTGTGTGTGTGTGTGTCTGTGTGTGTGTCGGTGTGTGTGTGTGTGTGTGTGTGTGTGTGAGGCTGTGTCAGCTCACTCCTGGATGCTTGTTATGACGATTAGTATTATTCTCTGAAGCAGTCCTCTCTAATGGTCTGGCTGTATACCTTTCACTTCTCATTAGAATCACTGCAGGCTGTAATGACTCTGGTTCTATCTGTGTCTGTGTCCATACCGGTGTCTGGGTGTGTGTTTATACATGTGTTTATGTGTGTGAGTGTGTGTGTGGCTGGAGATCCCGGACGAAGCTCTGGTTGTGAGTTTATTACAGTTGATTGAAACAGCTCCGGTCTATAAGCTCATTTTCTCATGTCTCTGTGCTCTATTTGTTTGTGTATGTTTTTATGTGTGAGCTTGTCTAAATGTCTGACCTGTCTGTGTGTGTATGCAGGGTTATGTCAGATTACTTTGAAATGTCAGTAACTTAATACAAATTACATTGCAATTTAGTAACGTAATCCATTTTCTTATAAAAATGTGATTTAGTCTGTATACTTTTGTATTACTTCAAAATCAAACACTGAAAATGTTGCACATTACACTAAAAAACTGGAAAATTTGAGTTTCACAGATATTCTGTTTTCTATTCAAAGGAGAAATCTGTCATATATTTACAGTAATAAATTATAGAATAATCATGATATGTAATCAGATATTAAGCAAACAAACTTAACTGAAATACTTGCTTCTTTGACAAAAATGCTACAGCCGTGGTCTCCTTCTTTAAAATTGCTATTCTGGCCTGTAATTTGTGTTTTTGTTTGCCCATTTTAGACTTAACATTAATGCAGAATGTTCGCTGAATGAGTTAATGTCTGTTTATGAGTCATACGAAAGCATTAATAATCTTTTAGAGGGAGTAAATGTTTTTGTTGGTTAAACTGAGCAATATGTTAATGTGGTCTTGCAGCAGTAAGGCAGGCAGTCATTGAACTCCATCTCCAGAGTGTATATTTGCAGAGCAGTGGGCTTTTGTTGCCAGGATTCACACTCCTGAGCTTCCTGGAGTCTGGGGAAGAGGCTGCAGGGGAAACAACCTGCTTCAACCATAGCCCACCTATTTAACCTATTTATTAGTCTATGGCTCCAATTGACTGTTTGGACTACAGAACTGGTTTTGGATGTGCATATTGCTCTTTTAAATGTCTAAATACATATTGAATTCAAATGATATGCATTTTCCATATTCACCATTAACAGTTGATCAGATCAAAAAACTTTATAAAATAGTACTGGGACAAGTTACAGGTGTACTGGGAATATTCTACAACCAATTGCAAATGTTTTTATTGCTACTGTTTTTTAATCAAAGGCCATGTTCATCTTTAATTTTAATGTAAATGAAATGGAATGAAAACCCCATTATCCTTAAATCATTGTTTAAAAACACAAAAGTAAATATTAGTTAGGTCATCATTAACAAAACTGACAACAAATCCTGAGAGGAGTAACTTACTTTGATATGCAGTGGAACATTCTCAACAGTGACTACACGGCTTTGTTAAATCGCCAGTTTTGATTGGTTGATTATGGTATTCTAAGGTATGTCACTTCCTGTGATTATTTTATGATCATTGCTATGAATAACAGACCGTTGTTGTGACAATTCCAGTCATAGACTCAATACCCAATTAAGAATTTTTAAATCAATAAAATCAGAGCTGATTATAGTTATTTTTCTGTAATATGATATCTTAATCCCAATTACATGTAATCTATTACTAACCAGTCCTGTACTTGTGTATGTGTGTGAGCATATGTGGCTTTTTTGCTTCTGTTCTGCTCTCTGTGTGTTTAGTAATGCAGGTCTTGTTGACAGCTGTTGTGTGTAGCTACAGCTTGCATCTATGGGACTTGTTTCATGTCTATTCACTTTGTGCGTTTGTGAGTGCTTGTACGTGTGTGTGTGTGTGTGTGTGTGTGTGTGTGTGTGTGTGTGTGTGTGTGTGTGTGTGTGTGTGTGTGTGTGTGTGTGTGTGTGTGTGTGTGTTGCATTTGTGAATTGAGAGAAGAGGCCGAGGGGTGACGGGTTGTTTGTTCTCTAGCTCATTGTAATTTGTTCGATACACACTAATTGCTCTAATTTGTCTGTCTTGTTTCTGTTTGCCTTTGTGTGTGTGTGTGTGTGTGTGTGTGTGTGTGTGTGTGTGATGTGTGTTTTTTTATGTGCGCAGTCTCTGGATGGCTTTGTGTTCGTGGTCAGTCATGAGGGACGGTTCCTCTACATCTCAGAGACAGTTTCTATCTACCTGGGACTCTCACAGGTAAGACGACCTCTTTGCACACACTCATACACACACAAACTCACACACACAGAACAATCCTTTGTATACAAGTGCATTTGCACACACACATGTGCCTATCTTCTGCTTACGCTTTCATATCCCCTCCCAGGAGTGTGTGTGTTTGTGTGTGTGAGTGTGAATATCTTTGACTGCACTCTTTGCGTTCATCTCTGGAGTGCAACTCTCATGGGGCCGATGCTGTTCTCTCTCTATGTCTCTCTGCCGCCCGCTCTCCCTCTCCAGGTGCTCACCTCTGTTGATTGCCTGTGGCCTCTTGTACTGTGAATGTTAAGTCCTGCCATTTTGCCCAGATGCATAAATAATAACAGTAATTACTGGCCCAGCAATCAAAGTGTCGCCCCAGCGCGCTGGGCCTGTCTAGGGGAACAAATCGATAGGCATCTTAAAAGCCACATTGATTGTAGGGAGGGGGAAAAACACCAAGGGGGATGGGAAGATAGATAGAGACAGTCGGAGAGAGAAAGAGAGGGGGAGGAAAGGAGGAGAGGTGTGATAAGAGAGAGATGTTTCCAAGTAAGAGGAATCGGTACAGCATGAGAGAGACGGAGAAAAAGGGAAGTTAGTGCTACAATAACAAAAGTAAGTGAGTGGTTTTAAATGTGGAAATTTGTTGTGATTGAGGGTCTACCCTTGGTGGCATTAATAGATAAGTTTGGATTCCTTTCTATTCTATCTTAGCACAAATACTTACATGCTATATCAAAGGTCATTTATTATTATTATTATACAACACAGATGTACAATGAGAGTTGCAGTTCCTTCAGGCTATACACACATACAACATACATACAGATAATTTAACTCAGGGTAGAATAGGATGAAATATAAAACAAAATAAAACTGGAAAATGTATACAGTTATTTACATATATATATAAATGTGTACACCCAGGAAATAATTCTGTAGTGTATTTTTTGAATTTGCGTCAAGTTGAGTATAAACAGTAGCAGCAAGATGGTGATGAGAATATGGTCGACATTTCACACAAGAAGTTCAACATCCGGGAAACATTGTCCATCAACTTCATTTGAGCACAAAGCATCACTGATGTAAAGCCCACCTGCCCTCATCCTGCCAGAATCTTGTATGTTGCGTCCTACCAGCTCAGAACTGGTCCACCTGTCAGTGCAACAGCTTGATCTGGGATGTTGTGGTGGAGCAGGTCTCTGTAAGACGTGAGCACAACAGTCTCTGGTTTCCTGTGTCCCATAACCCGACATGTCCCTGCTTACGTCTTCTCTTCTTGGGGTTGCCTGTGGCCAACTGATCCAACTGATCTGACGATGCACGAGCAAAAGATTCTGTGTGCATTGTTGACTGGCTCAAGTTCCGCTGCTCTTTAATCCCAGCGCCACGTTTCATCTTCCAATGCTTTCGAGTATATTTCTGTCATAGGAGATACATGTTTCAGTGAAAAAACAGCAGATTAAATGAGAAAAGTAGTGAAGTTCGAAGGAGCTACAGCATCTACATGCCATAACAACACCATATGTTACCATATGGTGCAACATGTACGTTGCCATATGTATGAAAGAGTCATTGGTCGCTGTAAATCTTGGCTGTTATCAGCCACCTCCTAACACAACTACAGTGCAAGAGACAGAGGACAAAATCCACAGTCCTCATTCTGTGTGAAAATGCATTTTAAAGTAGGGCAGACAAATCGAGTTGCAGTAATTTTAATATGAAATGTCTGTAATGTATGAATATAATATGGACAGTTCCTTCCTGCCAAGCCATGGCAGAGGGATGCTTCTTGGTAGCCGCATGTAGGTTTGTTTCCAGGACATAATGTGACTACAACGACCAAGTGAATACCCTCCTGATTTGTGTAACTCAAACTGCTGAAGCTTCATATTACTTTCAGCTGAACTTTCGAATACATTCATGCTCAGAATAAGGATGGTAGATTTTGTCCTCCATCTCTGAAGATAAATTTCTACTTAACACAAGGGATTAACTGGAGTCCTGCCATCAATAACAATGGCATAGGTTTCAAATGATAGTTCAGCATTGAATTTCAACCACTGATGGCACCCTTACAACACCAGATGGATGTATTGCACAGGCCACATTGTTCTATAATTATAATCCTCATAGAAAATTTGTTTGTATTCTATGATACAGAGCAACATGAGACGATTGTCTCATAACTGAATAAGAGACTGTTGCAAATACTATGATGTGCATTCATCGTTTTACCTTAATTCATTCACTATGATACAGAGCAGAAATCACAGCAAGTTTGGATTGGAAATGCGTTTATGTATCCTCGTTGGCAACAGCCATGACCAGCAGCATGTTCTTGGATTGTCCATACGTGAGACGAGGACTATCTTGTGATATGATATCTCATGACTGGCTTGAGGGAAATTCCTCAAACTTGGCACAAACTTGGACTCAAGAATGGACTGATTACACTTTGAAAGGTCAAGGTCACTGTTACCTCACAAAACACATTTTTGGCCACAACTCAATAATTCATACGCTAATTTCACACTGATATTTAATAGGTTAAAATGATGAAGTAAATTCAAAAGGTCAAAGGTCAGCTTCACCATGACATCATAATGTTCAGCTCTGTATCAATCCTTTGCATTCCTCTGTAAAAATAGTCTGATGTCTCTTATTGGAAATTATTCACTGGAATCATACATGTCAATATAGTCAGAACTTCAGTTTCACCAAAAAAAAAATAATACACTTAATGCATTTTATTAAATGACTTCAAAGTCTTCACCACATATATTATATGGGTCTGGACAGATATGGATGCGAAGTGCAGCTTGACTGGTTGGCGGAGGCAGACAACTATGAGGCAGTGATTCTAGATGTTTGAGTCTTTCTTCAATTTCCCTAAAGCAATGTTTTACTTTCCTCTTTGGGTGAAACGTTCAGGTCTATTTAACATTTGACCACACACCAGCATCACTGATAATAATAATTTGCATTTGCATTCATTTCCACAAGTGGACAGAGCTAAAGATGACCAAGGCACATTGTGATCAATCATTCAAACCACTTTCCAAGGTGGTTTGGGATGCATTTAACCACAAATTTTTGTAATGTAAACACAACAGTACAGTACAACAGCTGTAACAGGGAAATGCGTCATCAGTGCTGGATGTGGTGGATGTTTCAATGACAGTGTGCCAACAAAAAATATGGATAAGACAAACTGATATACGTGGTTGGAGTGAAAGTGAAACCAAAGCCTAATCTGTATTTGATCTCCATGTGCTTTTTTTGGTGACAGACTTACATGATAGCTGTCTGTAGGCCCTTTAACCTGCACGCAAAATTAACATAGACAGAGAAAAATTTTAAAGACAAGTGGTTAGTTGGACACCTTTAAGACACATGACAGAGACATTTGTGAATGGCAATGTGTCTCAGCTGTAAACTTGTGTTTGCATCACTGAAACACTTTAAAACCAAGTGTAAACAGGGTTTCAGAGAGTGGTTGGATGTGATTAGAGATATGCTCTCATGTCACAGTGTACTGACACACCCTGAAGTACACCTGTATCTCACTGCAACAGGGGGAAAACAGCAAAAACAGGATTCTCTGGGGCTGTTTAGTCTCTCTTTAATGTTGTAGTTAATGTAAACAATCTCCACTGGCATATGAAAGTTATAGGAGAAAACACAAGCAGTCCAAGGTGACTGATCACAGTAATACCACGTAGTATCTTTGTCCTGCCAAAAGCTCAGATATGCACTTACATTGTTGATGAGGGAAACACCAGCGTTGGCAGATAGGTGCATATTCTCAACATTAACAAGTGATCTCTTCACAGCTGGTCTGGAGAACAGGAATGATTATAGTGGCCAGTAACTCTTTTAATGAACATATGGGCATGTCAGTATTTGATTTACGTACAATAGGCTTGAAAAAAAAAAATAGGAACCTGTTTGCACCTGTCTTGGAGTTTCTTGGGTCTTCACTTTGCAAAGACAAATGCGTTAATATCTCACATGTACAGATTAAAACATATAAGGTCAAAATATTAAAAGATAACAAGCCAAAACAGTAAGCCAGAGAGGTGTAAGCCAAAAGACAGAACAAAAAGGGAGGACACAGCGAGACAGAGAGAAACATATAGAACAAGACAGACAATTACAGGAGAGAAAGAAAACAAAGGAGAGGAATACAGGAGAGAAAGGGAGACAGTGGTAAAGAGGAGAGGGAGAGTCTGAGTGTGTAAATAGAGTTTAAATGTGCAGTAGGAATGAAATTCGCCCTGGGATTGCCTAGGTAAACAAGACAGCCGAGGCTTTGGTGGAGATGCTAATAAAACAGAGCTGTTCTTATCAGCTGAGCAGATGGCCTAACCCATCACATCTACTCAAACAGGGCCTAAGCCGTCGGCATTCTAATGAAATTATTTATGATCGAAGATTACGTTCAAAACCTTGAACATACAACTCGGCGTTTACCTTCCTGAAAAGATGAGAGCGAGCGGGGATGGAGGGGGTTTATGATGAGAGAGACAGGCAACCCAAAAGGGCAGATGGAGTTAGGAGTTGAGGAGATGAGTTAGGGGGGGATATGTGAGAAGGAGTTTATGGACACATACTGTACGATGAGGAGGAGAAACGTACAAAAAGAGTGGAAGAGAAGGTGGGAGGGGGAGAGGACGAAAATGCTTCAATATGTGTTGGCGAGTGGAGGCGGTGGACACGGGGGAGAGGAAGGACAGACAAATAAACGATGTTCTGAGTGAAAAAGTGTAACTGGTGGTTTGTTTTAGAGGGCATGTCGCCCCTAAGGACCGCCCCTGCCCTGCCGTCTCCTGTCCCCCCCGTCTGACCCCTCTGCCCTGGCTTACACCCTGGGCTGCTCCCCTGACAGGGGGGTTGCTTAGCCGGCTTAGCCCAGGTCAGGCTCCTTGACCAAGGGCACAGCCTGCCGCCCACTCCCCCGACGCCCCCAGGTATCATTTTTCTTCTCAGGCCGGAAGCACGGGGGATAAACCTGGGAACACCACATAGCAGATGAGGTGGTAGAGGAGGCGAGGACAGAAGGATGGATGGAGGAGACAAAAGGGCCAAAGAAGGTGGAAGGATGGAGAAGTAAAGCGTACGGGCTGGGAGGAGGAGAGGAAGAAAAGGGATAAATGGGGTAAAGAGAAGGGAGGAAGGATGGTAGATTAAGGGAGGAGAGAATTGATCTGGGAATGGTTAGTATGCAGCCCCCGCTCCCCCTTCCTCCCCCCCTCCTCTACACCCTCCCTCCCTCTCTCCTCTCCCATCAGTCAGTGGAGGGCTGAGGGCTGAGAGTGTGTTGTGGACCACTGCCCGGATGCCTCATACATATTAAAGCCCCCTGCTATTATTTATATCATGTCTCTCCTTCCCCTGCTTGCTGCCCTCCTCCCCCTTTCCTCCTCCCCCCTCCCCCCCACCTCCCTCCTCATCCCCACCACCACCACACTGCCATACATACGTGCACGTGCATGTCTTCACACACACAGATGCACTGACAGACAACCCACTCACACAAACAATGACACACAATGACGTGCGGAAGACACAAAAACAGACAGTCTAGTCACATACGCGGAGAAACAGAGGTGCGCCGTGTGCTTGCATACGCACAAACACACACACACACACACACACACACACACACACACACACACACACACACACTGGGAGAGATTTGAATGATCTCGGTCTCTCCTCACGTCTCCCCCCTCGCGCCACATTCTATACCTGTTTTTATGTCTGAGCCTGACTCATCCTCTCAATCGCTCCGTCTCTTTCTCATCTTCTCATTTCTGTCTGATCTTTTTTCAATCCCTCCCTCCTGCCTCTGATGGAGTGATATTATTCGGATAGGTCTTAAGCCCGCTAAAGCCCATAAGGACCTGTTTGTCTCTCTACCTTGTTTTCCAATACCACAGGGCCAGGAGGATTGTGTCTCTTTCTTTCAGATGGCCTGGTCCAGTGTTCAGTGGGCAGAGGTAAATTTAGTCCTTTAGTTTAAAAAACAACAAGAATTCCCTTTGCTAGATAGATAGATAGATAGATAGATAGATAGATAGATAGATAGATAGATAGATAGATAGATAGATAGATAGATAGATACAGGTGTCTGAAGCAAGGTTCATCCTCATTTCTAGAAGCCATTTACTTGTCAAATATCCAGCCTCTTAATGCATAGACATGAACTCTTAATTTTTAAAACATTAATGAAGGAGTCAGTTTTGATGTCAGAATCAAAAGGAATGCGGCAGAAGAATCCAGCACCTAGTAATTACACTGCTGACGTTACATCTGCATAATGAACAGAAGACAGATCAGAAAGAAACACTTATCCTTTACATTCAGGGTGTTGTGAAGCTTTTAATGCCATAGGATATTTATTTTAAGGGCCTTGAACATTATGGACCATTATATTTAGAGGATGTTTTATGGCAGTAAAAGGAATTTATATACTTCTTAAGAAAATAATTCAGGACTAATTTTGTTCATCTTTTTCTTGTAACCATCAACTTGGTTTGTATCTGTGATTAATCACTGTGACAAAGCAACTTAAAGGAAAGCTATAGTCAATGTTTTTTTTGAATAATAATGTACCAAATGAGTCAAGTTAAGTCCATTTTATTTAAATAGCACCAAATCTCAGTTAATTAGTTAAAGTTATCTCAGGGTACTTTGCATATAGAGCAGGTCCAGATCGTACTCTTCATGATATTATTTAAAGAGGTCTGATCTTTCCCACCAAGAACAAGTACTGAGGTGACTGTAGTGAGGAAAAAATCTTTTTAACAGGCAGAATCAGACTCTATGGTGGGCAACCATCTTCCACAGCTGCTTTCAAGGAGAGAGACAAAGTGAAAACAATGTGAAAAGAGCAGCTCATAGTGATGAACCTACGTAAAATTATCACCTGCATCTGCATCAGCTCTATGGAGCTTTATAGTGAGTTTCAGCTCATTGTTTAGCAGTCTGGCCACAACTTTAGTGTTTTGATTCAGTGTCACTAAAATCTTAGTGTTGTTTTGGGCCACAACATTCAGCTGTTTTCGGTGAAGGAAGCTCTAAAAACTTACTGTATACTTGCTCAGCACTAAACAACAGACAGACACAGTTAAGGCCAAAATACACTGCCGCCATCGCTTCATGCCACTGTCCCATTTCTCACCTCGTCGCCCTTGAAAAAACACATTTTTCTAGAGAAAAGGCTGTTTTGCACTTGAGTACAAGGTTGGCCCAGCTGCAGATGTAATTTACTAGTTTGTTGTTTGCTGTTCACTTTCGTTTTAACCATTTCACTTGCACTTGTGCTGTATTCACAAGGCAAAAATGAAATAAATAAACTCCAGTCATTCCCTGCGTGTACATGCTGGCTCCCACAGCAGCTCTTCTTCTTCTCTGCTCCCATGGCAGCTGGACTTCCTCCTCTCATCTCTTGCTGTTGCTGTCTTTTGTGTGTGTGTGTGTAGAGCAATGGATGAGGAGAGACTAGCTTTTGAGGTCAAGAAATATGCAGCGTGACACTTTCTGTTGGTGCTAGGAGTGGCATTTGACGTGCAGCAGTGCTGCAGCACAGTGTTTTGCGCTATAGCTACTAGCTGGTGAACATAGTGGAGCATTTAGCAGCTATAAGAGCAGATGTTTTACTTCTAAGTTGGCAGAGACCAAAAATAGAGCTAGAAGAGAGGTGGCCATCATCAAGAGGCCAGAAAGATGACTCCAAATGAATGATAATGATGCTCTGTAACTCCTGGATTTGTAAATAGGCATATGATATGTCAATGTTATGTTCATAACTTTTCTCTGCTCTCCCCAAATGGTAAAAAAAACCAGTTACTGCTGATTTAAAGTCACAGTGAAATGGAAGTTACGTATCTTAATCTTCTGAAATGTAAGCAACTTCAGAATGAAAGGGAGTGTGTAGGCAGGATAAAGTTATAAAAGGAATTCAGTCAAATCTTTCAGATGTGATTGAATTGTTAGTGAAGTTAGTGAATACAGGACAATATTGGCTGTAGTGAGAAATGGAGCAGACTTGAAGCAGAAAACTGTTGGCATGCACCCACACCGCCCACACCTGTTGTCAGATCAGCAGCAGAAGGAGATTGAGGGAGAAATTAATGCACTTCACCTCAACCAAATTGTTTAGAAATGTGAACAATGTTGTTGCCAACTGAAATACAAACATGCACGTCCTACTATGATATTTCTCTGCTATCAGACCCTCCCTTTGTCACCGTGGCTACAATGACCTTCAAACTAATGGTCAAGTGCAGTTTGAAGTCAGCCACAGTTACTACAGAACTTATAAAATCAAGCATGAATTGATAAATTGTTCCCTGGAGTTCAAGACAAGTTTTAAAATAATATTTTTATAGTTTACAGGGAGAGAAAAGAGAGATTGTGATATAAAAATACTAAAACAATATTTCTTTTACATATATTTAGCTTGTAACAAGATTTAACAGAACAATAAACAGGGAGAGTCTTAAGACTTAGAAAATTGTTTCTTTACACTTGTACATGCATTTTTTTTCACGCACATTTCATTTGCCTTCTCTGTTCAGTATTTGAATTGATGAGGCCTTGAAAAGGACTCTTCTTCATGCTGAACATCTTTCTTCCATGCATTTCTTGTCTTAATCTCTACTGTCAGTATCAAAAAAAAAGTTTAAAAATATGTCATACGTAGCCTCTTTCTGGTAAAAGCATATTTTTTTTTCATTTTGTAGGGGAAATAAGTCCATATGGTGCCTATCAAGTCTAGCATTTAATAATATGTTTTTTACGGGTGGCACAGTTACAAAAAACAGGGCTTCCCCCGAGAGATTAACCCCTGCATGGGACAAAGACACCTCTGCCCCTTCTCTCATCCTTCCTCACTCAGTGGGGTTTCCTCCATCTTTACCCCTCACTGTTCCTTCAACTCATCGTCCACCGCTCTCATTCCTCCGCTCCCGCCTTCCCCGCTCCCAGTCCTTCCTCTCCTCCGGCTGTGATGTCCTTGAGGGCCTGCTGAAGCTCCCATAAAGCCTGCAGTAAATGGCTCTAATCCGGTAATAAATGGCTGTGTCCTACAGACAAGGGTGTGAAGCTGCTGCAGCCACGGCTTTATCAGATGGAATGGTATTGGCACACACATGCACAGACACACACACACACACACAGTCACAGATGTAATAGAAGCTGCATATGTGTGTAAGCATGCATGCTCCCTCACACACACACAGACACACACACACACACACACTCATTTATACAGTTTCAGATGGAATCACATCTGCTCCGATTGTGCTGCTTTTATGGATGCCATGCAAGAGCAGCGCCACTATTACCTTTAAATGATTAGAGATGCGACTATGATGCATTATGATGATAGGATCATATAGAGCTGTATGAGCTGTTGCGTCGCTCTTTATGCCTGCTGGGATGGACTGTAACTGAATGAAGGAGCAGGGAGGGACGAGGGGAATAAGAAGAATAGTAATGTGACCTTTGGAGATACTTGGAGTTCACCTGTTTTTAATCAGCAAATACAATTGATTTTTATCTCCCCTGGTTTTATTTGTGTAATACTGGAGTCACTTGCTCCTCTGAGACTGGACTTAAATGTATGTGCATGAGTGTGTGTGTGTGTGTGTGCGTGAGAGAGAGAGAGAGAGAGGGAATGTCTTACAACCTCCACACTCCTTGTTGAGTTGTAACCCAGAGCAGCGCTTTCATTTTCCTGTCATAACATATATTGATTTTTCCTCTGTGTGTGTGTGGCTGCATGTGTGTGTGTGTGTGTGTGTGTGTATTCAGTTATAATGCTTTAAGCTTCTGTTCTTGATCAGCGTGTGTGTTTCTCTTCAGGTGGAGCTGACCGGCAGCAGTGTGTTTGACTACATCCACCCAGCGGACCACGTCGAGATGGCCGAGCGGCTGGGAATCAGGCCGCACCTGAGGGCCGAGGCCGGCTGCCTCACGGCCCCTGAGAGCGCCTCCAGTTCTGCATCCACCTCCTCCCTGGCTGGTACCCCCGAACCCGGTATTGATTATTCTGTCAGTTTTTACAGAGACAGCTGAAATAAATGATATTATTCAAATGTTTTGTTTAATTTAAAAACAAAGTTAGACAAAAACAATGGACATCTGATATAGACAGCGCATCAATACATTCTATTACATATATACACAATTTATTTGTTTTATTTGTGGTTTGTTTGTTAGGGACAGATACAGTATATGTAGACAAAGTGAACAATCCAGTATCATAGTGTTTGTGGCCTCTTTGAAAACTGAGATTGAAACAGTGAGGTAAAATGATGGTAAACTACAACAAAATATCATAAAACTGAGTAAAAACTGAGCACCGCAAAAAACAATAAAGCACATATTTAAAGATATTATGCTGAAAAACAAAACATGAATACATGTTTATTCCTGGCCAGGATTTGGTATTTCTGTTGAAAGTGGTGCAACAGATTTCAGGTGACCGGGTAGTGAATTCCAAGACTTTTGTCTTTTCACAGAAAAAGCTGTCAGAGCAAACAATGTTTTACAGAATGTAACTTTACAGTCACCACTTGAAGCTGCTCCGGTGGATCTGCTCTGTGGTTTCTTAATGCGTTCAGAGAGAGGCTGAGAAACATGTCCGCTTCAACGTTTAAATACAAGCTTTACATAATGAAGATCAATGAAGTTTGTGAAACTTAAACTCTTGTATGTACTTAAAATGAGACTATGATGGTAGCTTATTTGCTTTTTTCGAAATTGACAAGCTCCAATTGCATAGACGCTCAACAGATTTAGATACAGACTGGCCCGAGACCAAGTTGTTAAAACCGTGGGACGCGAGGTGCAGTCAAAAGTCAAACAATTTCATATCATCTTAAAACAGCTCCGGTTAGCCTTAATGGTTTTACAAATATTTTTAGCATGATTTTAAGTTTTATCCCGAAATACTTGATTGTGTTCTTGTTCCATGAGCTCATCTTGTAAGATTCAGTGACTCTGTTGCAGGTAGATTTTTAATGGAAGGACAGATAGATTTTGTTTTAATAGATTTTAGTGTCAAACAGGAGGTGTCAAGCCAAGCTGATACTTTTTCTAAGTCTTTGGCTTTTTTTTTTTTTTTTTGCAACAGCATTATAAGATTTGCCAGATACGTGGACCACTGTGTCGTCGGCGTACAGAAGACCTACGTATATCAGGGCATATGTATGTACATACATCTGTAAATTAAGTAAATCAAAATAATGCGAGAAAGGAAGTGGTTAGGGCTGTTGGTCGTACTTTACAAGCAGAGGGAACGTGTGTTCAAAATAAATAAACAGTTGCCAGACCTTATTTAACTTTCGGTAAGAGCCTCAGGTGGTGTCATTAAGGTGCTCAAGTTTACAACATCACCTCACAAATCATTCATTTAACCAGCAATGTGGAAAAATCTGAAGCCTGTGTCTGGTGTGACAATAACTTTGTCTTATCCAGTTCTATCGAGGATAGGAGTCCTCGATCAATATCTTTGCTTCATATAAATGAGAAGTTTTGAATATGTCTATCCAGAACCTGGCTACATTCTGTCCAGTCAACTCCTGGACAGGTGAAGACTATGGAGCATCATTAAGAGATAGTTTAGATGATATCATGTGGGGTTGTATGAGGTACTCGATAGTCAGTGTATTAACTACAGTAGATGGCAGTCGACATGCCCCCAGTTTGGAGAAGCAGAGATGAGTACCAGCATGGAACTAAGCAATGAGCTGCTGTGGACGCGACAGGGTCAACTGCAAAATTTTAGCCGCTTAGAAAAGGTCCACATAAAAAATCTGTATCAGTTTAAGTGTACGCTATATTTTGAATATTTTCACCACTTTACCTTGCAGTTAGAAAACCTTTTCTGACAGGAAACCAAATTTATATAAGCCAAATACCTCTGTCCACACTTTGCTGAATCCAAACTGTCTTTTTAAAAAACACAAGCCACAGAATAACAGAATCTACCTCACAGATCGAGGCAGTGGTAGAACAGGACCTCTTAAGTATACCAGTGAAAATATTCTAAATATAGCGTACACTTAAATTGATGTTGATGTTTTTTTTTAAGGTGGAGCTTCTTTAAGTGGTTAAAAACCTTTTGTTTCCGATCTTGTCCACAGCATTTCATTGCTTAGCTTCCATGCTGATACTTATCTCTGTTTTTCCAGACTGGGAGAGGCCTGACCATCTGCTGCAGATAATTCAGTGACTATCAATAAGTTCTTCATAAAACTGTGCATCAAATGATCCAAAGTATCCCTTTAAATTGCATTACTGATACTGATACATACTGATGATGAATGCACCGGCGCTACTGCCGCTGCCAAGTCCGACATTACTGTTCCTAGTCCCTCCTCCCATAAACCTAGAGAAATATAAGGAAAAAGAAGATTGCTGTTGTTAAATTCACTGAACTCATTTTGTACCATCAAAACAACAAAACCGAAGTAAAAATAATTAAATTCAAGACAAATCCTCTGGGATGAATATTTTTATTTTACGTCTTCTTCTTCTTCTTCTTCTCTCATCCTCAACAGCTCCCTCCAGTCCTCATTCTCCTGCTGACGATCCTCCCGACCGTGGCTTCTTCATCCGCATGAAGTCCACGCTCACCAAAAGAGGCCTGCACGTCAAGTCCTCTGGATACAAGGTGCAATAATTTATCATTATTTGAAAGCATAAATTACATTATTCACACTTTCCTATTTACCTGCTTGTTCTTGGGCCAGTAAAATAAGAGGCAGACCTTTGTCATTTTGTTTTGCTCTGCCAGGGTTTCATAGCAGTGTCAAGTTGGTCGTTTTCAGTGTATTTTATGGCTGTGACCTTATTTCACACTGGACTGCTGCACATAACAGTTTACTACACTCATGGCTGTGATACCACCGCTGCTGCCTTCTTTAGCTTAGAATCTGACTTTGTATTGTTTATGTTAGATGTATATCAATAAATGTTTAATGTGTATTTTTGATTCCCTCTTGTTGTTACCATTATTTTCTTTATTCTTTTCTTATTCTTTATTCTTTATTTTATCTCATCCTAGACTGTATTATTTCCATTTTTTTTTTTTTTTTAAATCTGTTGATCATTTTCTCAGTTAATCGCTTAGTTGTTTGGTCCTTAAAATGTGAAAATGTCCAAGATGATGTCCTCAAATATCCAAGACTCCAAGATGTTCAATTTACTGTAATAAAGGACAAAAGAATCAAACAAATATTCTCATTTGAGAATCAGAGAATTTGGACATTTTTTTGTCCCAAAAAAATCACTCAAAACTATTATCAAGATTGTGACTGAAAAACTGACCTTGCATGAAGTGAATACCCACTGTTGTCTTCCGTCTGTCAGGTAATCCACGTGACGGGACGAATTCGCTGTCGCCCTGCACTTGTGCCGGGCTCCACACGCTCGGTGCGTCGACCGATGGGTTTAGTAGCGCTGGCACACACACTCCCTCCATCCACGCTTAATGAAGTCCGCATGGAGAGCCAAATGTTTGTCTTCCGAGTGAACATGGACCTACAGGTCACATATTGTGAGAACAGGTAAGTGGAGCTGTATGTACACTGAATACATACTGAACAAATGCATATTTTTTTTAAACGTGTGGAGTCTCGCTGTATTGCTTTTCGAGTGCTCCCACTTGAATGTTTTTTCATGAGTTGTTGGCAGAGTCCCCTGCCAGGTGGTGGGTTTAGGAGATACACCTGCTTCTGCTGAGTGGACAAATGTGTTTTTTCTGTTGCATTTCTTCACAGGATCTCAGAATATATGGATCTGACCCCAGCAGAGGTTGTGGGACATACCTGTTACCACTTCATCCACGTAGAGGACCTAGAAAACCTCCGGCAGAGCCATGAGGACTGTGAGTCGCATTCATATGATTTTAGGATTTTACTGATTACATATAAAGCCCTGAGAGGCCCAGCTCCGAGGTGTTGAGCAGATCTTTTAGTGCCACACGTCTCTTTTCCGCTCCATGAAATCTTTGGATGCATCACCATCGGTTGTACCTAACAAACAAAAACAAAAGAAGAGATTTTCCAGGCTGTGTTAAAATTTTAAGTTCACTGAATTTAAAAGAATAAGTTGAGATAATTTTGTAATAATTCATAACAAAAAAAACTTTTCTAGTCAGTTGTACTTGAGAAAACATATTCAACAAGCTTAAGATATTAAGATAAAACAACTAGTCTTCAAACACAGACAAACATTTAAAAAAAAACTTTGGTTTCCTTTTATTTCCTCTCACTTTGAAGAGTCTGTTTTTCATTTCACACAAAGAACTCACAGCTGCAGCTGCTCATGTTGGAGCTACTCTGCTGTAACATTGGCACAAAGACAGTGAGCCAAACTGCTCTCAGTGAATTTTGAGGGACTGGATTAACCTTCATCGTGGTCTGCAGTGTTTTCATAATTGTGAAAACAAGTATCCATGAATTATCTTAAAGTGTATTAGAGACACATAGCAAGTTTTTATTGTATGATTTCTGCAAAAAAAAGAAGACTCTCATGCACACACAATGCATGCTGGGAAGTCTGTCATTTTAAGACACAATATTTCAAATAAGAAGAACTGTTTTTAAATTCTGAAGTGTTCTGAAAATAAATACAAGAAATTTCAAGTTTAAATAGCTTGACTAAGTCTCTATATTCACGTCTGTATATTTAAGTTAATGCGAGAATTCCTCTTTGTTTTTTACAGTGTAAATCCAGATTTAACAGATAAAGCTTTTGCAGTTAGTGCTCCAAGACTGGAGCGACCTGCCTGAGGAGACCAGGGCTGTAAAACTCTATTGCATCTTATAAATCAAGCTTAAAAAAAATGGCTTTTCATTGATTTTGTAGATTTATTCTCCTTATGTTTTATGTAATGTGTTTAGCTTTTATGGATTTTAGTTTGCTTTTATTTTAAATGTGTTCCTTCTTTACTGTAAAACACTGTTCTGACTGTGTTTTGAAAGGTGCTATAAAAATCAATTTTAGCACATTATTATTATTATTATTATTATTATTATTATTGTTATTGTTATTGTTATTATTATTATTATTATTATTATTATTATTATTATTATTATTATTATTATTATATACAATAATCAAAATTTTAGGCCTAAATGTTTTTAAATGTTCTAAATACAATTTTGACAGGTCTTAAAAATGGATTTGATTATGAAATGAACAGTTGTATTAACCTCTTTTAAATTAGTTTTTGGGAGGAACTTTGTATTGATCGTGCTGGGGTGACCAGATGTCCTGAAAAATTCAAGACAGTCCTGAATTACAAGCAGTTGTCCTGAATCCTGTCCTTTTTGTCCTGAATATTAACTGTTACAGTGATAGATAATATGAACAACATATGAATCCATGAAAGTATTCTGATGCCTTCTTTTAGTTATTAAAGTAAGTCCTGTTCATGTTTGTTAAAATATGTAAGAGTATTACTGATGTGTTGAAACAACTACAAAACTAAATGAACATGGAACCAGTTGTCACTATGACCGTCCAGTGTGGAAAGGATGAAACATGTTACATTAATTTGGATTTGATTTGTAGATTTCATTAAGAGATTAATTAATATTATGAGATTAATGTACTTTTTAGTATCAGTGTGAAATAGGTCTTAAATGCATTCCTAATGGTCTTTAAATGTCTTAAAGTCTTAAATTTAACTTGATGAAACTGTTATTGTTATTCGAATGATTATATGTAGCGTGTTAAGTTTTTCCCACCCTCTTTAATCTACACAACATCATCATCTGAACTTCGGGCTCTTGATGAATCAAGGAGAGCCTGTTGACGTCTCATTCTGTCCTGATGTGATCGGCGCCCTCTGCTGCCATCATCATGAACTGCCAAACCAATAACGGGCTTCTTCTCTTCCCCCCTCTCGTCTCTGTCCACCTCCCAGTGCTGAGGAAAGGCCAGGTGGTGACCGGCTACTACCGCTGGCTGCAGAGGAGAGGAGGCTACCTGTGGATCCAGTCCACCGCCACCGTCTCCATCAACCACAAAGCCCCACACGAACGCAACGTCATCTGGGTCAACTACGTCCTGAGGTTGGTGCTACAACCACAGCAGAGACACACTTTATTTTTTGCTACAAGACTGCTGATATGAGCTGAGTTTATGTATGCAGGCACCACACTGTGTACAGAGATCCTTTGAAGGGATAGATGATGAAATGCAGAGGGATTATTGGACGAGTCTCACTCTCACCAACATGTGAGAGAACTGATGAGGATACTTTCATAACAGTCACATCAAAGCAGAGCACATTACAAGTTAATGTTAGTAGTTAAAAAGTTAATTTTTATATAAATATTGAAGATAAATTAACTTTATTTAAAGTTATAAGATGACAAAAAAATGTAGTGATCTCAGTCATCTATATTAGTGGAGTCATTTCCACTCAGAGGTCTTCTTATGTCTTACAGATTTCAGATTAATTTGGGTTTTCTTTACAATAAAAACAGACATAGTCAGTGAATCCACTTTTATTTAATTATTGACTATTATTCCTGCTAAAATGACAGATTCTTATCATTTAGTAAAGTAATTCCATTGTCAAACATGACCTAGAGCTTTACTCTGAATTATCATGAAGTCACACATGACTTCATGCATCAAAAAGCATCAATTTATTTATGTAGCACTTCATAACCTATCAGGAGTGTACACAAAATAACAGCCTCTCATGCATGATTTAATACGTTGCCTCAATGCGTTAATTAATGCAACAACTAAGGTGTTTTAGTCGTCATGATTTCTGAGGTCTTAATGATGCTCATGTCTTCTTCACAAGTAAGTCTGCATTTAAAGGGACAGAGCAAAAATCTTAGATCTTATGACAGTAAATGACGAGTCTTTGGGTTTTGTTGTGTTTGTTGGACAAATGAAACAATGTTACCTTGGGCTCTGGGAAATTGTGATGAGCATTTTTCACACTTTCTGACATTTTGTAGACAAACGCATAATGAATTAACCATGAAAATAATCATCAGATTAAATGGTAATGAAAATAATTGTTAGTTGCAGCCCTAATTCCAAGAGTTGTAATCATGATTAACTGAGCATTACTTCTTCATGACTTCATCATGTTTGTGGCCCTTCAAATAAAGTCAGCCCCTCTGTATATTTAGGTATTATGTATTTGCAAGAATACAAATACAGATACAAATCAGATCATGAGTTTGACCTTTTCAATCACTGAGTATTTAGTTGTGTAAAAATTATATATGTCATATGTGCATAAGAAACAAATAATTGATTTCACAATTATGCCACCAATAATCCTTTATTGCCACAAACATGATGAAAGTCATGATGAAGTAATGTTCAACCAGGATTACAAACACATGCTGACTGGTCAAGTTTTTGGCCTGTCTCTGTCTCTTTTTGTCCTGCACACACACCTCTGAAGAAGACATGAACATCATTAATAACTCAGAAATCATGAAAATCATTGACATTCCTGAGTTGTTGCATTAATTAATGTATTGTTCTTGCATTAAATTATGCAGGAGATCCTGTTATGAAGTACTACATGAATGAATTCATGCTTTTCATGCATGTAGTCATGTATGAATTCATGATAATTAATGTATCCTTACCATAAATTTAACATAAATTTACCAGAATTTTTAACCAGGCCTTTTTTTAATGAATAACTTTCGCATTTGTCTTCAAATTTTTATTTATTTAATCATTTTGAGTTTAAAATTATTGATCAGACTTGAGTAAAAGTCATTACACTTGCAGAGTCTTCAGTAGTTTCTTTTTTCAGCATTCCTTATTCACTATTTAATGTCATTACTTTAAACTGACAGACACAATCACAAGAGAAGGCTTTGAAACTGATTAAATAAAATTGGTTTCTGTTTAAGTTTAAATCACCCTCTAAATGTAGTTTTACTTTTATTTAAGTCGTTATTTATTTACTACACAGGCACAACAACTGCAGTAACCCCGACAAAATATGCTTTTCCTGTATTTCCCTCTTGTTCACACACACACACACACACGCACACACACAAACACACCCAGACACTGATGCAAATATACGCATCGTTCACACTTACACACACGCACGGACACGGTGCATAACAGGAATACGTGCGCAGCGAGCAGTCAGACAAAAACAAGAGGAGTAGGCTGAATTTCAATGCTAATTGGACTGAAGCTATATAATTACAACAAATGGATGTCAGAATTTTGGGGCTGAATGGTGTTTTAGTTAATTAGTGCTGTAATTACAAGAGCTCATTAACTTCTCCAACAGCCTCCTCCTTGTCTGAGCTTAACTGTGTATAGGTGGGCTGCTGAGTGGAGCATCGTGTGTGTGCGCGCATGTGTTTCTGTGTTTCTGTGTTTCTGTGTGTGTCTTGAAGGGCGGGGTCTGCCTGTCTGTCTGTTTGCGTGTCAGTGCTGGTGTGTGTGTGATAAGGGCTGTTGGAGGATTGGGTGTGTGTTAGGTGGAGGTTAGAAGGGTGTGAGGCAGTTTGGCTATTGGAGGTTGTTATTAGGCTGATTATATGTTGTTTCCATCTCTAAGTATTCACTCAAATCAGCACAGCACTACTGTGTTTTTTTTTAAGCTGTAAGTGGTTTTAAGTGGTAGATGATCATTTGTGTTTACGTCCACCTTTTTCTCCCTCTCTTTCTCCACTTTCACATCTATCCATCCATCACTCCATCCATCCAGTCGAACAGAATTGCCCGACACCCCCCTCGATCTGCTGCAGCTACCAGAGAACGTCAGAGCGGAGCGGCTTCGAGTCAGCTCGTCCCCCACTGACAGCTCCCCACAGGCCCGAGGTAGAAAGCTTCACACACAGTCGTACAGGCATTATACGACATGACACGACCCCACACAAATGGCAGCAGAAAGTCTTTCAGCTGTTCTAGTCTCATAAATATGTCATTTATAACATATCAAACGTCTTAACTAATCCAAGTGTGGGGAAAGTATTGAAAAATACTGAAATCCCATTGCCATCCATGTTAAAAAATGATTCATGCATGTCTTCTTCTCTGGGTTCAGGGCTGTCCACAGTCAACCAGAAACTGTTTTACATGAGACATGCAGTACAATGGATGTGCAAAAGGAAATTCACAGTGGGTCAATATGACTTGGTGGGTTTGTTTTCTTGCAATATATTTCTAATGAAAACAAGTTTTACTGAAAATCTAACATTTTTAAGTTTATTCCATCATTAATGCCAACAATTATGTTGATTGGTGCCAATTTGGCAGTCAGAAACTTTTGAAATTAATATAAAAGTGCTGGTCTAATAAAGGGTCTAATAACGAGCATATTATGTCCAGTTTTTGTCTTTTTTCAGTAAAAGTATAGCTTGTTACGTCTTTTTACTGCACTGCACTGTAAAATGAAGTGCAACCAAATTAAAATTTTAGGAAGGTAAACAGCGATACCAGGGTACGGTTAAGAAACACTTTTGGACAAACACTTGGATCTTAGAACTCTTTATTTGTTATCAGGACAACTTTCATGAATAAAAAACATTCAAGGGAGATTCACCCCTTTTTTTTCTGCACTAAAAATGGATCATATTTAGGCGATTTTGAAAACTTTCCCTTCATTCGATTCCTTAAGACTTTTTTTTCTCTCATTCAGAACACATTTAGGATGCAGTGTTCATTGACTTTGTTTATGTTGCAATTTGCGTGATGTTGACACACACTTTTGGACTCCATAACTACCTTCCCATGATGCTTGCTGACTCTCAGAAACTCCTGCCTGTTCCTCTTCTCATCATAAAAATCTACTGTCCTCCTCAGGCTCCCAGCCAGTGAAGAGCTCAGCGGGGAAGAGTGACCCCGACACTAAAGGCCGAGACAAATTCACCGCATCCGCCATCCAATCAGAGGACAGGAGGAAGCGCCTGCTGAGGTCCGAACCTGAGGGCGCTCCTCCTGAAACCCGTCGCAGGCTGGAGGAGCTCCGTCACGCGGAGGAGAGCGTGTCTGCCTCCTCTGACCTGGCGAGCGAAAGCGACGGAGAGGAGGAGGAGGAGACGGAGTGGGACCAGGGGGGAGACAGTGACAGATTGAAACAGGAAGATGGCGGGGGAGGAAGTAAACAGAGCAGGGGTGGAGGAGACACCCCCACCAGAGGGGAAAGGGGGGGCAGGGTGCACAACGGACGGGCTGTGATCCAGCAGCTGAAGAGCGTTGTGACCCCATCCCCGCTACCCGGCAGCCCCAGCATCAAGACTGAGCACGAAGCGTTGGCCACGGGGGGTCGCTGGGGCTCGCAAACCTCCACCTCGCACACCACCCAACCCTCACACGCACACACACCCTCCAGCAGCCTCAACGGCGACAGCCCCACCACCCCCATCCCTGACTCCTCCTCCAGCAGCGAGGCCCCCCCTAAAGGTTTATTCACTCCCCCGTCTCCGGCTTTGTCCCCAGCCATGTCCGTGTCCTCCCCGCTGCCCCGCGATGAGAGGTCGGGGGTGACGAGTCGGAGCAGCGGCGTTGCAGGTAGCGGCCCTGACTTTGAGCTGCTCCAGAGACTGGCTGCAGGCGGCGCAGCGGGGCGGGTCCTCTTCCACCCCCTCGCCCTCGGCCCGCAGGGCCCTCAGAGCCTCTACGCCCCCAGCACCATCCGCTATGCTCCACCTGAGCTGCCCCCCTCCCACCACCACAGCGTGGGTCACAGCGATGGCCTGCAGCTACGCTCGGACCACCACAAGGGACCCCCGCCGGCCTTCTTCCCCCACCTACAGCGGTTGGCCGGCTTGCCACCCTTCAGCGGTTTCTCCCCGTCTGACAGCCCCTTCTCCTCCGGCCTGCCCTTCTGTATGAACGGACTGAGGGGGGCCGCGGGCTCCGAGGAGGACTGAGACGAGAAGAAGATGGAAATTAAGGACAGAGCAGAGTGACAGACCAGAAAGAGAGACGTTGAAAAGGGCAGGAGAGACAGGAGTGGCAGGACATTAAGCCTCTAAGGACATTACTAATTGGACAATGAGTTGAATAACTGTGATCTAAAATATGTGACAAGTCACTGCCACAGGGAGTTATCGCGTCCGCCTACTGTGGACAAGTGACAGTGACTCTTGGAGAAAACGGGACGTGGAAACTTTTGACTGGTTGTCCCTCAAGACTTTGCGTAATGAACTCTGCTCTGTGTCTTTCTCTAGATGACTGTGTTGATTTCTGTGTCTCTTCCACTCAGAGAAGCCATATTGTACATAGAGACAAAACCATAAAGACCCTCAGCTCACACCCTCCTCCCCACTGTCATTCCAATTAACCCAATTAACCCTAAAAGCCAGTAGAAAGAGACGGACACTCGTCTGTAGGAAGGACTTTGGAATATAAATTTTTATTATTGCAGTATTACACAAATCATCCAGGTGAGACTTTGATTTACGGGGGTTTCCTTTAAGATAGACGGAGACAGCCCTCTGGTGTTTTTGTATTGAGATTCAAAATAATAATAATTAAAAAAAAAACAAGTATTCATCAGTCAGCCATACTTAAAGCACACTGTTGGGACAAAAATATGAATAATGTCGTCCCAGACATTCCATTATGTATAAGGGAAGAAAATGCAATGCAGACAGGACGCTATTTCTGTTGTTTGATCATAGGACGGTCATTTGTTAACGGAGTATTAATTATAGTATATTATGTGTGATGCTGCGGTTTGTGTATGAAAGCCATATTCTTGTTTTCTTTTTTTATTTCTGAAGGTTTTTATTGATTTTTTTTACATTTTTTTGCCAGATAAAACAGATGGAAAGATGGCGTAGAAGAATATGTCTAAACAGACAGAATGACATTGTTTTACTGGATGCACAATAACATCCGATTTTTTTTTTAATATTCTCGTAAAAAAAAGATATTTCTGAAAATGTTTTTAGGAGAGGGGGGATGGTGCTGGACAGAAGTGTTTATTATCATTTAAACCTCTGTGTGTGTGTTTTTCTGAGCACTTACTGAAATTTGTTCTGCTGTGAACTCAAAGCACTGCATCACTTAACACTCACTGTGTGATCCTGTTAAAACAGAAAACAATGCAAAAGTGGTCACTAATATCATAGCCTGACCACCACAGTGTAGTAGAGAAAATAAATGGTCATTTAAAAAAGGCAGAGAAATAAACGACCACATGTGGTCATTAAAAGATGACCATCAGAGAGGTCAATAAAAGAACAGCCAGATATGAGTTTTAGTTCAATTCAGTCAACTGGGAATAAAGTTTTAGATTAAAAAGTGGAAATATAAAACACTTTAAATTTCTGTTTCACACTGATTGATTGGAATTCCTCTCAGGACTGAAAAAATAAACAAATACAGAACGCTTTTTATATTAAAAAAAGGGAAATAACAGCTTTTTAAATTTGTGCTCAGAATATTTTGTCTTGCATTTAAATTGAAGGGAGTCACAAACAATTTGACAGTTGTCTAAAGGATACCCTTTAGGAATCTTCCAAAATGGGATATTTAACATTGGGCTGCAACTAACAATCATCTTCATTGTCAGTTAATCTGTCCGTTATTTCCTTGATTAATCAGTCAGTTGTTTGGTCTTAATCAGTGTTTCCCAAAGTCAAAATGACGTCCTCAAATGTCTTGTTTTGTCCAGAACCCAAAGATATTCAGTTTACTGTCATAAAGGAGTGAAGAAACCAGAAAATATTCACATTTTAGAAGCTGAAATCAGAGAATTTTGGCTTATTTCTTTAAACAAAAAATACTCAAAATAGTTGGCAATTAATTTACTATTTGAAAAGTAACTGATTAATCATCACAGCTCTATTTTAACATTTGAAAACAAAAAAATTAGTGTCAATACAGCCATACGAATTAAATGTGAGGATGGTCAAATATACACACATACACAATAAAAATCAATGGTGCAAATACTCAAAAATGAACAATAGATAATCCTCCAGCACTTTGGAATGCAGTCATTCAAATTGGTCTTATCATGTGATCAAAATACACCAGAATCTATAAAATCCAGCTTCAAAATGATGCCATAATGACAGACATTGTAAGTACATTGTTTTTTTTTTGGTTCCAGATTGAGATTATGGTCGACTGTCTGACAGGAGGACTCAGTTTATGTGCAAATCTCTGATGTTCTGATGTCTGACAGGGAAAAAAAAGAAGAAAAAAATCTAATTGTTCAGATCCGATGTGCACTACACACCCATACTGTAGCTGTCACATTCAAACGTGCGAGTACGCACATCCTCGGGTGTTTAATGGTCTACTGTGTGTGTATGACTGTGTGAGTGTGCGCTTGCTTCTGTAAGTGTGTATGTTTTTGTTTTGTTTTTTGTTTTTTTGGTTAATTAAATAGCTAACCCCTTGCCCATCACTGTGAAGCTAACGTTATCTTGCCATCTTTGTGAATACCCCACCCACTCATCAAATAAAATGAACAAATGTAAAAAGAACAGTGATACAGATGACAATAACAATAAAATATTCCAGTAGAGGAGCACAACTCAAGGCTTTGTTGTTTCTTTTTTCTTGCTTCTGTGCAGCACATAAATTCAACAATTAAGATATATTGAATTGACAAGATTCAAGTTATGGCTTACATACTTGACTATGGTTGCATGTCTGATTCAAATAAATTATGTGGGTAATTAAGTTTGTTCCACATCAGGGATGCACCCAAGTCTGCAGAGGTTAATTGAGAAAGCACAAATAATGAAAGGGAAAGAGATATTCCTTCTGTCCGAAGTTGCTCAACATTAATCGGAAAAAGTCAGCTCCAATATTACCTCAGCATAGTTAAAAAAAGTTTCACCTACCTTAAACAATCAGTGATTTAATGAATTAGTCCCTTCAACTGATGAACATTTTTATTCTTCTATAATGTGTCTTTTTCCAATGCAAAACATCACCTCAGGTTATAAAACATTTACTTCGGTTGCTGATTTTTAAATATCTGCCAGGTAAAAGTACAATATGTAATTTATTTGTCTAGAGATCTCTCTTACATTAAAATAATGAAAAAAGATGTAGTTTGATGACACTGATAAGTAGCGTGGGCTCATGGGAGTTGTTTTCTTCATTGGTAAACAACCATGATGTAAATCTATCTGATGTGACTCAGGCAGAAATCATGTTCATAGCAGAGATAAAATTAAAGCTTTATTCACGTTACGTTTAGTCACGTTTACCGACTTCCTTCCTCACTCTAATGGATCTTGTTTTCTTGTAAGTTATAGCTACCAGCTAGCAACGATTGCAGAAAACACATTGTTACCATGAATAAATTGTGGATTGCGTTTGGGATCATGTGGGTACACAACTTAACATAATATATAACATGTTTGTCATTTTTATACATTTTAATGCAGAAAAGTTACATATTATAGCCTTAAAGGGGAAGGCGTTGGTGGGTTTCCATTCATAAAACATAACTTAGCAAAAATAAAGAGAGGGAGAAAGATGAAAACTACAGAATGAAGAAATAAATTTTATAGATACACGCCAGTATTAAATCATTTTGATGCTTTGTAGGCACAATAAAAAGTCTTCTAACCAAATACAGATACAGAGACAGATAGTTTTGGTTAAACAGATACAGGCAATGATGCCTGTTATCATCTCTGTTCTATACTACATTTGCATATGTTAGATTTGTTGCTAACATGCATTTACTTACTACAAAACATCAACTTTTCAGGCGTTTATGTGCAGCCTTTCACTATCTGTGTGAGACTAATATAAATTCAAACAACACTCAGCCAAGAATAGCAAACACAAGGGACGAATCAGCAACAGAATAAATATAAATGATGTCTGTGTCACTGTGAGTAGTTATATGTCACCAGCAAAGCAGCTGGGCAATCTTGCATATCCCTGGAGTGGACAATAAAACACACAATAAAACACAACAATATTGATCCTTAATAAAAAAGTAAATGGTGGAGTAGGTGAGAGTGACCCTGGCATGAAGCAGGACGTAACTCGAAATGGACTTTGCCGTAAATTCATCTGAAATGAACACAACAGCACAGAAAGCACACAGCAAGTGTCTCACTTATGAGAGGCTATATGCGGGCATGCATCACCATGTGTGTGCATGTATGTGCGTGTGTGTGTGTGTGTACATTGGTGGTTTGCTTGCTTGTCTGTGTGTGTGTGCATCTCTGTGAATTTGCGAGTGTGTGTCTGTGTGTGTTGTCTGAAGCAGCCCCAGGGAGGGGCTCTGACATTGAAGACGGGTTAAATCCTGTTTTACATTCAAGTGGCAGGCCCTAGTTCATTAGAGTGAGGATCATTCCTCCTCAAGACCAAAGGAAGCGCATACTAAACAAGAGCAGTTGTTGGGGAGAAAATGCCATTGTACGTGCAAAACCGTATGTACTGTATAAGTGTGCAACAACCCTGGTTTCTTCTTTATGTCTTCTTTTCTGAGCAGTTCAGTCTTTATACAGAGAAGTAAAGGTGCGGTTGTGCAGATGAAAATCATTGTGTACTATTTGTGGCAATGTGCGTGTGTGTGTGTGTGTGTGTGTGTGTGTGTGTGTGTGCGTGTGCGTGTGTGCGTGTGTGTGCGTGTGTGTGTGTGTGTGTGTGTGTGTGTGTGTGCACAAGTCACGGCAGCTCTCCTGACTGTCTTCCACTCAGCCTGTCATTGAGTCACCCGTATGCCCTCTCTGTCACTGACTTTGATGGCTTATCTTACCCCCTGAATTGGAGTCGCGCTCCCGGGGGAAATACCTTAGCACATGTAAATGCATTTGAAAGAGTAAAAATATGGGTAGGAATAATAGAGTGAGGGATGGAGGGAGACACACAGACAGCTTCCGTCTTACACTGGCTTACTACACCTCCACAGCACTCTCTGTCCTCCAGCCCTCCTCAACTATCTCTACTATTTTCTACAGAAGAGGATTAGGGCCACGTGTGAAAAATATATTTGAGTTGGGGTCACATGTGAAGTGTATGAGCTCTATGTTTAAAGTCAGATCTCTGAGAAACTAAAGTCAGAATTCTGATAATGACGTCAGGTTTTCAAGTTTAAAGATCTCAGTGTGACATTTTTCATTTTCATGTGGCCCTAACTAAAATAAAATTTTCATGTGGCCCTAAAAATAAATCATTCACATGTGGTCCTAATGCTCTTTCATTATTTTCATCTTCATCATTGTTTCCCAACAGTCTCCTCTGTCTCCTCTCATCCAGGACAGGAGAAGGCCAATCCATACTTAATGCAGTTCTCCAGGCAGATCCTTTGATCCATACGCATGGCATTTAACACCTGAGAGCAGATGAGCAATCTGCTCTCAAAATAAGCAGGGGTTATGGCTCCTACTTTCAGACGTGCGGCTCGGGTTTGGAGATGTATGAGGCTAGACCTGGATGTGGAGCCGCGGCCGGTGTTGTGGTTTCTGTGAGCTGCTCGGGGTCTGGGGTGGATGGTGTTTGTCAGGGAGGGCGCGTCTCCTGCCTCTGGGCGCCCTGCCCTTTAGACGCGCCAGGCCTCAGGAGCCTCCTGCATGCCAAACAGACCTGTGCAGTCAGATGCAGCCACGGAGGAGAGAGGAGGAGAGGGGAGGGGAGGAGAAGAGAACGTGAGGAGGAGTCCAGAAAGAAAGAGACTCGAGGGCGAAAGGGTAGAAGAGGATCTGAGGGAGGGAGGAGAGGGGCTCGAGGGGAGGAGGAGGTGGGGTGCTGGTCACACTGCAGCAGCCATCTAGACACACCCTGCATGTGAAACACAACTGCACCGAGACGCCCTGGGAATCAGCGGAGGAGAGGTGGGAGGAGAGGAGAGCGAAGGAGAGGAAGAGAGGGTGACTCTGAGGTGAGTCTCAACAGCAACACTGTGTGTCGATGGCCGGGAGATATCACAGACCTTCGCCCTAACCCAGTCACTGATAGTTATCACAGACAGAGCCCCCCCATCACCAACACTCCCACACACACACACACACACACACACACACACACACACACACACACACACACAACCACATGCTGCTCCGTTCACTTCATATATTAATACATGCTTACAGATGAGCAGCTCATTATAAAAATTATGCATGTACAGCATGTGTGTGTGGACAGTTTGTACATCTTTTGACTGCTGCTGTAGGCAGAGTTACCACTGACTCTGACACCACTTACACATTAAAGTGGGCCATGTTTGCATAATCCAAAAAATATGACAACTTTTTATGAGTGTTTGCATTACAGGTAGAGGCCTTTATTTGTGCTGATAACTGGAGGTTTTTAATTTCTTTATATTAAAGATCTAAGAAAGTGATTTTGTCAGGTGTATGTAGGTATTTAATTATGGAGTGTGCATTGTCTGTATGAATACTTTAAAATCTCCTTCATGTCACCACCAGGACTCCAGCTAATACAGAGGACACGGATGTCATGTCCTCTGCACTGTCTGGGAATTCATCAAAACAAATTTTATTTCTGGCAGTGTGGAGAGGCTTTGAAACTCCACTAACACCCTGGGAAATATTTGCAAATGATATGAAACGTGATGGTGGGACCATCCCCCATATTTTACCCTATAAGTAGACCCAGTGTTTTGGCATAATGTTATCTGGTCTGTTTTTTTTCTATTTCACTTGTAACAGATGTTGTAGGTGTGGTTTGGGATGTTGGGAGAACCCTCGTGTGTGTGTGTGTGTCCTTGTTGATCGTTTTGTGTTGTTGGATTATTTGACTTATCATTTCTATTCTATTCTATCTTATATATTTCTTTTGTTTTGTGCCTGAGGACCCTCTTGAAAATGAGATGGTGCATCTTAAGGAGTTTATCCTCAAACTCCCATCATGCACAGCAGACACAGTACATTACAAAAAACAGCCTCACTAAATGCTTTTTTGTGTCAGTAAGTTAGTTCTAAAGTCATTTTAGGAATTTAGGGATATGCACCGTGAAAGCAGGCTATAAACTAAAATAACATAATGGGCTGTTCTTGTTTTGGTTCAGGTTTAGGCATGAGGAATGTGATGGGGTAGGGTCAAGGTAAGAATATCAGGATAAGTCAATCAAAGAAGAGTAGAGCAGGATGCACTGGCCTTCGGATCACGTCAACATCAATGTGATATTGGACAGGGTAAGACTGGCCTGTAAACACATACATGTAAATGGAAAAGCCTCTTTATTTCTGGATAAAAAGCATTATATTACTGTAATGTTTTAATTTTTCGACCAATTTCAATGAGTGGTGTTTTATTAAAGGGTTGATTATCTACACAGATTAAGTTAAAAGAAAAACAAAACTTTTTTTTCTTACATCACGTAGATCATAAACTCTTAACTATAACATGACTCATTGAAACTGGTTAATAAATGTAAACATTATAGTACTTTTTTATCCAGAAAAGCTCCAGCTTTGTCATTTACATATATTTGTTAACAGGTCAGTCTTGTCCTGTCCAATATAACGGAGACACTGATGTGAGGCAGCAACAAGCTGAAGTGGTCAATGCTGCATCAATGTCTGTCTATAGCAGGACATCCCTGATTGACTAGTACTCATTACCTTCATTGGTTGGGTTGGTTAGATTAAGGCTTGAGGAGTTATTTCGGTTTAGTGCAAGAACATTGGTATAAACCATTCAGAGCCAGACAAGGGCGGTCATGACTTTACCTTCCTGAGAAAAAACAAAAAGGCATCTGTAGTCCTGTGTGAAACAGATATACAGGAAGTCCATAAAGTCTCTTTACAATTTAACAGATTTATTACAAAAGCAAATGGATAGACAAATCTGTGGAAATTATCACAAAATGAAAAGTAGATATTGAAGTTTTTTGCCTCATTTAATACACCTCTATATGGGCACCATTAGTTGCACAAACAATCAAAGGCTTGTCTTAAACCATCAATGTTTTCCTCAGATGTTCTTGGTCGTCCACTCCTCCCTTTATCCAACACTGTCCCTGTCTCCATTAATTTTGAATTGAAGTTGAAGTTATCCTGTAGTTTGTGTATCCAATTTTGTTTCAATAAACCACGATACACATTGTGCCTTTTCTGGAGGAGTAGCCATTTTTTAGGGGTTTATTTAATAGAACCTATTTCATCAACAGGGTACCTGAAATACATAAATGCAATGTGATTAAAAACTTTGATAACCACTGAGAACATAGAGCAAATCTGATTAACATATATCATCAATTGCTTTTGTAATATTTTTTTTAAATTGTAAAGAGACTTTGTGGATGTCCTGTAGTTCGGTGCCTTTTTCAAGATCACATTGCACGTTACAGTGGCCTCTTATTGTGACCAGTCCAAGACACGCCTGTGCAAAAATCATGCTGTCTAATCAGAATCTCTGTATGTCACACCCAGACGGATCATCATGCTCACTAACAGAGTGTAACAAATTTTAAGAGACATTCTCTACATCAGCTCATGGGAAATGGGAGCAAAAGTGTAGCATTTATTTTTTTGGTTGAATGTATTTTGTGGATTATAAGTTTTGTTCTCTTCCTGATTCTGCTGATTGTTTCATAAACCTGAGATTTATCTGCTGACCTCACTGAGGGGTCCTGGACTGTGATTCCCAGGTTTCAGACCACTTGTTGATTTAAATGTGAAAACAAAACAAAAAAAAAGGTACACACTGAAGTCTGGACAGATTTCTTCTGGCTTTATTATTATTGTATGTACAGTACAGTGCAGGGCGCACTGAGAGCGGTGCAAACACAAATACAAGCAAACAATAGTGAACCCCATTTCCACACACAAACTCTTACTCTCCCATACTATCAACTATTCTTTACATCCATTAAGACAGCATTTGTAGTGACCATCACACGGTGTGAAACTCACTCAAAGAGTAAAATGGTTCATGGTTACATTTAGATACTGTACATGTATACCAACAATACAGAGCAAAATATATAACCACAGAAAAAGCTGTGAAAAACACTCTTTGCTTCCAAAAGTCTAGAAATACTATTATGACAAACAACAACTGACAAAAATGCTATTGCCCTTACAAAAAAAACAAAAAACAAAAAAAAACAAAAAAAAAACAGGGTAATTCAAACCTCTGTAAAAAATTATATCCTAAGCCCTCATTGATTTTAACTGTTTGAAAAAACGAAGACAGACCTGAAACCTGCACATAGTATGTTGATTCTTTCTAACAACCAGCTTGTTTTTTTTCAAGACTTTAAAGAAAACTTCAAGTATTTTAATCACAGTTAATTATGTCAAACAAGATGATAAATCAGACGGCATCCTACAACAGCAGTTGGCTAAGAAACACCAAAGAAATGGCTACAACATGAAACAGTGCAGTGAAAAGTACGATGGAGCAAACAATGTTTAGAGCTGCAACAATTAATCGCTTATTAATCAACTATTAATTAATCGCCAACTATTTTTATTATCAATTAAATTGACTGATTCAGCTTCTTAAATGTGAATATTTCCTTGTTTTTTGGGGTTTTTTTGTCGCCTCTATGACAGTAAACTGAATATCTTTGGGTTATGGACAAAAGAAAACATTTGAGGACGTCATTTTGGGCTTTGGGAAACAAAATGTAGCATTTATGGACCAAACAACTAATCGATGAATCAAAAAATAATAGACAGATTAATCAACAGTGAAAATAATCGTTAGTTGCAGCTCTACTGCAAACTGCAGTGAAAAGTATAACTGAACAAATATGTGATGTTTTCAGTGAAACTTTGCAGTGTGCCTGTGAATGTGAGGATGTAAAAAAAAAAAAAATTAAAAAAAAGTCAACACACTTTTCAGACAGATTAATAATGTCAGTGAAGCAGCTTTGAATATGTCTGATTATAAGAAATCTTACAAAAAAGGTAATTTATTCACCAGAAGTGAATGTAGTCAAACTACCAAAGTTTCAGCATTTTCTGACCAATTTTTCCAAAAGGTCTAAAAGTCTTTCTTCAACTTAACAATAATCTTTACATGACCAATCTCTCTCTCTCTCTCACACACACACACACACACACATCCGGGGAAAACCCCAAATCAAAGCAGCACACACACGCTCTTCCGCTCCATCATCCAGCATTATCTATTTATTCGGCCCTTTGCCGTCATTGTCCTCACTGTCATGATGTCTGCTGTCGTGGGAGCCGCGATAACCCCGGTGTTCACGCCTCTCGCGGCACTCCCGGCACTCTTCCTCATCCTCTCCCTCCTCCTCCTCGTGGATGATCTCCACCTCCAGCCGGCCGATGTAGAGAGATACCGCGCAGAGCCAGAAGAGGGCGACGCTGCCCACAGCAGCGCTCTGGAGCAGCAGCGCCGGCACAGACAGCAGCATCAACCTCCTCAAGGCAAAGAGGCTGCCGATGTACGAGGCACCGCCGAACGACACACACACGCCTCCCAGGATGAAGAAGGCTGAGGAGAAACAGATTGATGAGGTGTTATTGTACAGAGAATCCCATCAATTTTTTCACAGCTCACTGCAATTAAATGTGGGATGGAGGAGGAATGAGTCTACATTTTCTATTAACTATTTGAGTGAAAGTAGAAGATCAAAACACAAAAGTCCTTATTTCTGCTTGTGTGCCCTTGATTGATCATCAATACATGTAAGAAATAGTGTAACATGCTTTTATTCTGACATAAATTATGTTAACTGCATGACTTTAAGTTTTGTTTTCATGATTTTTCACATATTAATGTGCATCAAACTCAATGACTACTTAATGAAGTAATGAAGGCCTTGCTTAATAAAAAATTAACACACAAAACTGGCATTTCAGGCAACCATGACATTGGTTACAACTAGATATCAAAGATATTTATTCAATTTGCAGAAATCCTTGTGAAATTATTCATCATAAAACTGATGCTGAATCAAAAAATAAGAACTACTACAAGGTTCTCTTAAAAAGTGATTGATTTTAAGACAAAAAGCGCTGAGGTGTATTGACACATTTAGATTCTATAGTTTAAATAGTTTAAATTCCAGTTATTTCATGGACATTCATTGATTTTTTTTTTTTTTTAAATCATTATAGTTTTATTTTTCTTAAATCTACAACATTTTGTTACTAAACTTGAACCATGAGCTACTGTTTCTTATTTCACTTGCTGGTTTGCTGGTTTGTACAGAAGACAGAGGTGCTGTTTACACCTTTTATTGCGTCCTGGGTGGTCCAGACCAGATCCAATCACTCGGACCACTTTCACAGGTGTTCTGGGCCACATTAAGGACCGCCTACTCAACTAAAAAATACACAATTTTGAGAGTTGTCGAGCGAGGAGAAACTTCATAATGTCTGTGGCAGAATCTTAATCATTTGTGCCTTCTTGTAAATTCGTCATTAAATGCAACAGATTAAGTTGTTTCTTTCCTTGTAAAAAACATTGTGTCAGTTCGTCGCAGCATTTCTGTACGAGTGGCTGCTCCGTGTCTTAACTGCTGCCAACGTTTAGTGGTTAAGTATTTGAATGAACACTGACTTCCCCATTAACACTGAATTAATTAAAGAAGACAACATTTTATTTATGGTAAACATGGCAAATTTTACAAATACAATAAACGGTGGCCAATACAGGCTGCTTCTGTGTCACCTGTGCAGAAAGTCTCCAGACTGTTTTAGAAAAACTGCACAATGTTTTGAGGTGTGGAGTTTGAAGAAACTTCATAAACTTTGCAAAACACTGTGCACAGCAAATTCTTAAATCTTTGGGCCTTCTTGAAAATTTGGAAACTGTTTCACATTAAGTTTTTTCTTTCTTTGTGCTAAAAACATTGTGTCTGTTTGTATCAGTGTGTTGAGCTGCCTGTTAAACACAGCAACACGTTTGGTCTTTACAAACTGAAATGATGCAGCTACGTGTTTCTTTGTTTCTTTGCATATAGAGTCAGTGAGCGAGCCTGTACCATATCCTGCTTCTCGTCCCACTTCACTCTGGACAAATGCGATGACTCCGATCCCAGTCGCCAGCAGACCGTTCCTGAACCATGAGAGGAATCCTGCGAAACAATCACAGCCAGAAATAAACAGCTTAGACTTTGCAGCCTGAAAAGAAAACTGTGCAGAGCCAGAATCAATCATCCTGTCTACATGCATATGACAATATAATTACTGACCTTACAGCTGCCTCTGTTTACCAAAACTTTCTGCTAAGTTGGACTATTGTAAGACTTACTGCTACTCAGCACTTGATACTTACTATATAAGACCAATGTAAGCCTTAAATACACCACATATAATTATATACAGTATATATACTGCATGTTTAATCAATGATAGACAAATTTGGAAACCTGAAAAAAAAAAACTAATCTGTTACCATCAGAATTATATTTCTAGGCAGGTTTTGGGTAAATATTGTGTTCACACATATGAGTATCAGTAAGCACAATCAGAAACACGTCATTATGAGTCTGCTCTTGATGTACACGACTGTCCTACAGTGCATTATTACACGCAGGACATGAAGGAGCTCCTCACAGCTGAAAAAGATTGCAACATATTGTAGCTGCTGACAGATGTTGAAAGGTGTGATAGATTTATTTTTTGTATGTGTGGAGGGCAAGATTTCTCTGAAAATGTTCTCTCTTTTTTTTTTGCCCGCCAAGATCATCCTCAAGTTTAATTGGCAGCAGAGTTCCAAGGTTGCAGATTGATGTCCATGGGCAAACATATTGCATCATTTCATGCTATTAGAAGAAGTGAAGTACATCTCTTTTTTTTTAATCAATGTGCAGAAACCGTATATCATGACAGTTAGAGAGCAGAGATGATTAACACCGTATGTCTTACGTTTCTCTTCTTTTGTGGACTACAGGTCGAATATAAAGTACATTTGACTGATTGAATAGCAGCCAGTTAAAAGGTCCTCTACAGCCACACAAGAGGCATTTTCTCTTCGTCTGACTGGACCTCTGCTCAGGTTGTAATTAGGCAGAATTATACAGGGAGTTAAATGATGTCAATCTTTTTGTACTAATCAAAATAAAGCTGAAAGATAGAGGCAATGAATGGTGCAGGTTGTCCCGCCTTTAAACAAAACGTGCAGGAAAGAGAGGGACATCAACCAAACAGTCTGAGTTTCCTGTTAATTATAATTAAACTCACCGTCTCTCTTCTCTGTGCTGCCTGTTCAACACTACACCCACTCCACACTCCTCCTCCCTGCTGCCTCCTTACAGCTAAAATAAAGTTATGACTGTGTCACCACTCATCACTGTGACAGGCTGAACGTCCGTCGAGTCAAGAAACAGATCAATCAATCTCTCCACTAAATGATCTCATCTCTCACCACCTGATGGTCACTGAAATGTTGGATGGGCACTTCAGTTTTAACCCCCTGATCTTTGTAGTCCTTGCAATACATTCCTGGGCAGTAAACTAAAATGTAACCATGAATCAACTTTTGTTGCAATCGTAAAGTAGTGACATGATCAAACTGTATTACTGTTTTCCAAAATCAATCATTCCAATTAAACTGCAATTAATGATGAACAAAATTAGCTGTTTTAGTTTCTTTTACATGTTTGATGGAACGTACTTCATTACAAATAACAATGTGATTATTTCATACATTTATATTGGAAGAGTATTTAGATTCATACTGTGATTAGAGCTGCAATGATTAATTGATTCTTATCGATTATTAAATTGATAATTGTATTTTGGCAGTTGATTAAACATTTTGAGCCATTTTTTTAAATAAAAAATGTCCAAATTTTCTGATTTCAGCTTCTCAAATGTGAATATTTTCTGTTTTCTTTCATCCTCTATGACAGTAAACTGGATATCTTTGTGTTTTGGACCAAAAGAGACATTTGAGGACGTTAATTTGGGATTTGGACAACAGTGATCAACATTTTCCACTATTTTTTTGGGACATTTTTCAGACCAAACCACCCATTTATTAAACTAAAAGATGAATGACAGATGAGGCAGTCCTATAGCTCAGGTGTGTTGAGGCTATCGGTCCTCTGCAGCGGCTGCCTGCAGCACATTTGCTGCGTGTCCCCTCTCTTTCTCTCTCCCCCCTTCCTGTCATATCTTCAGCTGTCCTAACTCAATAAAGGCAAAAAATAACCTTTAATAAATAAATGACAGATTAATTGATGATGAAAATAGTTGCAGCCCAATTTGTGATGTTACTGATGACATTATTAAACACTAAAATGATGAACTGCACCCAAATAATTATTATAAAGCGGGTGTTTCCACCGGCTGTCAAAGGTAAAATACCTGCTAATTTATGTTTGCTGTTTTAATTACTGCTTGGTATTAATCCAAGACAATCTTTCACCTGCTGGGGACAATAAAGTATCCATAACCTTAAATGGACAGCTCACTCCAAAATAAAAAACAAACGAACATATATTTCCTCCTACCTGTAGCTCTGTTTGCTGTGAGCTGCCGAGTTTTGGTAGAGATCAGATGTAGAAATGTCCACTTTCTCTCCAATATAATTTCACTAGATGACACTGACTCTGTGGTGCTCAAAGCAACAAAAAATACATTTAAAAACTCAGCAGCAATGTTTCCAGAGTTCATGACTCTGTTACTCAAGATAAACCACAGATGTTGTTGTGAGCAGTTTCAAGCAGGACGTTTTCCACAGAGCGACACCTGCATCACTGCACAGAAGGAAGCGTCCATCTACTCAGGGACAAGACGCCGATGCTGGCGATCGCACGGGATGTAAATATTAATGGCGTCCTCCTCAGCTGAGCTGTAACCTCTCATCCATGAGTAGATGCACTGGCAAACAGTCACTGCATGAAATTGCTCACAGCGAGGTTTGTGGATTATCTTGAGTAACCAGGTCATTTCAAATGTACTTTTTCGTGATTTGAGCCGAGTGCCATTTAGTCTCATTATATTGGAGAGAAGGCAGATATCTCTACAGCTGATATCTCCAAAACTCAGCAACTCACACCAAAAAAAAATCCAGATTTGCAATTTGCAAGTTTTATAACAAAACAATATTATATTAGATATCTGAACAACAGTACATGATATCTTATAATCATATGCTCATTTAACACATTCAGTGCAAACAAATAAATTATGGTTTAACAATTTTATGACACACCATGTAAATTTCAAAATAAAAGGATACTGTAAAGATGACAATACAGATCGATACTTTCACTTTGTATCAATCATATTTGATTGGTGAACATATTGATGAATTGTTATACCCCTAATATATTGCCCAATAGGTAAGAGAAATGTATGTTGTTGTTGTTGTTGTTGTTGTTGTTGTTTTAATCTGAGGGTTAGCTGTCCCTTTAACCAACATCATCACTAATTGGAATGAGTCCAGAAAGGCAACATATTTTCAGGTTCCTCGCATAAAGGGGTCGATATATAAATCTATATATAAAACACACCTACAACGCAACTGTTGAATAAATATCAACTTCCATGTATGAGACTGACGGTTTAATAAAAGACCAAAGTTTAATTTCCGGCATGAATTTAGTCAGGTTACCTGTCTCGTGGGACTTTCTCAGCATCTACAGAAAATGAAGAAGAAAGCTATTAGGAACATCAACCTCTAATTTATACAATAGTCTATAATCTACTGGGAATTTAGAATGACTCTAGATTTCCTCTCAAGAGGGAAGTATGAAAGCATCACAGTTTGGTTTAAAAATCAAACAAATAAAAAAAACTCCATGCTGTCAATATACAGGATTAATCTGCAGGTCTGAACCTACCAAAGCGTCCGCCCTGTCGAGGTCTGTGAGCTGGTACTGCTGCTCCGGCCCCCGGTTCTTCCCCCACGGTCCCTTCTCTCCGACCCGCAGCCGAGCCGAGCCGTGCAGCCTCCTCACCAGCGGAGGCCGGGGGAGCAGCTTCACTATCCGGGCGAAGTGAGACACGGCCGGCGGCAGCTGCCTTCTCATGAACAGACTCAGGAAGGCCATCACATCACGAGTCCCAGCGGCTAAAATACGAGCTGAACGACGAGAAAGCACAACACGACCTCTGCATAACCTGTGAACTCTCACCTGCTCAACGACAACCAACCCGGAAGAGTCTAACGCGCCGTGCGGTGAAAAAATACAGCGCCACCATGCGACAGATGAGGCATTAACACAAACGAATTATAGATAAAAGTCTCATTTAGATTATTGTGATGCACAGTTTATTTTTATTTTTATTTTTTAATGGACATTTTAACTTTTCACCTCTAAATATAAATTAAGTAAAATCACCTGCAATTGCAAAGTGACGCCACACGAGGGAGCCAGAGCACAAGGCTGACAAGTTATGTTTATTTATTTATTTTGTTGCTTTCAAACTTGGCAGTGAAGACAGGGAACAACAAAATAAAATCATTTGAATTCAAACATGTGCTACTAAAATAAAGTAAAAGTTTGTGCTAAAAATAATATAAAGATAAGAAGTCACATTAGAAGCAAGCTCTGTTGTCATTCAGGCAAGCATTTAGTTCATGTAGTCTATTCTTAACCCTTTCTATTGTCAATTATTTGGATTTACTGATTGTTTATCTATTTTACTGTTCATCTGTTTTTACAACTTGTTTTTCCCCTGCATGACAGTGCATCTTTTTGATATATTTTTTATGAGCTTCTATTTTTATGAATTGATTTACTTCTGTTAAGCACCTTGAGTGGCATGTTATGTATGAAATGTGTTTTAATTAAAAATATTTTTAAAAATATATCACTCACTATCATAGTGAGTTATATTTGTTAAAATCTAATCATAAGCTGCATTTATCTTGCCTTCCACCTGTAACAATATATGACATTTAGCCACAAATAAATGATAATAAGATTAAATTAACTGCTAACAGTCTTCGTTATAACAAACCACTTTTTTTCATGTTGATTACTGGATTTTGGAAGGTCATGAGAGATTCAGCTGCGGATGTGAAGGTTTCTGTTATTGGAGCATGAAAAAATCTGAGTGGTTTCAAAACATGATGGATAACACCTGTCATTATTTCTGGCAGGTTAGAAGCAGGGAAACTGGATTGGAAAGAATATGTGTTAGCCTTCTTCTTCATAAATATCACCCCAAAAATGTGAGGTTTTAAACACACTCACAGCTTTTATCCTCCTCTGCTGTCGATAAATCATGTCAAATACACTCATATACCGACACAATACACACTATGTGCATACACAGCGATGTGATGTGAGGGAGAGATCTGTGTGTCCTCAGTGAGGATGAGTGGACAGCCTCTTCCTGAGGCTCTTTTGTCTTTTAACCTCCTGCTGGGACACAAAGACCACGCCTGTCATACCTGATTGTTCAGAGTGAGGAGCACAGAGAGAGCTGCACAGGAGTCTCACGTGGGAGTGTGTATTTGTGTGTGTGTGTGTGTGTGTGTGTGTGTGTGTGTGTGTGTGCTGACAGTGGCTGCAAGTGTAGTCTTTTACAGACAGCCAAATCTTTGATGTGATGCGTAGCTGACCCTCTGGTCGCTCTCACGCTACTGTCCCCAACACAATGGAAAAGTGATGTTTGTATACACACACACACACACACACACACACACACACACACACACACACACACACACACACACACACACACACACGTGCACACACTCACACAACAGTCATCCAGCTCAAAACAGCCTGATTATTTTTGCAACATCAGTGTACACCTGAAAAGGAGAGGTCACCTTCAACAGTGTGCACTGACATTCTTGTATTTCTAACATTATAACACTATAAGTATCTGTTAATATTTACCATACACAGTATGTATGCAAATATATAAACAATAGGTGATGTATATATTCTTGTTAAAAGCAATCTTTCTTTTAATTCTAGACAAATAATAAGAAATAGTCCAGTTCCACATCTGAAAGGCAAAAAACTTTGAAAAAAAAAGAAAGAAAGAAAGAAAAGAAAAGAAAAATGTCTTCAAAAAGAAAATGCCATTCACCTTTTTGAATGTGTGTTAGTAAAGTTACCATAGCTCTCTGATTTGTATACTTCTTTATAATTTGCAAAGTATTTGTTTTAAGATTATTGTGACACACACAGGTTCACTGGGTGTGGGCTGGGCTTCCCAGGATGCTGTCCAGGACAATTTCCTGATAAAGCAAAGGCCTCTGTGTGTGTGTGTGTGTGTGTGTGTGTGTGTGTGTGTGTGTGTGTGTGTGTGTGTGTGGAGGGAGGAGGTGAACATGTGGCAGACCAACCTGTGTCCTCAACAGTCTTGTGAACAGCGTGCATGTTACTCATGGGAGTGGACCCTCAGCCTTTGCATCCGTAGATAAAAACATGTCAGCTGCTTATAACTTGATTTTCTTCATTGTGTTTGACACAATGTTCTGAATGTCAACAATCAAGCAGGTGGCTGTTTTATTAATCCGGCCAGTGTGTCAGTGTTTTAACTGTAAACAACTGAAGGATTCGCACAGTTTCACTTCCTTTGGACTGCTTTTTTTTAATGTCATGAACACCTATTGCAGGAACACTGGACCATCTTTAAAAATATTTGAGTTGGTAACATGAATAAATTTGTGGTTTCAAAGTAACTTTATAGTACTTATGTTAATCTAACTTTTTTCCAAGTTGGTCCAACAATTCTCCTTTTTTCAGTCAAGAGTATTGGGAGTAATATGTTACAAAATACTGAGTTACTTAAATTCCACTACTTGGTGGGAGCTGGACATGTAACTAGTAATGTTTTCAAATTAAATAACATCATTTAAATGAGCTTGTTACTTCTTACTTCTGACTCGTGTGAAAAGAGAGGACACCTGCAGAGGACAGCAGATAAACGCAGCCTATTCCCAGGATTTTCCGGTTTATGGTCCAGTGTCACGTGACTTTACATCGGTGCAAGACAGTTCAGGCAATGTGAGCTTGCTTTTTGTTATTGTAGTGTTTCCAGTATAAACTGGCATCTTATAATTAATATTAACTATGGTAGCAATCATAGATATTAAATACGTAAATGCTGCATTGCCCACTTTGGCTTCTCGCTGCAGCGTTGCTGCCATATTCATCACAGGTAGACTGACCTCTGAACAAAGACACATAAACACAGGATTTGTGTTTTAGCACTGTAGTGTTTATTTCTAAGCCAATTTCAATGAGTCGTGTTATCTTCAAGGGTTTTTTGATGTTGTTAACACTTGGCTAAGATACATCCAGAATCATGTCTTCTATCAAATCCCACTGTCTAAACCACGGGAAATAAAAGTGTAGTTTACTGATGGGAATGCTGGTTGTTGCTGCCCTCTAATTGTCAGGAGTATTTACAGCTACCATCAGTGACAAGGGGCACAATTGATAACAGTTCTCATTAAAATAATCTATTTACGTTAAAATAATGGCCTATATACTGCATATGTGTGTTCATTAACAAGAGAATGGAAGCAGACATTTAAAAGTAACTTAACTTTACATTACTTAAATTACTTAGTAAATGACCTTTTCTGTAGTAAGCGGTAAAGTAATTCAATAAAAGAGAATTCAGTTACTTTGGATAAAGGTAACCAGCAAGTTTCATTTATCAATAAGTTTAGGTGAATTGCCCGACACAGTCAGTGAATGACTGCATCTCTACTTTGTTTTGGGAATGTTTAATTGAAAAAACAAAAACAAAAACAAAAAATGACACGTGTAATGTAATAACATAATTAATTGGACAAAATGTAACCTGTGATCATTCTAACAGGACCTGAAATGAGATAACTGGGATACATGAACACAAAATGTAGGGAACAAATAATTATGCAAATAAATATGCATATTGTATGATGATACTTCAGTGACTAAAGTAATACAGATGTTGATACATATGGTACTTTGCACAGTGGACAAACAGATGTTGGAATGACGTTTTAACATCACACTCTACATAAATTGAGCTTAGATTGATTAGATTTTTAATTTTTCCTGAACTTCTCTCCTGATTAATGTGAGTGCTCAATTCTGACTCCTAGTAATTCACACCACTTTGATATTTTGAAGTTCCATTGTGTTCTGAAAAATTCATGGGGAATAACTGGTAAAACATGGCAGACATTAATTCTAATTTTCATAAGTACGTTTTCATTTGTGTACACTGACCTGAAAACAGTAATTGTTGCGTTTTCGTCACCTTAGAATAAACTGTTTATCTACAGAGAGCTTCCACAGAGTCTGCCAATTTGCAAGCTCACTATTAGATGCCACTAAAACCTACACAATGTTTTTTTTTTTTTTTTTGAAGTGTTGTGTGGATGGTAGTTTTAACTGTCTACAGATAAAAAGTATACTGCACCTCTACCTCTCGCTCATGTCCACCTGCCTCAAGTGTTGGTCATGACACTCTTTTCTTAGCTTTGGCAAGAACATGACGTGCTAAGATTTTATTAAAGGCCTTTGAGGCGAACTGTGATTTGTGATTATGGGCTATATAAATAAAATTTACTTGACTTGACTAAATCTGTGCTGGTATTTTACCTGTTGTAGACTCTTTTATAACTCAGTGCTGAAACTTAGGATGAATTTCTGCACTGTTTCCTGGACTAACTGTCACTTTTTATGCTACAATAAAAGTGCAGCGTGGACAGAACAGTTTAGGCATTTTAACAGCAGTCAGAAAATTCCTCTATATATCTCTGTGAGCTATTTTAAGGAAAGCTAGCGGCACAGTTGATTCTCAAATTCCCCTGCCTTACCACTTCACTAACCCGTTTCCTTCTCTGTCTTTGCTGCTATTACACATTTCTTCTCCCTTTACTCTCATTTCCTCAATTTTTACTCAACAAATCCTCTTTCTACTGCCTTTCTCTCTTTATTGTGCATTGTGTAGGTCTGGATGACTGGACTCTATCGTCATTATAGACATTTATATGTTTTCAGTCTGATTTCACTTCCTTTATTGATTTTGGGTGTAGTTATTTAATTCTGGATTGAAACTCCGGTGCGCGGCTTTCATAATTCAAATTCCCATCTCAGCTTCTTGTGTTTTGCAAACTGTCAGCTTGATTTTTGAGGCTACCCACTACGCCCTCAAACCCCATCCTTTCTTTTCTTTTTGCTGTCAAACACTTTACAAACATGCCGCTGCTTTCACCATCCCCGTGTCTCTGCACTTTTCAGGACCTGTCTTCCAACCTCCTTTTACCTAAATCTCTCTCCTCTCTCTTTTCCATCCCACTCTTCCCACTTCTTCATAAATAAATAAATAAATAACAAATTGTCCGTGACACAAAAGTGCTGCTGTCTATTTTTAAAGTGGTCATCTGACTGGCATGACATTCGTCATTTGCAGCAGCAGCAGGCATTTCATTCTTCGTCTTGCCAGAACAAAACTTTATTTGTAATGGTCTACTTATAGAGCATAACCTGGATGTGCAGGCCTGGCACCTACATCAGATTATACTATATTACAAGATAAAACCATATAATTTGAGTCATCAATGTTGACAATCAAAGTATTTTGTTTACACCTATAGTTTAATGGACAAATATACATTAAGAGCTGATTCGTTGCATGTGTTTAAGCCATATTGGCCTTTTAAAAAAGCACACAACTCAGCAAAAGACAAAGTAAGCAAATCTGCTTTGAGGCCTCAACTGCCTGTTAACTCTTTGTTGTCCTCGGCTTGATTCCTGTAACGTCAACAGAAAAGAGGAAAGAGAGAGATAGAGAGGAGGAGGAGGAGGAGGAGGAGGAGGAGGAGATGTGTATACGTGCAGAGCTGCACTGGTCTGTGTTACAGTCTGGGGGATTCCAGCCAGCTGCGTTGGGAGCACTGACCTTGGCAGAGAGTACACTGTTTTTCAGTCCCTGGGACAAACAAGTGTTGGATGCAAGTGTCAACTAGTCAGCAGACAAATGATTTACTGCCATGGATTAAAGAAGGAGAGACACATCTGCTTAACATGTCAGTGATCTGCATTTATGAACGGCAGTGGTGGAATGTAATTAAGTACATTTACTCAGGTGGTGAACCTACATGCAAATTTGAGGTACTTATATTTTACCTGAGTACATTCACATTTCATTTCAGAGGGAAATTAAGTTTTTAATTATACAATGTTTATATCTAGTTACTTTACAAATAAATATTTTTTTATTCAAAACATACAGCTTGTGAAATATGATACTTCATTTAAATAAAACTACCTTGATTATAAGAAAATAAGCACAACAGACCTGCACCTATTTTGCACTCTGCATTTTTTGCATTTTTCACTGTATGTCATATTTATTATAATACATATGCCGTACACATGCCTAATCACGCATACCTACGTATATGTTACGTACGTATGCATGCTGCAAGTGTACATACTGTACATGACTGAATCATTGCAACTGTTTTTTAACTGTTCTATTTTTTTTCTGACCTTGCTGTCATTTTATTTCATCATGTACATAACAGTCCTGTGAAATTCCAGGTTTTTACCTGTATATTGCTCTATTAGTACTTTTTTAGTATTGATATTCTATTACTCTGCCCTGTATGCAGCTATATATAATATATACATTTCTTTATTTCCACTATGTCTATGTTCGATATTTGCACAGTTGTCAGAGTTGTTGTACTCTCATTTAACTGCTGTTCTACTCATACAAATATTCATGTGACAAAATAATATCTTGAATCTTGAAGACCAGTTCTTTTTATCCTGATAAGTCCTGAAGCAGGTTTCTGTACAACTCAACAGACGCAATCTTCAGTATAAGATATACTTGTGTATTAGAATTGAATGTATATGTTAGTACACTTACACATACAGTACACAGTGTATATATGTGTAACATATACATACGTATGCATGATTAGGCATGTGTATGGTCAAATAGATGCATGTGTATAGATATAGAGCATGGGCATACATACATACATACATACATACATACATACATACATACATGAATACATGGATACATGGATACATGGATACATGCAGACATACATACATACATACATGAATACATGGATACATGGATACATGGATACATGCAGACATACATACATACATACATGAATACATGGATACATGGATACATGGATACATGCAGACATACATACATACATACATGAATACATGGATACATGCAGACATATATAAAAATGATAATACAGTACAACAGGTTCTATGGGTACAGCAGAATCAATGAGTTGATCAATCAGTTAGTTAATTGACTGAATATTAATTGGCAACTATTAACCAAAAATGGCAAAAACAGTTCATGGTTCCAGTTTTTCAAATGCAAAAATTTACTGCTTTCACTTTGAATTGTTTCAATTTATTTGTAATCATTTTAAATTTGAAGTATTGATCAGATCAGAAAACAAGCACAGTCACAGTGTCACTTTGGATTCTGGGTAATTATGATAACGTTTTTCACTTTTGTCATATTTTTTAAAAAACCAAAATTCCGTCGATTAATGGAAAAAAAATAATTAGCAGATTAATCCATGATATAATCATGTAATAGTGTAACAGTCACAGGGGACATTTTCCTGCATTGCAAACTTTTACTTTTAAGACATAAGTACAAATTTCCTGGTTATATTCACATACTCTCACCTAAATAATTGTTTCAATGCAGGACTTATACTTGTAACAGAATATTTTTACAGTGTTAGTACTTTCACTTATGTAAAAGATGTGGACTCTTCCTCCGCCAGTACACAGTAGCTACTGTTTTTATCTAAATGATGTCACCGTCTTATATTTCATCACGTACACTGTGCATTGTAAGTTATTTTGAGTGAAAACACCAAAATGTACTACACTACACAGGATACAGGATGGGAAGCTGTCGGGGTTATTTAATGTTGCAGGTGTGTGAACGTGTGTGTTTCTCAACTTGTTTTTTCCTTTTATTATGGCACAGCTTTCCTTTTGATCTCTTGGTACATGGGAGCCCTGACTTCATTTGAGGCTACTTTGTTTTCTCTGACCGTAACTCTGATGTTGATGATATTGTTGTGGCCTACATCTCGTGCTAATGATTTGCACACGTGTGTGCTTGTACTGTGTACTGTATGTGTGTTAAATCACCACCTAATGTTTGTCTGCTGTAATCAAGGGAACATCAAGTTCTATACCATGTAGGCTGTTAAAACAATACTTTGGGCAACGCAAGAACATGGTACAGATTATCCACTACACTGAAAGCCAAACAGTGACTCATCATCATTCTTACAGTAATATTTGACTGCTCTGGTTGCTTGGCAGTGGTTAAAAACTTGGAGGAATTGTGTTATTTCCTGTCAGATTTACTCACTGTGTAGGCTGTGTGATTTTAAAATGAACTCATTCTGCTCATTCTTCACTGTTAATTAGGGCCAACCTTTGGCCAGCTGTGTTCTGGAGGAAGTCGCTCTAATCTTCCCGTTTACGTCTTGGTTTTCCAAGTAAACAGCAATAAAAATGTGTCACCTCTCCATATCAGCAACAGTGAAACAGTACGTGCAATAAATCTTTGATAAGCTCTCAAATGAGCTGCAGTACCAATACAGTGGTAATATAAATGAGCTTTGACCAATACACTAGACTTGCATGATGATCACAGTGTAGACCACACCGTGAAAACTGAATCTTACTTCCTGTTGTTAGTAGGTGGCTCAATTAGTATAACTCCTCACTGGTATGCAAATGTGATCAGGAAGGGACTCTTATCAAACGTGTGGCGTTTGGGGCTGACGGGATCATTTATACTCATCATAAATTACAGCAACTTCCTGTTTCATGGTGAGACGTCAAAACTCGACAACCACACCACAACCACAGCCACGCCCATCAACAACTGCTAAATTTTTAAATTACTTTTTGTCTTTTAATCTTTTAAAAGTTTGTTTGTGCACCTGGGTATGATACATGTATGGACTGATCTCTGTGCATGTTAGTGAAACATGCTGCAGGTGTCAACGTCATGCATACATTTTTTTTTACCATGACTGCTGCACTAAATTTGATGAATTTTTCAGCAAATTTAAATGAACGATTCATTTGGAGGAGTAAAAATAATAAGAATTTAAAAATTAGAATTCAAAGTATAAAAATAGAATAAATGACAAGGCTGCAGTGAGGGGGGCCTCCACAACTCAATGATATTCAGTTTACTGTCAAAGAGGAGTGACCAAACCAGAGAATATTCACATTTAAGAAGCTGAATTTTATCTTTTTTTTAAAATGTATTCAATATGATTAATCAGTTATCAGAATAGATGCAGATTAATTTAATATTTGATTAATATTAGATTCATTGTTGCAGCTCTGGGTGTTTTATGTTCTTTGTTAGGTGTTACAGATTGTCTAGCTTTTTATTTATTGATTGATTCATTGATTTAAAGACAAATATTTCCACCCAGAGAGGCAAGTGCAATATTGATATACTGTCCAGCCCTATCCCTCCGCTATATTGGATTTTTGCTAATAACTAATATGCCAATATTTCCCAACTCATTCTGGCCTATTCCAGATGCTGGAATCTGCCACCAAGTGCAGATTTGTTGACGGGTAACATTTATTTAAGTTTTTGCTTCATAAATTCTTCATGGCCCCTTATAAATTAACCGAGTAAAACTTGCTTTTTGGTGGTTTCACTTAATCGTGTGTTAGTCTGTGTTCTGCTCTGATGTTAACAGCTGTGAATACAACCTTGTACAAAAATTCCTCGGCTGTTTTATCGTCCAGTTATGGCCAGAATCTCAACCAGAAAACAATCTCTTCACCTACACAGATGCAACAGACAATAATACAGAAAACCTAAAATTATATTTTGATCTCTTGACTGCAAAGTGTTCTTTGCCTGGATGAGTTCATTGACTCAGCAAGCATGCGGTCAGACACAATCAATCCAAAGCCTGCAAATAAACACACTTATTTGCTTTCTTGCTGAGACTAACACCACGTCCATGTCAGTACAGTACAGTAAGCATTAAGATACAGCCAGCAGGATGTTAGCTTAGTTTAGCACAAAGACTGGAAATGATGGGAAACAGCTAACCTGGTTCTGTCCAAAGGTAACAAATTCTGCTAAAAGCTCACTAATTAACAAGTTTAAGTTTGTATAATTAAAGAAGCAATATGTAACAACTGGGTGTCCAAGCATGAGCACAGCAGTCCAAATAGTGAGCTGGAGCTCAACAGTATATAAGTCCTATATAATATGCAATCTATGGTTGAAAGGAATTGTTTCCCCCCGCCCTCTCCTCCCTAAGATTCAAGGAAGCACAGGCAGGCTGCAGGAACGTGGCAGGAGTGCAAGACACATGCAACAATGTAATTTGACAATAACAAGTGACAATGAGTACACTGCAAGTACATCAGCTGCTCATAACTGTCAATTGTCTGTCAATGTAAAGTTAAGCCTGTTATCCTGAAAATAAAACCCCACTGCTCTAAAAATACACACCCAGGACCTGGAGTTCACTGACTCCCTGTCTCACCGCCTGCCAGACTCCATTAACATTTTGTTCAATTTAACCGTTACAGTTAAATTTTCATGACTTCTTAAATAGACACTTACTTATTTAGCAAATATTCAGCATTAATTTGAACTTGAATTAATTTGAAACAGATTTCTCCTTTTTTACCTAGATTGGCATTCCTTCAACATTACTGCTATATCGTCACCCAATCATTTCGACAATTAGAAACAGATAAAGTAAAAAATCTGACAGCAGTTTTTTTCTTATTTGGCCCAGTGAATGTGTGCATTTTGAAAACCTTTTGTCTTGAATGTGTGCATCTGCCAGCAGGCCATCATGATAAGAGTAGGCATAACAAGATGTCCACTACAAGAGAGACTTGATGTTCTTTGACATGATGTGGAAAAAAATATGTGTATATATCAGAACCAGCATCTGGAATAGACCAGAATGAGTTGGGAAATATTGGCATATTAGTTATTAGCAAAAATCCAATATAGCGGAGGGATAGGGCTGGACAGCATATCAATATTATATCGATATTGTGATATCATCTTATATTTAGGATATTGTTACATCATGGTATATCTCTATCCACTTTGTGGATATTTTACATTACTGATGATTATTGATCAAAAATCTCTTTGTGTTAATATTTTGTGAAAACACCCTACAATATCTTTATGTATATGTATATGTTTGGTGATTTTCACAGTGTTTCTTTTTCCTTTCCACATCTGCTTACTTGCAGTATCTGGTGTGTGTCAGAAGGAAAAAACACAACACTTGAAAGACTACACAGTATAGCTTACCAGCCATTGTATCACACTTGATACTGTATAGACCTTTTAAAGAGGAATTTGTGATGCAAATGACAGTTGTCAGCATACATAAACAATGAGTGTTTAAATCAAAGATGGGATTAAACTGTGACCTTAAAATCGAAATTCAAATAAAATCAATTGAATTGTAACTGTGACTGTAATGTCAAACTATGCCTGTGAGTTTACCTTAAAGTAACTTACTGTATTTTTACACACAGCAGTACCTGTGCATGGATATATCTTAACTTATACCGTGTGCAGGATGTATTTGTTTCATTTACATATGTGTAAATGCCTATGAATACTATGTTAATTGCCTGTTATTAATTGCCTGCTCAAAAGCCTCATTGTGGGCACCCTATGCTAAAATGATGACCTCTCAGTCTGCATTTTCATTAACATACCATTTACATAAACAGCATACTGATGAGGTGTGGTAGGTCCCTGGCACTTGACATGGCTGATCTCCAGCTCCATGTATAGGCTGAGACTGGGCTGCACTGGAAGCAACAGATGGATGTGACAAGCCAGTGATGTGTCAATACTCACTGACCCTAATCCCTCAGGGTGAGGCACTAATCCAGCAGGCCTGGCGTTGTGACAGCACATTACCTCACTTCCTCCTACTACACAAATGTATAGGTGGATAATAACGTTAGATTTAAGCAGAGTTGAGAAAACAGGGTTTAGTGCTGAGAGCAAAGACCTCATATCAGAGTTCAGCAACATCAAAAGTCACTCACCCCAGTACTGAGATACAGTACAAACTACACAATGGCCGACTGTCACTTTCCAGCTTAATAAACACATTATATCAGACAATATGACTTATTATCATAAGATGGTAGAGATTTTGCTTAACAGATCAAGGCAGTAGTTAGTCTGCTGTTTAATACATGTTGCCTGGCTTCAGTCTCCTCTACCATCGCCTTGATCTCATCTTCCAAAGAGTTTGCTTTTCTCTTCTGGTCCGTGGCTATTTTGTGCAACATTATATAATGGGAGATCAGTGATTTTAAGGGAGGCGCTGACAATTTTAAGTTACATTTTTTCTACAATTTCTAAGACACATTTCTTAAAACCTTCCACCCTCTTCTCAAAAACTGTAACCTTAAAGCCAAATATTTAAACTGCGTTCACAAAACCTCTCAAAAGACTCTTCTGGTAAAATTAAACAATGCTTTCAGTTCATGAACACAGCCAGTCATTATATAAACACTACACTGAGCAGTCATCACACACACACACACACACACACACACACACACACACACACACACACACACACACACACATCAAATAATGGAAAATACACTTGTCGGAGCATGTAGCTACAAGAAAACACTTTTAATGTGTCCAAATGCTTTTTTAATTTTGATATATACATATACATACATACATACATATACATATATATATATATATATATACATATCAAAATATATATATCAAAAGAGGAATACCCTCTGTGTTGGACAAGACTCCCTGCCAATCACCACAGGCTAAGTCACCTGTAGAACACTTTTCCTTGGTATAGGGGTTTCATCCATAGACCATGCAGGCATTTGCTGTATGAATCACGAGTTGATGTTGAACCACTCACATATATCTGGAGTCTACTCTAGTCACGTGGTTTCTGTAAGATACAATACCTCTGTTAGGAGTGGGTGTTGCCAGTTGGTAAATAACGCTTGGCATTATGATTGTCATTGCTATCCAAAGGGAAAAAGACAATTTTGAATGCTGTGCCTCTGTAGCGAACTGTGTGTAATGTTTTGCAAAAAATGTGATTCACATAAAATTGAAAACTCGGTATGTATGTTTGATTTAGGGATTTGGTACACAAGTCTCAGATTTCAGTGATGGCATTTTAAGTTCCAACATTACTGTGTTAACAACTGTGGAAAAAAAAAAATCATTTTCATCATCAGAAACAAGTGTGAACAGTTTTGAGTCATTGTGTGTAAATGATGACAGTTGTATTTGTGTTCAGCTTCTGTCAGTGCATCACAGTGTGTCTTGTGAGTAAAAATGTGCTTAGAGTTTTGACAAAAGAGTGAATGATTTGATAAATGGCTTTAGGACTCTGAACATTTGGTTCAGAGAATAGGGTTTAGTGTTTTAGCAATTGTGAAAAACTGTAATATTGTGATGCTTGGATTATGTTACTGACTACATTTTTAACACATAATTAGTAACTATCAGGATTTTTTTTAAAGTAACTCTCCCAGCCCTGTGTATATTTACCTATAAAAGTGCAAGAAGCCCCCAAAAAAGACTTAATTACAGTAATTAAGTCTCACTATTTTACAGAATCACCATGATGTTGTGATTGCCAGCTAAATATTTTGTCAAGGTTTGCAGTGCGTTGTCTGATATGCTTTTGGTCCCGAGTGACCCATCTTGTTTTAACAATATACTATTTATCTTGTTATAACTAGAAACATAATTTTAATTTGTTTTTGTCTTGTCTTTTTTGTATTGTGAGGTCTTTTTGGTCCTGTTTTGACATTTTTTTATTACATCATTTTTATCTTTTATGTCACTTTTTTGTGTTTTCATGTTATTGATGTCTTGTTATGTCTAACCTTGTTTTTGTCTTGTGACATCTTTCATGTGATTTTTGTCTTATGTTTTTTATGATGTTTTTGTCGTGTTAGATCTTTTCCATCATTTTTGTCTCGTCACATCCTGTACATGGTTTTCATCTCATTATGTGAAATGCATTGAAACTAAAGTAGTGAGCCTGTTTTGAAAATGTAAGGAGTAGAAACAACAGATATTTGTGTTAAAATGTATAGAGTAAAAGTAAATACTCAAGTTAAGAACAGATACCTGAAAAGTATTTGTACTAGTTACATCTCTGTCCTTCAGAATTTATGATCAGAACTGTGGCCATGACATGTTGTTATTCAACAAAGTACTGTCTGCTCACACAATATAGTGTGACATAACCGTTTTACGGATCACCCACCACTTTTCTGCTGGTGTCAAATCTATGTCTATGGTCAGACGAATGCTTTTCATCCCCTACTTATTAAAATGCTTCAATTTTTACATTCCAGTTTTGTTGCCATGTTACTGTTTGCTTTGTATACAGCGTGCATTATTGTATAGGTGTTTTTAAAAAGCGATCTTAGCCAGTTAGTGAGCCTAGCCGGCTGCTAACACGATGAAAACCACGGCAAAGTTTATGAGGAGGGCGGTCAGCTCCATAGAAGCCCTTTTTATACAAAGATCATGAGGGCTTGCCTTAAAAGCTGGCTTTATGTTTTACACCATCCAAGCAGTGCTGTCTGTGTCTTTGTGTGCTTAATGCACACAGCTTTGTGTCAGTGTTGTAAAAATCTGCTCATCTTCCTCGCTCTCCCAGCTCAAAACAGCTGACAAATATTTGGAATAAATTCATAATTTAACCCAAACAGCAGCGAACATGTTAAGCTTGCTTTCATAATACAGCGTACATCGATCACTCTCATTTTGAGCAGCTCCTCCAAGCACTGAATGTGAAAAAGAGCCATAACACCTGAATGTTAGCTTGTGGCAAGCTAGCATTGCTAACCGTTATCTGTATATCAAAATGATCAAAAATACTAACAACAAATAAACAAAACAAACAAATAATACACACTACATACAAAGCAAATGGTAAAATATTAACAATATGTCCAAATCAAACAGTAAAAAGTAAAGTATTTTGGTAACTTGGGGGTGAAAAGACACTCTGGTGACCATAAACATTTAGTGCAGATTAGACAACAGAAGTACTACATTGTGCAAGTGGAGAATTCAGCCAAACTGTGTAATCATGCTTTGTGATAACTAACATAATTTATTTTGCTGTAGGCTTAAGGTCACATTGTGTCAATATAAATTATTACTTTACAACATGATAAATTGTTTTATTACATCGCTTTGTTCTGATTGGTCAATTACAGCATTCTAAGATCTGTTATTTCTTTATAGCAGATTGTTGCTATGTACAACAGACCATGATGGACAGACCGCTGCTGATCATAGACTCTGGAGAAACAACAAAATCATTGTTAAATCACTAAAATCATTTAAAAAATAATATTTTATGTGAAATTATTGATATGTTTTGGTACATAGCCATGTAACAAGAAGGATAATGTAGAGCGAGCAGGTCACTATTGTGAACTGAAGCCATAAAATAATTTTAAAATTAATATTTCGTGTCACATAAATGTGTGCCGTTGTGTGTGTGTGTGTGTGGGGGGGGTAATAAGTGGAAACGTACAGTGAGCAGGTCACTATTATGAAATAAATCCCAACAAGATGATGCAGGACACTAACAGGAAGTAGCGGTATTTATTAATAAAAAAGTTTGTTGTTAAACGTTTTAATTTCGTGATAACGTAAACATTTGAAAATGTCTTGTTTCAATGTGATAAACAATGATTACCTATCATAACAATACATTTTTCACGTTAAATCAGTTTTTCTATGTCAGGCGTCATATCTGTGTCACTGCAGATTCTTTATTGTTGTATAATTATACAGCAGGAGTGTGTTGTTTTTCTTCTTTAACGTTGCAGGGCTGTGTCGGGCAGGTTGAAGGTCGGTCGTAGTAAGCGGTCACATGGCCTGTGAGCACGTAAATGACAGGAGGGAGTGGAGAGAGAGAGAGAGAGAAAGCGGGCTGAGGAGGAGGAGGAGGAGCGGGGGGTGGGGGAGACAGACAGAAAGTGGGGGCACTCACCGACACAACGGACTGACAGCACTTTTTTTTTATGATTGAAGGGACCTTGTGTGACTCCCAGCATCTCCCTCCGTCCGCGTGTGGAGTTCACTGTGTCAGGCCGGCGTTTGGCCGCCGCCGCCTCACGGGTTAGTATTTATAAACCGACTAGAAAATTGGATGGGACGCGCACACACGAGCAAGACAATCCCGGAAATAACATGCGTACTCTCAGCCTGTCACGTACGCTCACTGTGGATTTGCATTGCTGTAGGCTGCCGTAGGTAAGCGGTGCTCTCCTGGAGGGATGTTTCTACTTGCTTTTTAACGTTATAGCTGCACGTTAAATGTATCTTCCGCTCTGAAATGTATATTTTAAGTGAACGAATAAACTAATGTGATGTGACTGTTTGTCGTAGGTAAGAAGCGGTGGACTGCGGTCTCCTGGAAGGAGCGTTTTACTTGATTTTTAACGTTATAGCGGCTCGTTTAATCAGTTTCACGCCTTGAAACGCGTGTTTTGAGTGAAATGATAAATCGGTTTAATGAGGGAACTGAACGTGAGGCTGCTAAGTTGGTAGTCAATATCTTCTAAGGCAAACATGAGTCTTTTGATGGGTGTTTAGCAGCAGTATGACAGGAATTGTCATTGTAGAAGTCTAGAAATGTTGTATTTGGTGGCCACTTTTCTGATTTTGGTCAAAATTTAGTGTAAATGATTGTTAGTAAAAGTCAGTTTTTGTGGGATTTCACTCATCAACATTTACCCTTTATTTTTTATGATTAAAACTCACTAAAATGTTGCTTAAACGCTTAATTTTGACCTAAATATAATGATTATATATTACTCTGTTGGCACTGTTTTCTTGCCCCAGTTAAAGGTCTATAAATACTGTATAGACGTTTGTTGCACCATATAAATACTGTCGATTTATTAACTTGTGACAAGTGGTCTGCCCTGTGCTATTAATAGGTCCTAAAGTATATCATTTTACTCTCCACAGAAATCCTACACAGCCTCAAAATGTCTACAAGACGGATACAAACAAATAAGAGCATTAAATGAGAGTGTAATGGGTGAAATAAAGCCGAGTAGAAGAGGACTTGGATATGAAACTTCTAGTGGCTGCTGTGGCAAAGCTCCTCTCCGTCAGAGAAAGCAGTGGCTCAGCTAGAAAATGAAGCGAGGACGTGAGCTACGTGCGCATCCAGCAGATGACGAAATGAAATGGAGAGCTTGGGACAGGGACACACGGACCTTTTATTAATAAACCCAAGCTCTTCCCGCGGATCCGTCGCTGTTATACCCGCGCAGGAGAGAGGGTCGAGCGGAGCGGCAGAGATTCACCGAGCGGACGGTATCATGGGGCTGAACGGCTTCTGCGCGGCACCCGTCGGGAGTCCAACGGCCGCGGAGTTACTCGCGGGTCTGGCCTCTCAGACCGACTCCCCTGCCATCACAACACCGACAAAGCAGTCTAAAACCGGCGTGCCGCTCTACAACGGCGGGGTGGTGTCTCCGTCTGCCACCGTGGAAGGCAGCCACTCAGGCGTTTTGGCTCACACACCTAACTGTTACCCGGCGCCCACAAAGGGGGTAGTGGAGGGGGAGACGGGCGACCCCACGTACCCCCTCACCAGCAGGGCATGTCTGGTGGAAAATGGGGACCGGACTGCTCTTGAGAAGTGCCCTTTAGTGATGAGGAGGTTTAATGGAGACCTGAAAGCCAGACAGGTGCAACAACAGAAGCGGAGAGGTGGAGAGAACCGGGACATGGGGGCTCTAAGTGGGTCACCGGGGTTGGGAAATTCTGCGGACTTGGACGTGGACTCTAAGCGGAGACGGTTGGCTGATGTAAGTGTTGCCCACAAATCTTCAGAGGCCTCCAAAGTGGCCCAAGCAATCACCCCACTCTTGGTTACAGTCAACAGTTCCCATAGTAACCAAATGACTATTAATCATGTGCACTGTGTCACTCCCCAAACTCTCTACACCCCTCCTGCCCCTCATACGAACCAGCACAACGGACACAAAGTGGCGCCCCTGGGCCCGCCACCTGCCCCCAGTCAGACCTCCCCCGTTGAGGCTGACGCCATCCCGAACCCACCGCCTCCTGCAGGGCCTGGCTGGTCAGCAGAGCGCATAGCTCTGCAGTACATCGTTCCCTGCATGAAATACTATGGCATCTGTGTGAAGGACAACTTCCTGGGTCCTCAGCTGGGCAACAAGGTCCTTGAGGAGGTGGAGGTCCTGAACCGGAGTGGGAAATTCCGGGGTGGGCAGCTGGTGAGCCAGAAGAGCATTCCCTCCCGGAGCATCCGGGGTGACCAGATCGCCTGGGTGGAGGGACGAGAGCCCGGGTGTATGAGCATTGGGGCGCTGATGGCTCACATCGATGAGGCTGTCATGTACAGCGCTGCCAATGGACAGCTAGGGGATTGTGTCATCAATGGACGCACTAAGGTGAGAGGACGGACAGGGTGGGGACAGGTGGGCGTGGGCAGGGATTTTTTCATAAAGATAGAGGAAATAATTGATTCTTAGATGCATCACAATTCTCTCTTGAAATATTATGAATTGATGCAGAAAAGCCAGTAATCTGAAATCTAAAACCCAACTGAGGGCCAAATCTTAAACAAAGTTTAGCAAAAGTGCTCGCAAACTTGCCGGCTAACGTTAGTGAAATGCTAGTTAACTGACTGTCTAATGATTCATGTAAATTAGCATACTTACTTACGTGAACTTACGCTGCTTTTACAGGTTCCCTAGCAACGTCTTTCAACTGTCTTCAAAGTTCGTTTTTCCTCTCAACATAGGTGACTCTAGCACATTGCAGATCTGAGGAAACAGGAAAGGAGAAAGTTGGCCAAGGTACCAAGCTTTGAAACACAGAGGGTCAATTGGATGTTGAAACCAAACAGATGTAAACATGTGGGTCATGTTTACAGTCCAAACTAGGCTATTCTTGAATCTTGGTGAGGATGGCTGAGTGTAATCCGACGAGCACTCTCTGGTTTACAGCCTCAAACTTTTGATGTATCAGCATACATTGATGATCGTTTTATAATCGCATGGTAGCCCTCTGAATTGAATTCGAATCAACTTGTGAAATGCTAAGAGATTACCACTCAGAGTCCACTAGAGAAAATCAAGACTATTAAAAAAGCAGATGTAGGAGTGTCTCTGATGATATGATTAAGTTTTAAGCGAGTGGTTGGTTGTGTCATGTCTTCTGCTGTGTTTCTAAAGCAGACATGCAGGCAGGCAAACACACACTCACTCGCACCACAGTGGGGGAGAGTGAGCTGAGCATCAGGTAGGAGGGTCAGGATGAGTCCTGTGGTGTTTTCGGCACACGTGAGCGTGATAAGAGGAGCTGCGGGCTGAGCCTTCCTCCTAACCTGCTGGGTGTAGGCCTGCCCGTGTCCATGCTGTCCTACCCCTGGTACCCTGAAGAAAAAAAAAAACTCTTTAGGTCTGTATCTCCTCTGCCATCACTTTATCTCGGCCTTTGAAGGCAACTTCTTCTATCACGACTTTCACCCATGCAAACATGGTGCTGGTGTGGTAGGGGATGTTTTTTTTATTTGTTTATTTCACACGAGCTGCCGTTTTCTCTTTATTTTAAAGTGACTACAATGCGTGCCACTGTTTGTCTTTTGATAGCATTCAAATGCCATGCAAAGTTTGCCACAGCGCAGCTCTGTAAACACTAAAGGACTAAACAGCCTATAAGTGTTTTCATTCCTGTTCGTCATAGCCCACAGCTGGCCCAGCAGGCAGTTATTTTCTCGGTCCCACACACAGGGGTGGACATTGTGTGAAGGACGGAGAACCCACCTCCTCCCTGTAGTGACACAGTCCAGGGTTATCTGAGCCAGGTATGCTGTATGTCAGGAGCTCATTCTTACTGAAGTCTAGTTTATTAAACACGGTGCAACAGAGCGAAAACTACGCTTAGAAACAATCAAAGTAATTTGATTGGTTTTCCACCAGTCTGTCTTTCTCGCTATGTCCTGTCCTGTCCTTGCTATGATTGTGTTTTTCCCTATCAGCTGTGAGTTAACCATTACATGCCAGTCTAGACTGTTACCCAACATGTTCTCAGTGTTGCAGCAGCCCACTTGTGTAGTCAAGATTTACACTATAACCTAAATATTAATATGGTAATGCTTTACTTTCATAAGAGTTCAGTTTAACTGCTTAATGCCAGTTAAACGATGCCAAACTGTTATAGATCCAAAAATAAGTCCAGGAGGCCTCTTGATGAATGCCTGAAGTCCTGAAAAATATACAAAATATTATCAGTGCCCATGGAGAAATTAGGTAAATGCTGTTACCTGCATGCTAGCAACCCTCGTTTAACTTCTGCAGTCTTTGCTCAGTGTGTCACACTTTGAATTCTGAATCAAAAAATGAGTCAAAATGAGGTAAATCAAAATGGATCCAAATCAAAAGCAGGTTCAGCAGTTCCCTCTCTATTTGTTTTCTCTCCCACCCTGTGCATATTTGGAACATGTCTGAAGAAGAAGCAAAACAACACTTCAAAGATGACCCAGCATAGCTTACTGGTAGCCAGCAGCTGCACTTTTCTGTCTTTTTAAAGAAGAATTTTAAAATGTAAATGACAGTTGTTGTGTTGGGCATAAAAAAAACATCCGGCAGTGCAAAAAAAAGTGAAAAACAAAACTGAAAATTGAATTGAATCTTGAACTTAAAATTGAAAAGTCACATTGAATTGTGGATTTGGAAACTTTTGACACCACTATTATACATCCAGAAGGGCTTTTTATGAATTTCGTGTCTGATCTGAAAAGTACATGCAACATGTATACAAGCTTATTTGCAAGGATAAACCCCACTGAGATTACCCATCCTGTCTTCAAGTAGATCCCAAAATGATTACCTTCCCTCATGTGGATATAAGCTGAAAGCCGTTACTTGATGCTGGCAATCGCAGGTTAGTGTTAAGATTAATGAGTAAATGTTAGGAAATATACATACATCATTTTGGTAGCAAAGTGGCCACTATTTATATCAAATGACAACAACTAAATCAGCATACAGATGTGAGATGTGAGAATACAGTCTACTTTGACTGTATTTGCCCTATAACCTCATTCACCCCATCGCTTCACATGTGGCACCTTGCTCTCTGTGCACGTCTTTACATAAGCCTGAGGTAGTGTTTGAACAGCAAGCAGTTGAGCACACCTCACATCTGCAGCCTTTGCTCTCTTAATTATGGGCTGACTGAGCTGCTTGCAGGTCAAAGCCATGCCTGCTCTGTGACACAATGACAGCATCAGTGTAAGCCAACATGTCAGATTTTTCAGGATTATTTTTATACTTTTGTTCCACTGCTCCATTTTAGATTGCATTCAACTGTGCACAAAAACAGTCTCACTTAGGAAAAGATATAGAAACCCTCTTTATCACTTTACACTTTGAGCTGCAGCTTCCATCCTTTTATGATTGAAGTGGATTTAATGGATGAGATCAGTCTTGTAACTTCATTTGATTGCAGTTATGCTGTTCATCAGTGCATACTTTAATGAAGTGAATATGAAATATGCTGATAGACAAGAGTTTACTCTGGGGGTGCATTTATGGAGACCGGTTTTTCTTTTAGATTTCGTTGTTTTCTCTGTGTCTGTCTATACCCTCTGGAAGCTTATTAGGATGTAATGTGTCTTCATATTGCTCACTAAGTTATTCACTTTCTCTTATTTGTCATGGTGCTGGATGAGTGATTGCTAAATGCTCAGGCCAGGTCTCTCCGTTTGCCCTTGGTATATATATATGTATATATATATAAAAGAAAAGTTCAGTGCTGCACAGAACAAAGCATCCTAGCTAGTTGTTCCTGTAGTGAAGTGCAGAATACAGCGATGAAGTAGAAACAATAGATAAATTGATGCATGAGAGACTAAGGAAATGATATAAAAGAAAAGAGAAGGATCAGGGAGGAGTTCATCCACACAGAAGGTCACTGTGTCTTTTCTGTCAGGCGATAGTTCTCCCTGAAACTTTCCTTTTCTTTTTACCCGTCTCTTCATTTCATCACTTTTCTCTTATTCTGACCTCCTTTTGCTTTCCTTTGTCCTTAACTTCACCCCCTTTCTCCTTCATCTTATCAAGCCCTTTTGCCACTCGGACAAAATATTTCCCAGCCGTTACCTTGGTAACAGGCCTATACAGAGTCAAGCTCTGCATTGTGTATGAAAGAGATGGAGAGAGAAGGAGAGGGGCTGGCAGTGCCCGAAATAATGCTGGTGTAATATCTCTGTACCGTCTGTACCCCGCTGTCTCCTGTTAGTCAGCAGCAGCCAGGTTTCACTGCCTGTCAAACCATCAGTAGGAAGGATTATAGTGTTAACAATGGAACTGTAATTCAGTTCATACAGTGGAGGGTGAAGGTGGGAATTTCTTGTATTATGGGGAGGTAAAGAGAACCAACTCAGGGCAGGGAAGGAGATGCATGAAGGGGGAGGGGATCGACTGGAAGTGAGAGTATAAGGAGTGGGAGGATGGAGTTGTGTGAGCGAGCGAGAAGGGGCGATGCAGCAGAAGCTTCGGCATAATGAGAATGTCTGCTGGTGCTGCTGCTGCTGCTGCAGCGTGTCCTTAGATGCCCCTCCTATAGAGCTCAGCAGTGCCACCGCACAGGCAACAGCTAGGAGTCAAACACTGACACGCAGTATGCAGCTACAGCCTCCAAGCTGCTAGCTTGTTTGGATGGATGATATATGAGAGAAGGATAAATATACCATTTTGGGATTTTTTTTGCATCTGTTCAGACAGTTCAGAGAGCAACCAGAACCAGTGAACACATTTGTGTTTATCATAGTATTACTCGGTGCAGTACCAACATGTCATATTAAAGAGATAATTCACCCAAAAATGAAAATTTAGTCATTATCTACTCACCCGACTAAACGAAACCTAACTGAAAATTGGGTTTAGTCTAGGCCTGTGCAGTATACCAGTTTAGCAGTGCTAGCAGCAGCAGCAGCAGCTCCGCTTGCAGGTTTATGTCTGTGTCTGTGCTTAATGTGGTCACGTTTCTCCAGTCTAGTGAACATATATATCAGCTTATTCTGTCACAGTCTACATTCATCTGTCTGACTTTGCTGATGTAAACATCTGGGGTTGCCACGGCGATCGGTTCATACGTGCTGGGCAAGAGGGGCTCCTGCCTGACAGTGCTGCAGCCCTGACTAGTGGCGTGCAGCTGTATAAAATCTTAGAGGCAACAGATAACTGGCATCATGCATGAATGAAATATTGATAAATATTTTAAATGACTAGTATTTCTGGTGCCGACTAGCATGGGATTTAAAGCCAATCAACTGTAGTAATTCTTTTCTCATTAGAAGAAAATGTGGGTAAGAACACTCTTGCATGGAAAAAAAAGTCAAATACTGTGAAACCGATATGATTTAAAAAAAAAAACAAAAAAAAAAACGTGATATGAAAATTTTGTCATACCACCCAGCTCTAGTTTAGTCCACAAATAATGACTGAGTTTTCATTTTTGGGGGAACTATCCCTTTAAATGCAACTCAGTGTAGCAGCATACACGCCACCACCTTGTGATATTTTAAACATTTTCATAAGCTGCAGTGTTTCCCCTACAATGTTTTTTTTTCAGGCCTGTTGGTACAAACTGAAAAAAACCCTAAACAGATGAGGTGCATGGGATGACAGTCCTTCAGACAAAGTAATCACCAGGAGAGGATTACTTCATAGACTGCATTTATTGCATTACAATAAGCTGTGTAACCTGTGACCAAACATTAGTGCATCATCAACACAGTTTGCGTGATTCGTTGCTGCATTTAATCTTCCTTCCACATAAAGAAACCCAATTACAACAAAAATATAAGCAAAACACATTTCCATTTGTTTTAAAAGTATGTGAGATTAACAAATTGGAACATACCATGGGTAGTCCAGAACAACCACTACCACTTATTTCTGGCAATGAAAAAATAGATTTTGTTGGTCAAGTGGCCTCCAAAGCTTGTACAATTATAGGGCAAAACATTGAACTGTGAATAGCATCTCAGTTTTTGTTGAGCACAGCATTGTGGGACGTTCGTCTCAGTCAACATTACAATTTACAAATTAAATGAATGGAGTAGCCCAGGTGGCATTTTTAAGTCGACTTTATTTTTTGTGATTTTTTCAGTCTAAATTCTTTAGAGATGAAGCAGTTAGGACAGTCAATTAATCAATTAGATGTTAGACATAAATTGATGAGCAGGAACTTTTATAAATGATGAACTGTGTCAGTCATATTTCAAACAGAAATACCAAACGTTCTCTGGCTCCACCTACTTTTCTATATCTTATCTCATGGTGAATTGAGTATCTTTTGGTTTTGGACTGACTGTCAGGTGAAACAAGCTATTTGAGGACATGAGCTTGAGACTCCGGGAAATTCTAATACATATTTTAAGGGTTAGGCGATGTCTACCATTGGCATATGTCAGTGTCTACAGTGAAACACTAGGATGGATGATGATATTGTTGTACTTGTCTTTTCCTTTTACATGTATGTATATCAGATATGAATTACTATTTGGGCAGTACTTCATGCTGTTTTCCTTCCAAGGTGCTGTTATAATAATTAGAATAAATCTAGCCTTTTTGCACTCTATGGTGGACGCTCCTTCAAATATAGATTCATCAGTTTTAAGGCACAGTCATGATGTTACGATGGTAGAGGCTCAGCAATTCATGGCTGTCAGCCATCTGTGATCAGCCCGACCCTTGTTACAGCTCCGAAAAGCACATAATTCTCAAACATGGTTAGAATTAGTCTAAGGTTTGGTTCTTGTTACCTCATATTCCCTTCAACGTAATGTTTATTTCCACTGTATTTTGTTGATGGTATATGTCAAAACACATTTACAGTATGATTCACGCATAAATCATTAATGTGTAAGCGTTAACTATGTTGCATACATGAATACACTCGCCTCTGCAGAAACACACACACACAGCGTTTCTCCATCATAACGTTCAGTGGTGACTCATGTATAATGAGTACTGTTGGAACCACAGCAGGACTGACTCATAAGGGCTGAGCGCAGTTTTTTTTATGTTTTTTATGTTCACATAAAATATTATCACCATAATATAAATACTAGATGACACTTTTAATATTTGATCATGTTTCTAATTTCACGATGTGTCTCTCATTAAATGCACAGATAGCGGCACCTTCTCCAAATATGGGGCCAAAAACAGCAAGCAGAGCAGTAACTTGCAAGTACTTCGGCTTTTTTTCTCTGTAACTGTGCAAATCATGGCCTGCAAACCTATAGACACCTCAGAACTGTAGTTGGTGCTGTGTTAAGATGACTCAGCATCAACTAGAGGCTGATACTTTGTAACCTTAGCGATGAAACCCTCACTTGGTAAAGAGTACACCTACTTCCAAAACACACACACACACACATAGATCAGTTTGCTCTGTAAGTTTAAACCAGTCCAGCGATGTCGTTCATGTTGCAGTAAATCCATAAATCTATTAAGAGGCTGAGGTCGTTACAAACTACAGGTTCATAGTGACCTTTGACCTTCGTTGTCTGAATCTTGCTGAATGATGGGACATGATATGTAGTGACATATGACAGAGTAATTCATCATAATTCAGTTTAGTTCACCCAGGCTTGTATCTCCTTCACTTTTCTCAAAATTAGTAACATCTGATTGAGATTTATATGACACCCTGTGCCTGTCAGTAATCAGCTCGGAAGATTAAGCAAGACAGCAGTGCTGCTTGACAGATAGTCGCTAAAATGGTTTCAACTCTGTCGGTGGCGAACATCTGTTATGCTGCAGTGTCCTTCAGCAAGACCCTGTCTGGCCCACTCCCAACATTCACCCTCAGTGACTCACAGACTTTGATGCAAGTTTCTGATTACCGGCAGGGTTGTCCCACTGAGAAATTTGGAAGAGCTAGAGAACTTTTTGAACCTCTTAAGAAACTTTTCATGAGCTTTCAATGCAGCAGAGTTTGCTTGCAGAAATAATTGTTTTTCTCTCATGTGTCCTCTTGTAACTGAAGTCTGTTAGGGTTCAGCGCTGAAGATTTAACGGTATAGATGGGATTATTTGAAGTAGGGTTGTATGAGGTACTTATTGACAGTCATTGTATTAGCAGTAGTAAAAGTCAGTCCACATGCCCCCAGTATGGAGACGCAGAGAGGAGTATCAGCACGGAAGTTAAGCAATGAACTGCTGTGGACAGGGTCAGCAGCAAAACATATTTAAACCATTTAAAAAAAGTCCCATCTAAAAAATAAATCTAAGTTTAAGTGTGTGCTGTATTTAGAATATTTTCACTGCTTTACGTTGCCATCAGAGATCCTTTCTGACAGTAAACTGCTGTTATACAAGCCAAATATTGTGCTGTCTCAGTCAATCAGACTCCAGTGGCAAAATCACAAATATTACGTTGCAGAACTGCTTGTCTGCCACTGCCTCGAGCTGTTTGTGTTTGTTCTTTTATGTTAATGTGTGACTTCTAACAAACTAAACTAAAGGTAGATCAGCAGCTCCCACATTCTACAAGGTAAAATGACTGATTTCTCCAAAGCAGTCTGGTTTAGTGAGAAAGAGCGATATTTTACTGCAGTTTCCTGTTGAAAAAGGCTGTATTATAACAAGGTAAAGTGCTGAAAATAGTCTGAGTTTAGCATATACTTAAATACAATGCTTATTGTTTTTAAGTGGATAAAATACGTGTTGGCGCTGACCTTGTCCACAGCAGTTTATTGCTTAGCTTCTGTGCTGGAACTCCCACCGCTTCTCAAAAATGGAGGCGTGTCATCTCCTGTAGATAATACACTGACTATTGACAAGTACCTCTTCCAACCCCACTTCAAATAATCTGAACTATCTCTTTAAGATGGACATACTGGACCAGTGAATCTCTACCAGCTCCAGAGCTGCTAGTCTGTAGCCGAGCTAATCCGATTCACTAGATGTGAGTGACTGGAATGCTAATGGTATGAATGTAACAAGCTAACAGCTGTTACCTTTGCTTTTGCAATGATTTAGCCAGGTATTTTAATGCCAGGGTTTGCCCCCAGACATGCAAATGTTCCACCAAAACAAGTTACCCCCTGACACTAGTCAGCAGAGGCACCATCACTGTATCCTGGGATTAGCATCACGCATGATTGTGATTGATTTAGAGAAATACAAACAAGCCAGAGGGTTTTTTTCCCCCTGTAGTAGAATGATAATGCGTAGAGCCAGACCTTTCTCCAGCACTGAGTACTGTGGAGTCTGGCTATGTGAGACTATGGCTGAGCCTGCACATATGGTTTGATCTATACATTCTCAAGTCCTTCATCCCTGTTCTTTGTTTCTGTATTTCCATTTCATCCAAGAGGATTCTCTTCTGTTATCTACTTACTGCATATGCAAGAGCAGCACATTAGAAGTAGCTCATGTGAGCTAAGTTAAATATAGTTTCATCATCATCCCTGGCTTTCTGTTACGCAGCATAAAAATGATCATCAGTATCAGACACTAGAGGGGAGCTCAGCCCAGCAAAAGACCGCTATCTGTATTTAAAAATCTCTGCAGGAACTTTGACAGCCATCATGTTCAAAGCCATTTGACTGGGTGCCTAACCAAAAACCAACGTTTATCAGTCTCTTCAGGATTTAGCAGCCTAAAATGCTTGATGATCACTGTTGCAGTGTTTTTTGGCATATTTTGCAAGAAACAACAAAAAAACAGCATTTTTTGGTATAATCTATTAAAAATCAAAGTTCTTAAGAATAAAAACTGTTCCCTGTTCCATACTCTACTAAAAAGGCTCAGGATTAGAAAAATTTTCACAAAATCTGCTGTATTTGTAAATGAAGAAGTGCACCTGGGTTTTTTTTCCACAAACAAGCAAAATCTTGCAAGGTTGTGCAGAATTCACAGGGATTGGTTTAATTTCCGTGAAAAATTATGATTGCAACATTCCAACTTCCTGGAGGGACTGGTTTATTACAGATTAATGACTAGAAAAGCTTGACACTAAGACCAGAGAAAAAATGGTTATAGTAGGGAGTGGTGGAGCTTACAGTCACCATAACATCTTAGATCTTTATTTCAGTAGTTTGTATAACAATTCAAATGAGATACATTTTTAAACAGCATAATCTACTTCTAGCTACTAGATACTGTTTCCAGAATTCTTTTTAGTGTTTACGACCATCTTTTTAACCCGTACCACCCTCCTCACAAGCATACAGCATGTTCTTCTCCTTGACGAGCTGTAATGGAGGTATTTGCTCAGGCTTATCTAGCCCCTCTCTCCGCCATCATTCCTCTTATCAGAATATGCGTGCAGCATTGGAGTTTATTTTGGTTCTTGTCCAGAACAGCCTGTTTTGCCTGTCCGGCCATCACCTTGACAGCCCGCCTGGGTGGGTATCTACCCAGTTTGGCCATGAGGCCATTAATGCTGGTGCCTGGCAGACAGGTGGTTGGTGCCAATTAGACTTGAACTGACTGTGGGCAGAGATGAAGGAGCGAGGAGGCCACAGATGACAGATAGGATCACGCTGTGTGACTGAACGTTTTGTGAGTGTGTGTACTGACAGATGGAGACTTTAATAGCGTGGATGTATGTGAAACTGTTTTGAATCTATTTTTTAAATGCCTGGGGCTAGTTTGGAGTAAATAACATTACCCTCCTCTTAAATTATAGGCCTGTCTTGTGTAAGCTTCGATATAGACATTGTGCACATTAAAGTGTGTGTGTGTGTGTGTGTGTGTGTGTGTGTGTGTGTGTGTGTGTGTGTGTGTGTGTGTGTGTGTGTGTATGTGTGTGTGTGTGTGTGTGTGTGTGTTTATGCTGCAGGCTAGGGCTGAGCTGTCTGGTGTGGCATATTACATGTTAATTGTGGTTAATTACAGTTGTTAAGGCTGTTGCTAGTTTGAAAAAAGCCACGCTATGCTTGCTGGGAAAACATACTTCCTTGAATACATGCACACCCAAAATAATGACGCTCATCTTCATATGTGTTTACAGAAAATACATCCTTGACACTGGAATATTTTTCTTAAATTTCAGTGTAATTGTTCATTCTCAGTATTCATGAATTCAGAGTAGTCTCTCTGATACGAAGATTGCGGTCATGAATTAAGCCTTAGTATGGACACTTTTTTAAGGTAGTAAGTTTAAAATAATCTAATATAAACTTTTGTTTTCATGACAGAAATCACTGAAACAGAGTGGATATTTTTCCTTGTGTTTTTAAAGTCAGCATCTTACTAAGTGTGAACATCTACATGCATTTTTATAACAACAGAAATTGTCTGAAAAAGTCCCTGTCTGCATAAAAGGACATCTGTTGCTACAAGACAGAGTATCAGGTGTTATCAGTTTGGTACAAGATCCACAACAGCAGGTCATATGTGAACTTGACTCTGACAGCAGTGTGCTAAAAGCAGCAGACGACTCTCTGCAGGACGTTTCCTGTAGTGATAAGTTGTGATAATCTCGCTGGGTTGGCAAGCAGGGGTACCATGCAGGGGATATTTCATGTTTCTTGTCAAGAGAAATTCTGGTCTGGCAGGTTGGAACATTGGACGACAGACTAGGTTTTTTTGGTCACTGTGTGAAAACGTGGCCAGTTTGTTACAGGGGTAATCAGTGGTGGTGTCTATAATGTGAATTCCTCAATATTATATTCCCAGCAGCAATTTTCTGTTGTTGTCCAGTAATATTTGTTATTAAAGTAAATACTGAAGTATTATTTGATGTGGTGAAACTATGCTTGTGTCAAAAAAGGTTACAAAAGCAGTTGCAATAACAATAATTTCCACAAAAATCATATATTTGAACATATTTATATAGTAATGGTGCACGCTCCCTGATGCCTCTCAGCACGTGGAGAGCTGTTTTCTCTGCATGGTCCGTTATGCTTTATAAATAAGAAAACAGTTTAAACACACTCACAACAGGCACACTTTTGCTGCATATTGCCATTAGACTACAAATAGCTGATAATTAGCCTGATCGGACATCAGTAATCAATACACACATTATTAAACCATTAATCACACCAATAACTAACAGCAGTCAACAGAGGACAACCTTATGATACTTAAACAGTTAACTAGTGTGTCTGTACCCCTGACATATTAACAGTTTCTTACATGTCAGTAAAACAAAACACACAAGTCTAGAAATACAAGACAAGGGGTGTCAAATGTCAACAGTCGTCTTGTCTTCGTGTTTGGCATCAATAGAAGGTCAACTCTACTGGCCTCTGTTGGTTCGCTGCACTATTTCAGTGGATGAAGACCTAGGAGGAGTATTTTTGGCCATTACCAAAGAAGGCCCAACTACCTAGTTTGCTGCTTCCTGTTTTGTGCACCCACCTTCTAATAATATTATACACGTTTTTTTTTTTTCTGAATGTCAAAGATGAGAAAAAGACTGCCTTAAGACAGCCTGGACTGAGTTTTGTGGCACAATAATTGAAAATCAACCAAGCATATGTTCAGAATCCAGTAACAGTAATTAGCCCATCTTATGTAGTTCTCCAGAACTCCTCAGACTGTAAGATACTAGACGAGGACAAAATGTAATTTTTAATTCATATACTACATATGCAACAAGAAAATATTACTATTATTATAAAATTCAAATGTTTTAAAAAAGCGAAGTTGTATGATCTAAAAGGGAGGATGCAAAAGCATGTGTCCACCCCTAAGTCTAGTAGTGGGGCTAATGATATCTAATTAATCTTAATCACTTTAAGATTATATTAATCTTTCTAATGAACGCACACATACTTTTCTTTTCTTCTCTCGTACATTTGATACGGTCATTTTGACGCAGCAGGTCTACTTCTCAGTTGGAGCCCGGAGCCAAAGGTCCGGAGGTTAATGAGCTCTGACAGCGAGCGTCAGTCAGTAATGAGAGCTGACAATGGTGGCTGAGCAGAGTCATACACAGCCACACTCACTTGGCTGTGAATGAGGAGGAAAACAGGACAATGAGGAGGAGAAAGAGGGACACTTGCTCTCTGACCGAAGCCTTCCTACACAAACTGTAGAGTCACTTGGTTTGAGTTCCACAAACAACACAAGAACAGGTGCGTTTGTCTTAGAAATCCATGTGAGCGCTGTTTGATTTCCTTGGGGTTAAGACTCTCATACAGAACTCAAGTGATAGCGTGAAGCGAGTTGAGTCGATATGGCAGCTGTGAGGAGCCTGTTAGTCATGAATGATAGTGTCCCAGAGCTGAGCTGAAGTGATGCAGTGACTCTGATATTGAAACTCTTCCCATGCAGAACAATATAAGTCAAGACAGTGACAGTATCTTCCTTTGTAAGTCAGCCAGGAGAGATAATAGAGAGGTTATTACTCTACATGCTGCCAACTATCATCATCCAGGATGTCTCTCTGCCAGCACAGGCTGATGTCAGTCACTCAGCATGTGAATCAGCTTTCTGCAGCCAGTGTGGAAACTATTCACACAACTCTGGCCTGAAACATGAGCATATTTCATTGCTTCATACTGATATCAGCTTGTTTTCCCCCTGCTGCAGTACATTTACAGTCACATGCTCCTGTAGTGGCCCTGGTCTGGAATGCACATTGACTGAAGAGCTCTCACGCAGGTCTCGGTTCCTCTCGGACTCCCCAGAGAGAGCGGTGCTCTCTTGCCTCGCAGCTTCCAACGTCAAGCAGGGGAAATACCAGCGCGAGACTATTGTTTGAACGTGGATACTCTATCTACAGATCATTTTGTAGCTGGGAACAGCAACTGAACTCTCACACATTTCTCTGCTGCTTCCTCCTCTCGTGACACAAATTACATCATGGGCTTTTATTTTAAGTATGCAAACAGTCCACCTGGAAAAGAGTTTGCTATAGAGCACAGATGGAAGGTAGAGCGAACACTTCAGAAAGCATCTCTTGCAGCTTTCTTTAGCTTTCTAAAATTTGATAAATTCCGATTGGTCACCTCTACTTTCTGTAGACTCTCAGTTAGTTTCAGGTTCAGGTGACTTTATTTGTGCCCAGAGGTAGATCTGATTTGCAGTCAGGTCATCCATCTCGACACATTTTACAAACATCACAGATAGAAGCATTATGAAAGTACTCAAAGGTTCTAAGGACTTAATAAAACTGAGAAATAAAAACTTAAAGTGCTTCTGCTTTTTCTCAGTGAACTAAAATAAACATGGACTAAAAAAATGTTATCTTCATAACAGATTCATCATTTTGAGACATTTTTTAAGAGAAAATGTTTTAATTCTCTAAAATCAACTTCTTAAATGTGAATATTTTCTGGTTTCATTGGGTTGTGGACAAAAGACATCTGAGAACATTATTTTGGGCTTTGAGAGACTGTGTTCCACATTTTACACAATTTTCTGATATTTTATGGACAAAACAACTGAATGATTACATGAAAAAAGATAATGAAAATAATCATTAGTTACATCCCTACTTTCAATACAGGTGACACAGTTCACAGCTCAAAGACCAGTTACATGGAAAAGCTGTTTTTTCGGATAAAGAGAGTGAATACTTTCAGTCATCGCCATCTCAACCAGAACATGTTGTCATAACTACAACATTTTTTGTTATGATGCTGCATCAAGTGCCTTTTTTGCACAACTAATGAACCCATTTCTTGTTTTCAGGGCATGGTTGCCTGTTACCCAGGTAACGGGGCAGGGTACGTCCGCCATGTCGACAACCCTAACGGTGACGGACGCTGCATCACATGTATCTACTATCTCAACAAGAACTGGGATGTCAAGGTACATTTATAAGTTCAGTGTTAGTTTAATTTGGAAAATGACTTGTTTTTATCTGTTCATGTCAGAGTAAAAATGGAGCCATGGGAGGGGACAATATTAGATCAAAGATCAAA